>NW_023458555.1:68317744-68343083 GCF_013731165.1 Rhagoletis pomonella | reverse complement strand
AACCCTCTGCGGCAGAGAAATTTTGAATTCGATTTTCTAACATGTGGCAACTGCTTTCATGGAACTAAGGCTATGGTGTACACCCGAAGGACAAGGCCTTTCATGTGACACCTCATTTTTAAAAATCGAATGAACGATACAGTTTATGGCTTGGTGTTAAATATTTAACGCAACCATCTCCGAACTCGATTAAGAAGTTTCACTTCAAAAAACGGATAAAAACGACTAAAATGTTTCAACTTGAATTATAATTTTTTTTTTAATACATAAATTACAATTAGAAAAACTAGTAAATCCATTGATTTTATTTTTTTTTATATTCAACAATTTTTTAATGAGCTCGAGGCCATTTTTTAAATGAAAATTTATTGTGGAAAAGCAACAATAAATTGAAAAAATGGTAGAAGTGATAGCTATTTCGGAAATCACCACATTTCCTCATCAGACTTCTTTCAGTAGGATTCGAACCGACGATCCCACTGACTCAGCCAGTTGCCTATGCACCGTGCTAAGACGCCTTGTAAATTATCGTTTGCTTATTTCCACTATTTTTCATTTTTGTTATGCCAACACAATCAAGCGCAGCTATTCCGCTGCAATTCACTTGATCATGTGGTTGTTGGTTTTGTTGGTTTGTGCTAATAATTCTATTTTTTTTTAGAATGCTTAACTTTTTAGGTGTGCTCGTCCTTAAGTTATTTGTTTTTTTGTTATTTTTTTGGCCTTTTTAATAATTATATTCAACAATTTTATAATGAGCTCGAGGCCATTTTTTAAATGAAAATTTATTGTGGAAAAGCAACAATAATTTTTTTTTGTTAATAAAGATTGTATTTTATTTTTGTTTAACAAAGCAAACTGTCGTTATATGTAGCTAAGCTTTACATCAGCAGTCATGTTTTAATTACATAAATATAAAAACAGACATAAATTACAAACTGATGACGTTTTCTTTTCTATTAAACAATTTTGCCTTATAAATATTGGAACATTTTCAGTAGGTTGCTTTTTGTCCCTCAAAATGTCTATATTAGCAGAAAGTATGGCACTTTTGCTTAGTCGGAGGGCAATATTAAAAGTGTTGCGCGTTTCCAAACTGCCAGAATTCGGTACACCTGAACAAACGTTCGAAAACAAAGTTGTTTGCTTTTCCGAGGATAGCGTGCGTAGTAAGATCTAATGCAGTTTGATGACAAATTGCTGACGCAAAATATTTTTAAACCTTTAAAAGATGTACTGTTATCCGTGGAACAGGAAGGAGGTCGAGTTAAGAGATGCCCTGCAACTTTTAACAGTACCAATTTATGGATTCTCGGAATTTTCTTATCAAGATGTGGTGCTGCTACAAAATATATATCCAAAAATATAAGCACGAAACTATGTATTTGTCACATGAATTATGATGAAAACTACTGCAGTTTCATTTTATAAAATTTAAAATGTATGTTTGCACCATGTATTGTCTTCCTAGAGAGTTTTGCTCCACATCGAAATTCGTGCTCTTCTATTTTCGAAGTGTGGCGAATAAAACTTCACACTTAAGGTATCCACACACCTACGCGATTCTGTCGCAATAAATCCGCACCGTTTTTGGTGCTACAGACGTTACTGCTTCGGAAATGCAAGTACGCACACATCTGTGCGATTTTATCGCAACAAAAACTGTCAATTTATAGACAAACAAAAAATATTTTTCAACAAAAATAAAATTCTTATCTTTTCTATATCAAATATGTTTTAGTGTCTTACGTTTAATTTGGTTTTAATATTCCAAAATTCTTCGATGGACCTTTTTCGTTCTCAAAACGCGGCAGTCTGCGATTTCGGCACCACGAAAACAAGAATTGTGAATGTTCGAATAAATCGCTGCAGCAAAATCGTATAAGTGTGTGGTTCCTCATTTAAAACTAAGGTCGGCATTGTTATAAATTTTGTCGGAACAGATTCGCACCGACAGAATCGCATGCATGTGTGGATCCCTTTAAATTTAAGACATTCATAGCAAAAATTTTATGAAGAAAATCCCCACTGCGTCCTCCCAAATATAAATTGGGACGCAGAATTGAAGCAAGTTTTGCCTATTTTTCTTTAGTTTATTTAATGTTTATTATTTTTTATGAATATGTAGCTCATTACTTAACAAAGAACATATACTACAAACAGATTTCACACTTTGTGTAAAAATTATGAAAATTCTGCAAAATTTCAGCAAAATTTGTAACTTTTTAATCAGCTAAAATCGCGCGTTCTAGTTTATATGTATTTGGGTCACTCGCTTAAAACAAAAAACATTGAAATCGGCTCACTATCTGATTGTTTTTATACCCGAGCGCACTTGTGCACAAGGGTATATTAATCTTGTTCACATAACGGTTGTTTGTAACAGCCAAAACGAATCGAGATAGATATAGACAAATGTATACATAAATTCTCAGAATGAATAGAGAAGTCGATTAAGCCATGTCTGTCTGTCCATCCGTATGTCCGTCTGTACGTCTGTCCGTCCGCCCGTGTACACGATAACTCGAGCAAAAATTGAGATATCTCAACGAAACTTGGTATGTAGGTTTCCGTTAATCCAAGGTAGGTTGGTATTGGTTGGTACCCACTTCCCATATAACGGTAATTTCCAGAAATACGAAAACTGCGATATTTTAGTAACTACTGAAGATATTTCACTCAAAATTGATATTTACAATAATTTTCAGACGAAAAATAAGAATGTTATAAATTTTTGGAAAATGTGCGTAGCCACGCCCACTTATGGTTACATGTGTATATCTTGGTTACCGCTGCACCAATTTCTTCCAAACTTGGCACAGTTGTTGGCTTTGGTACAGCATACTAAATGGCCGAAAATTTAAAAAATCGGACAATAGCCACGCCCACATCCCGTATAACGCTAATTTAGAGAAATATAAAATCTTCGATGAATCAGTAAATATTAAAGCTAATTTATTCAAAATTGATGCTTGCAACAATTCTTTACCAAGAAATACGTTTATGGTGAAATTTTGGAAAATGGGCGTGGCACCGCCCACTTATGATCACATATATGTATATCGGTAACCGTTCTACCAATTTGTACCAAACTCGGTATTTTTATTGTGCTTGCCACATAAAAGCAAAACGTTGAAAATTATTGAAATCGGACTAAAATTACGGCCGCTTTTCATATAACGGTATATTTGAGAAACGCTTGAAACTGCAATATTTCGAAATTTAAGGATGATAATTTACTCAAAATTGATACACCCCGGCTTACCATCTAGCGGTAGGTTTCGGAAAGGTGAAAAAACATATGTTTAATACTTGCGCCGGGTATTTAATGTGCGGCTCCGCCCGAACTTAGACTTTCTTACTTGTTCAATTTTATATAACACAGTCCGACATGTAAATTTTCTCAGAGATAAGACTAGCCATTTCTAATAGATTTTGGATAAGTAAATTTGTGAAAATAAAAACTTATGTATTTGAATTTGAATAAAATAAGGCGAATAGCAAATAGCAAAATCGGCTAAAAACGGCTAATTTTTTTTAACGGCTAACAAATCGGCTGCCGGCTAAACCGAATTTTCTCCGGCTGTTTGCTATCGCAACCGGCTAAATCTAGCCGGAAAACGTTTAAAATGGCAACACTGATCATTACATCATAAACTAAGGCATAAACAATAACAAAATCGCAGCTAAATTGATCTTAACTTCGGCTACGCTGACCAATGACGAAGCAGCGATTGTAACAGAAAGAACCAACCAGCGCCTGCCATAAGTACATACGAAAATAAGCACATAAACACCTACGCAAAAGGGGTTTACCCTTCCTCAGTAGCTTTGAGGATGGTAGTAAGATTCATGTACACAAATAGTCGATTTTGCTTTTACTTCAAAAAACCTTCGTACAGAAACCGACAGTCGTTCGAGATGTGAGAGTTCTACGTACACCCTTTCTGATTTTCATAACATAAAAGTACGTAGTTGGATTTCGTGCTCAATATCAGAGCCTATTAAGCTGGCATTTCAGGGTACTACTTTATATATACATAAGGAAAATTTGAAAGTTAGGTGGGGCTCGAGCACCCTCCTGCCCCTACCTGGCTACGCCCATGTATGTATGTATATAAACATATACATACATATGTATGTATGTGCATATTTTTTCATACGCAATACGTTTTCGTACGCAAAAACTTGCAAAGTAGGGGTAATTGCGAGAGCGAAAATGACAGCTGAAGATGTAAATTTTTACAGAATAAATTTTTACTTATAATAGTTCGCCTGTACGAAAAACACCTGATCGCATGTTGCTGGATGCAATTTAAACCAATAAGGAAACGGTTTATGGGGGTTCTATAATCCAAATTGACGAAATAAACCTATTTTCTATATATAAAAAATAATAGCCGTTTTCATTGTTCGGAGTTAACTCAAAAACTACTGGATAGATTTCAGTCAAATTTTCAAAAGTTTTACCTTGCATATATGGTCCGGTTATAGACTACCAGAAAACTCGGTAGGTGGCGCTGGGGTCGAGTACTTTATAAAAATCGTATTTATAAACCGATTTCTTTTAAATTCGAGTTATTTATAAAAGTCGTATTTATGAACCGATTTCTTTCAAATTCAAAAGGTATAGTTTCATCATAATGGAAAAATACGTTTACCACAAACGAAGCCGCTAGGTGGCGCGGGAGGCGAGTTATTTATAAAAGTTATATTTATGAACCGATTTCGTAAGCATGATGAAAAATGCACTTGAGAAAAACAGACCCACTAGATGGTGCCTGGAGTCGAGTTACTTATAAAAGTCGTATTTATGAACCTATTTTGTTAATACACATTCGAAACGTTTATTATTTTCATGATGATTTTTTTTTTCATTTGAAACATATTCAGCCTTATCATGAGTTTGATCTTCCCTGAACAGGTTCACTTTTCGCTTTTAGTTTCCATGTACTTACTACGGGGGGAATCAAAATTTTCGCGTGAATTTTTTTTTTCGGGCGAAACTCAGGATAAGGAAGATTACATACATAAAATGATAGCCATTTCCGTTTTCTGGTGGTGCGGGAGTAGAGTTACTTATAAAAGTCGCATTTAATAACAGATTTCGTTCAAATTCGCAGCGTGACTACCTGTATGATGAAAAATTCCTTTTCTAAAAATGGACCCGCTGGAGTTTAGGTGTTTAGAAAATTCGTATCTATTCTATATATATAAAATAATAGCCGTTTTCGTTGTTCGGAGTGAACTCAAAAACTACTGCATAGATTTCAGTCAAATTTTCAGCGGTCATACCTTGCATATATGGTCCTATTATAGAAAACTCGCTAGGTGGCGCTGGGGTCAAGTTATTTATAAAAGTCGTATTTATGAACCGATTTCGTTCAAATTCAAAGTATAAGCTACCTGCATGATGAAAAAAGCGTTTGAGAAAAACGGACCTGATAAAAGTCCTATTTATGAACCGATTTTGTTAATGCAAATTCGAAACGTTTATTACTTTTATGATGCTTTTTTTTCATTCGAAACATACTTATACATAAAATGATAGCCGTTATCGTTGTTCGGACTAAACTCAAAAACCAGTCAAATTGTCGGAGGTTATGCCTTGCATATATGGTCCTATTATAGCCTACTAGATAACACGCTGGTGGCGCTGGAGCAGAGTTACTTATAAATGTCTTATTTATTAATGGATTTCGTTCAAATTCGTAAATTGAGCTACCTGTATGAAGAAAAATTCGTTTCCAAAAAATGCACCCGCTATATTTTATAAAATCTGATTGAAATTCTTAATGCGTATTTACTTCATGACAAGCAGTGGTCTTGCAGAAAAGGGACCTAATGGATTGCGCTGCCGCCGAAATATATAGAAACCCACACGGGGTTTGGTCTACTTTGGCCCTATATTCATCTTAGATGAATTTACCTTTCATATGGCTAAATAGAGGGTTTGTGTACATATGCATGTAAAGACCAAAACATTGTGTAAGCGCACATTTTCCTGACGCCCTCATACGCCCTAAATGCGATCTTGCACCTGCCTCCGATTGACGAAATTGCTCGGCAAATTGATAAGGAAAGATTCGACCACATCCGTAAAAAATGAACCCTGTAGATATATCAATGGCTTCATTTGAACGATATTTAAGAGATCACACGACTCATTTAGTCAATGTACGGGAAAACTTTTCATCCCATGGGGGGAGGCGAGTATTCTTGACCCTCCTATAACTGAAAACGCTCATCTGTGCTCTTTAGATTCCTTATAAGGACTTTTATTGGCTTACATGGTACACCGGACCAATGCTGAAATTGCAGGATCATAGAAGAATATTACACACGCTTGTCAGAGATCTCACAGGAAATAAGACCATAGGTAAAACACATTACATCGAAAGGGATTAGTATTCCATATGGAATCACAGCGCGACTATTCTTGGCATATGTGTGAGGAGGATTCCGTTTTTTAGTCATTTCAGTTTAAACTAAAAATGTTTACTTTACAGACTGTTTTTGCTTTTAAACGCTATTTTTGAATTGGCCAACGCAAAAGATCTTATTAGGCGCCGAGAAACAAGCTGGCATTTTCTAGTTTACATATAAAATATATTGTTTTATTAGGAAGTTGCTGCGAATAAGCAAGCAATTTATCAGCTGTTCATGAAAGTTGCAAATTATTAGGAGTGTACTCGTACGCCCAACAATCTAAAGTTTTAGAAAACTTTTACTGGTTTTGCGTTCTCGTACCCTAAAAACTTGCAAAGTAGGGGAAATTGAGAGAGCAAAATGTGAAAGAGAGCGGCAAATTTCTGCTGGAAAAATTTTTCCCAGCTAACAGGCTAACCTAATATTCGCGGCTTGCGTTTTGGTACGCATGCCGTCGAATTTGTTTTTTTGCGTCACCCGAAATTGACTTGCATGCGTTTGCATTTGATTTCATTGAGCGACACGTCAAATCAAAATGTCACGCAGAACAAAAATTGGAAATTGAGTTAGCTTCATACGCACGCCGTTCAATTTCGGTTGATCTCATACAAGTTGCATGTGCATGAGAAATTTTTGACAATAAATTGGCGGCGTGCGTGAATATTAGGTTAGCCTGTAAAACTTGCATGTTTGTAAATAAACAAAAGAAAATATGGCCTTTATGAGTTATTTATTGCACATTTTATTATTAATGCTAGTATACAACTAAAAAGTGCGTAAATTTAATAAGCACAACGTTTGTTGAGTTTATTTTTAGTTAATTTTCTATTAATCTCCAGTTTGTTTACTTTAGTGTGTGCCGACTATGGTTGCCGTATGACATTTTTCGTTTGTTCCATAATTTTCCGTTAAATATACCAAAATAGATTTAAATGAAGCATGCTGAAATGTTTTTTGCTGAAGTTTTCGGTTTTGGTAGGTTGATTGTTTAAATGAAAATTTTATTATTTTAAACCTACTCTATTACATTTTTTTGGATCAATGATGGGTGTTTGGAGGAGATACCCTTGTTTTTAATGCGTCACCATGTGATATCACAAATAATTATGAGAAGAATAACTTTTTCTTTCCGATATAATTAATTCGCATTTTAAAAAGGTTTTTCTTATTCAAAACTATTAAATTGACAAATAGGGGGAAAATGCACCAAGCAGAAAATAAATTGCCAAATTAATCACCAGTGGCAACTGTGCAAGTGATCAGCTGTTTCGAAGGTTGCAAGTTTTTGCAAATTTTGCGTTCTCGTACTTCTGTTGGTATTTCGTCTCTTTGAGAGCGAGTGCTGCTAAATTCTCAGAACTTTTGCTGCTGGAGAATTTTGTCCTCTCAATACGAGTACACACCTATTACTGGATTTGTGTTCACGAACTTTGTTGTATATTTTTTCTAAGAGAGCGAATTCTCACGAAATGCAAGCAAAGAGTTTTATTTCATTTCTCATTGAGCAATAAGACCAGGGTTACCACAGGGTTTCCTACCAAGAGCTGGTCCACAAACCTACCAAAATGGCTTCTTTCCTACCATTTAAGAAAACGGCGTTTCACGGCAGTAAATATTTTTTTTTGCTGGTTTTTATACTTAAAATAAGATTTTCAGATAAACAAAAGATCAGAGTAATAGCTGGTATATACATACATAGTTAAATGCATTTTATACTTAGCCCACAAAAAGTGGTGTGTGCTTTAACCAGACCCACCTACCGACAAATAATTCGACCCGCTGAACCGAAATCTGAGGTCCATTTGACTTCTACACCCTCAAAATTTCGAGTAAATTGGGAAAAGCGAAAAATGGCAAAAAAATCGCATACTTTACAGGTTTAATAAAGCCTTCGGAGTAAATGACGTGAAAAATCGAAGCAGAAAATGAAATTCCGACGTAGAATTTTTATACATCACTCATTTGCATACACATATCTATTTATTATCAAGTATATATATGTACATAAATAAGTAAGGTAAAAATAAACCTCACGGTTAGGCTTCCCAAATGTCCGGGTCTAGAAGTCGCCGGGCTGGCGAAAAAGTTTGCGCGCTGGGGGTTTGCCATTAATTTCTTCGAGTTTCGGTTAAAAACTTTGAGATCCTCCGATTTATTGGAAATATATATGACTAAAAATAATGGTGCGTTAACATTGTATGAAGCCATGATTCAATAATACAAGGTTATATAATTTGTGACAGCCAAAAATTGTACACTCCTTTACCTAGATTTCTATTTTGGAAGTAGGAGAAAGGGGAAGAATGTGATCGCCTTTTGCTAAAACGGTAGTAGAAAGGTACTACAAAAAGTACGCAAAGTATACAATTAGAAGTAAAATGTGTACAGTGAGGGAAAAAAATTTTAGAATTAAAAAAAGAACATGCTAAATTAAAAAAAAAAACGCATATGAAAGAGCACCAACCCAACTCGTTTTAAATTTGAGTATGTACGTTATAAAATATGTCGTTGTGAAGCGCACAGATGCTTTTTCGTAATTAAGAAGATGGTAAATGAACCCGGACCATCTTGGCAGTAACCCATTGTATCAAGCGTCTTTGCACACTCAGCTACTGTCATACATACGGTGACCATATTAACCAACGTAAAATAAAGGACATTTTTTCAATGATTTGGCAATACATACATACAACTTGTATGATAAAAGTACCTTACCCATATCGTAATTTAAATCAAGTATTTACCAGTTAATTATATTATTTAATTGTGCAATTTCCAATACTCTAGCGAAAAATGAAACCAAATCCTTTTCAAAGATTTCGACGAAGCCAGCACACAGTGGTTCAAAATTGGAATTTAATGTTTATAATCCACTGGAGTCTTCATTTTTCAACCAATTTTTACTAAAAAGCAAACAAATATTTATTTTGGTGAACATTTATTTATAACATTTCAAAATTTTTGTTTGGGTATTTTTTTTTGTTTTGAGAGAACCATACAATTGTTTTCAACTAGTTTTTTTTATGAAACATTTATTAACTGGAACAGGAGAATACATTTTAATCAAAATTGCAACTTTTTCTGCAGTTTGCACAAAAAATTTAATATGATCAAGTAAAAATTCAGAAACCAGGCTCAACTGTTGCAAATATTGTAAGCTTTCATAAAAAAAAATAAATATTAATAAAATGAAGTGAAAAATTAAGGCTCCAATGAATTATGAACTCTAAATGCCAGTTTTGAACCACTGTGCAGCAGGGGGTTTATTGTTCTCTTTCAGTGAAACTGGAAACTCAGCGTGCAACACAATCCTGAGCACAACTTTCCCTGTGCTTTATAGATTGTACAAAGATAACCGATTAAAAAGAATCCCTTAAGTGGGACGCGAAACAAACTGGGGAAGGTTTTCATTATATGTATTTTATAAGGGACATTTTCATTTTTCATATTCTGCGTTTAAAAGTTTACCTCTGAAAAATGCAGAGCCGATTTAAAGGATAGTTTAAGAAATAAAGGACAAAAAGCGCCCTTTGTTTTGAAAAAAATTATAAAGGCCAGGGTGCTAAAATAAAGGACTGTCCTTTAAAATAAAGGACGGATGGTCACCGTAGTCATACATAATGTGACCAACCGTACTTCTTTCGAGCCGTTGTTCTTTGCAATGTTTTGTACTACCCAAGGCACATTGAAAAGGTAGTATCAGTGGAGCAGCTGATTTGATTTTTTATTTTTTTTTCAAATTATTCGGTCTTTAAAATGTCAAAAATTTTTAAGTTCTTCTCACAAAAAATATAAATTGTGATAATCTTTTTGCATGCGAAACCTTTTCCCATACAAAACAAGCGCTTGAAAAGCAACGTTTGGAACCTTCGCCTAACTCCGCAGCACAAACGCTGATTACCAATTTTTTTCCAAATTTAATTTTTACTCAAAATCAGAAAAGTTTTTGACACTTTAGATAAGACAACCAACAACAAAATACACATAAATGTTTTTTTTTACTCTAATACCTGTTTGATGTTCCTTGGTACTACCTTTCAAGTTAAAATTTCTTTAAGTTCTTCAGTTAAGAAAGGTACTCATAGATCAACACAGAAATTATGTCTTTCAATCACTTCCCTTCTCTAGCTGACAAATTACCCTACAAGAACAGTGACTATCATTTGACAAATCATTTGAGTAGCAAGACTGATAGAGATTTCTGTCACTGGCTACCTACAAGTTTCTATCAAATTCTAAAGGGCAGTGTGAAAAATCTGATGGAAACTTTTGTGTACGTGTGATGCTTCATCTCCTTCTAACATATACGTTCTGGCATATTGCTAGACTGCTTACTCCCTTTGAGTTCGGCCTTCAAATTTTAATCATCAGTGATGTAAATCTTCGACAATTATGAGTGATCAACCTTGATAGAAATATAAGTCAGTAATGTGCAATAAAATTTGATGTAATAACCGATAAATCATGACACATCAAGTCTGTCATGTTTTCATATCTTTGTTGATTACTCACAGTTGATGTAAAAATTCGTCTAGTCTGATCTCTCTCCCACGATATAGAAATCTATCATTAATAACACATGTAATACTTGTTTTTTCTTTTATTTTCATAAAATCTTATGAACTAATTATTGATCGTCAAAAATTAGAAGCTAAGTACATTACATCAAATTAGAAGCTAAATACATTACCCTAAGCACAGTACATTAAACATTAATAAGGGAGGAAATGTGGCCAAAAATTAAGCAAAATAAGGCGTTTCTATTATTTTTGCCACCAACGTACATATGTACATACTTAAATCTAATATACTAATATTATACATTACATTGAGTTCAATTGCCTTCCTGATTTCTTTTCGAACTCAACTGGACCTTTCTTTTTAAATGCATCTAAGTGGATTGAAATAGATTATCAAAAAATTTGTATTGTTAAAAGATATGTACATATGTATACGGTAGTGGCCACATAATTAGGGATAATATTTATTTATACGTTTTGACCATTTATTTAAGAACTTGTGTCGATTTTTGAGAATTTTTGACAAAGTATGCTAAATAGGTTTATATATAGGTATATAGTTATAAATAAATAACGAAAAATAAATGGTCAGAACTTGTTGTGTCCCTAATATGTGTACATATTACCTCGTAGGATTGTGTCAACCAGTATAAGTTTGTTTAGTGGTTTTCTCTCCCATCTGCCGTCACAGTTAAGCTACAGCAATGCCTCGTCCGAAAATGAATGTTTAATACCGCTGGCTACGTCCTCAGACACAGCTTTTATTTTTGATATATGTAATTGACCTTTGAAAAATTTATGTACAGCAATTAGAACGTGAAATATGTATTCTATAATATAATTCATTATCATGGCTTGTGCATACTCTGGATCTTTTAATTTTGTTTCTATTAAATCCACAGCGCAATAGGACTGCAGTGGTAGAG
Source organism: Rhagoletis pomonella (assembly GCF_013731165.1). Taxonomy (NCBI): domain Eukaryota; kingdom Metazoa; phylum Arthropoda; class Insecta; order Diptera; family Tephritidae; genus Rhagoletis; species Rhagoletis pomonella. Next base: position 68,331,208 of record NW_023458555.1, on the reverse strand, counting down.
AACTGGCGATGCGATGCAATTTTTTAATATTGGATTCGTAAATCCGTTTTTCTTGCTCATGGCGGTATTAAAAGCTCTTTTATTAATTTTAAATGAAATATTTTATAACACTTATCTTTATTTTTCCACAGCACTTTAAGTTTTGAGCATCTTTTTGTTTTGCGTCTTTCATTTTTTCTGTTGAAGTGTGCTTTTGAACTTCTTCAGTACCAAGTACTTTATAATACCGTTTTATTTATTACGTTTATATATAAAAAGAATGTCATACCACAATGAAAACTTTTATTTTTACTTACTTTTGCTATAAGCGGGGTCGAATAATGATAAAATTAAAATTAAACTAATTAAGTTCAAAATTATATCCAAGTACTTCAGTACTCGACATTATTTGGCAAGTACAACTACTTTTGTTGAGCACAAAATGCAGCCCTCGTGAATCTTGTGGTTACTATGGCAACCAACCACCGTTACTTCTATCAGCATTGACACTCACTTGATCGATCAAATGACAGTCATTCCCTACAGAGCCAAACTGGCATATAAAATTTTGCATATGTGTTAGTTTTCGTTGTGAATGTGTTGGAGTATCTGTCAATCGCGTCTTGTAGGGTTTATTTCCAAATATTTCTTGACTTTACTTCGCTTTTGAAAAGGTAATAATGTCAATTGACTTTATTTCGCACCAGGGTGGGAAATAAACTCAATTGACCTTATTTCCATTGACCTTATTACCTGTCACCTGGCGCCACGGGTGAGTGCTATCTTCCACGGCGGTCTGGGGACCTGTACGAGGGGAGTACATCGTCGCGAATAGCAACGACAACGTCTATGAAGTGTGACGATGCATCTACACCAGTGATGCACACGGGAGTCTCCGGGAGCTACTCGGCTTTCACATACAAGTCGTGTGTGCGCAGCTACTGAACTTATGCGCCGCTAGCAGCCGGTCAGTTTGCGTTTGTACTTCATGCTGTAAGCATGGCATGCGCGAGCTGTTTTGCTGAGTCCACACATACAGATACAAAAAAATTGCGCTTGTGTTGGTAGCTCTGCCAACGCTGTGCACCACGATCCAGAAAAGAAAGGTCGCGCCATTCGCGGACCGCTAACCCTCTCTTCGTCGATTTGACAGCATCCACCTAATCGCTGACGTCATAAAATACTTTTGTTTACATTCCCTGTTGCCAACTTCATGCTTTTCGCACCAATTCAGTGGGTTTGGTGCTTGGCGCGTTTTTGGTGCTTTTGTTTTTAGTTTGAAGACACCAAATTAGAAAATCTTAAAAAAAATGGAAGCAAAATTTATAGCAATTGTAAGTGTGGTAAGCAACTTTACAAAAATTTAAACAAAATCATGGCACAGTGGCAATCATAAGCGACAACAAAATATGTGGCAGCACCTTCAATTATGCCAGAAGAAATCAACCGTCGTGCAAGAAACATTCATTTTTATTAATTTGAATCGGCATCCTTACAATAAAATTATGTATGCATATAAAGTCTATAAAATACTCCAATAAAAATTTGGTGCTTTTTCAAATTCAAAACTGGGCAATACTGCCTTTTGTCCGATGCTTCCTCTTTTTCTTGTCGAGTTCGTCTTGCTCTCTCATTCTGGTATTTATTGACGTCACGGCCGGTTGCTCTCAGCTCGATTGGCGCAATCTTGTATTCTATCATTCTTGGCTGTGCACCACTGATCCACGGTGGAGAGAATACAGAGGTGGCGCCGATGACGATACCGCTACTCGGCTCTCAGTGATTTTGACAGAATCAGCTGTTTTGGTGACGTCATAGTAGAGAAGACAGCAGTAGTGATGTCCTGAGTCAATACTTTTAAGTACCCAATACTCTCGATACTCGGTACCGAAACATTTAGGTTTCGAATAAAAGCGCACATAGGCCAAAAATATGGAAAAAACGCCTAACAAAACCCGAATGTAAGAGCCAATAGAGCTTTTTTACTGATTCAAATGAAAGATGTATATATGTCGGTTCGATGCCATAATACAGAGAAACCCTTACTTGTTTCAAGCATTTTTGTTCCAGCTGAATCGGACGATATCATTTTTTTGATATCAAATATTTGTAAGTCAACAAGTGCGATATCGATCCGAAACTTGTCGCTAACTGGCTACAGAATCTCTCCCCTAAAAGGCTTCTTCATCCGTCAAAGTATTTTTCTTGAACCTTGGATCGACTAAGGTTAAAACTGATAAAATAATATTTTTCTGTGGCGATAAGTTCAAGTGTTTTAGCATATAAATTAGTAATGAAAGTTTTTTCTAAACCTGAAATTCATATAATGGCGAGGGTTTAATGTAAATAATCGGTATCGGATACCGAAAAGGAAATATAGGGTACCGAAATCTTTTTTAAGTATTGGGTACCGAGTATTGGGGACAATTCAGCACATCACTAGTCGCCCTCATTCTCGCCGCTCTCATTAGTCAACTCTACGATGACGTCACGCTAAAATTACTCTCACGAATTCTGCTGCAATCGACGCAATCTTGTATTCTATCATTCTTGCCACTGATCTACACTCTGCGACGACCCCTCCTACAGTCCCCTCGGCCATGTGTCGTTCTACGTAGGAGATAGGAATGCGGTCATCTGTCAAAAGGCGACGTATGCGCTCCCTTACCTAAGGAGACTGATAGCGGATGAGAAGGCCTAAAAAGGTTTTAAAAATCTTTGCGCAAGTGCCTTACAAACTTCCCACGTGTGTTCGGGCGCATGCCTGCTTGTGCTTTGCTTTGTACATACCCTGCAAAAAATGGGACTAATCCGGGATGACTCCGGGAGCAATCGCAAGGGAGCATGCGACTAATACCACTTTTGATCTTTTTATATGGAATGAACTGATCGCTTTTGTTCGAGCATGTCCTATGAAGAGACTAATTGTTCACCTTTATACCCGAACGGGTATGAAAAGCGACTAGTCACTTTTAAAAATTAAAAATAAAAATTTGCACCAGCTGAGATTCGAACCGGGGTGCTCATGAAATTTCATTGACTAAGTGCGTACATATCATTAAATCGTTAATAGTACCCGTTAGAGATGAGTTGGGGACTAATTGATCTCCAATTATACCCTTAAGGGATGAGTCGAGACTAATTGACCTCCAATAGTACCCGTATGAGACTAGTTGGGACTAATTAATGCCCAACTGTACCCGATTGAGAGTAATCTCGGCATACTCGCTTTAGAGATTAGTCGCACAATTTTTTGCAGGGTATTATATTTTTAGTGCATGCTGGTGTATGTGTATGTGCGCTGTGAATGTTCTGCCTATATGTATGTACGCCGTATGGCTGGCGTATATAGGTAAGCATTTCGTATCCCTGCAAGAACAGCGACTATCATTTGACAAATCATTTGAGTGGCAAGACTGATAGAGATTTCTGTCACTGGCTACCTACAAGTTTCTATCAAATTCTAAAGGGCAGTGTGAAAAATCTGATGTAAACATTTGTGTACAAATTCTTCCGTCTTCCTCCAACTTATGGCCTTATTTTATGGTCTCTTTTTAACCAACGCAAAATTTGCATATGTGTTAGTAAGATAAATGAGAATGTGTTAGTTTCCATCACACAATTCTTGTAGGGATGTTCATACGATTGGCATGTGTGCATGCGTATGCTTGCATATACATACAGTGACGGGCAAAACTGTAACACGGTGTAACACTTTTTAATTCAGCCATCGCTATCTTTCCAAGTTTTAACGACTGTCATACTTTTGTTGTATATTCTTGTTGGTAAGTCAATACAACAACAATAAAAAAACCAGCAGACAAAAATGTAAATTAAGGCAGATGTTACACTTTTGCACTGTAATTTCTTTAGTATTAATTGATAAAAAAAATACAAATAGAGGTGGTAATCTTCTTTCGTTATTTCTGCTTAAAAGCTATTTCAGTCACAGAAGAAAGGATTAAAAATGAATTACAAAAACTAAAATCGAAAAACGCTGATGTCGTAACAGGTTCTCCAAATTCTGAAACCACCAAAAGAATTGGTTCTCCAAATTGGAACACAACGGTGTTTAAACAGAAATATTGCCATTATGCTAGATTGTAAAGATGAAATTCAGGAGGACACATCCGAAATTTGCAGCCCCGATGCAATTCTCGAATTATTGAACCGCAAAAAAAACTGAAGTCCTCTCAACAAGTGCAGCGTCAATCGAAAAGAATTTGCACATTTGTAAAGTTTCAAGTTTTTCAAGTTTGTCCCCTCGAGCGAGTAGTTATTTAATGGCGTAGGTTTGATTTACGACCCTTTAAATTTAAAAAACTTTTCATTGAATACAATGTTCCAATTTTTAATTCAAATACTAAAAAAACATTATTAAAAATTACTAACCTTTCCATTTTTATTTAACTAAATCACCTAATTTACTTACCTAAATTATTTCTTAACAAGTAAAAAAGTCTAAGTTCGGGCGGAGACGAACATTAAATACCCGGCGCAAGTATTCAATATAGTTTTTTCACCATTCCGATAACTACCGCTACATGGTAAGCAGTGGTGGTTTTACGTCTATTTCAAACATCTTCGATAAGATAAACTTATATAGATATATGTGGGCGGCACCACGCCCATTTTCCAAAATTCCATAATAATGCTACTTCTTTTCAAGGGATTGTTGTTAGTATAAATTTTAAGTAAAATTAGCTTCCTTCAATTTCGAAATATGAAAGTGTGAAACATTTCTGAAATTTACCGTTATATAAAAGTGGGCGTAATTTTTTTCAAAACTTTCAACGTTTTGCCTTTATGTGGCAACCACAATAATCATACCTAGTTTGGTACACATTGATCGGGCGGTTACCGATATACACATATGTGGTTATAAGTGGGCGGGGTCACGCCCATTTTACAACCTTTTATTACAAGCCTATTTTTTGCTAAAGAGTTATTGCAAAAATCAATTTTGAATAAATTAGCTTCAGTATTTACTGATTTATAGAAGCTTTCGTATTTCTCTAAATTACCGTTATATGGGATGTGGGCGTGGTAATTATCTGATTTCTTAAATTCTAAGCCGTTTGGTATGTTTTGTGAAGGCCAACAACTGTGCCAAGTTTGGAAGAAATTCGTGGAGCGGTTCCCAAGATATACACATGTATGTATGCCCATTTTCCAAAAATTCTTATAATATTCTTATTTTTCGCCTAAAAAATGATTGCAAATAGTAGTTTTCAGTACCCTGCCGGAAACTGAATTAGTCTGAAAGTAATTTATAAACTACTTTATTTTTAATGATGAAGCAGTGAATTGCCTTTTCCTGCATGTATTTTCAACTACTTTAAAATTAATTTCGCTTAAACAACTTCAAAGTCATAACTAAGAAAAAACGAAATTAAAAACTTTAAATTAAATGAGATTTGAACATGGATATTCTTGGCTACGACCAATTGAACATCTTTACACGCTCAGCTATAGCCAGACATGTAAATGTGCTTTCAAATGTTTAGTTTGAATTGTGCGTAAACAGAAAGTCGACTGTACGACTCTGCATTTAATTTCAACTAGGTACTTTAAAATGAATTTTGTTTACACAACTTCAAAATCAGTATGTTTCTTTTGAATACGCTTGCGTTCTGGACTTCGCAGATGCTTTTTCATACTTCCAAGGCACAAATTGTTTTTATTTTGAGCAAAAAGAGTATAAAAATTCGAAACATTTACTCATTGCATTTGTTTTAAAGTAGTCTTTCAATTAGTTGATTAAAAAAAAATCACTTGTTTCCGTCAGGGTAGTTACTAAAATATGGCAGTTTTCGTATTTCTCAAAACTACCTTTATATGGGAGGTGGGCGTGGTTATCTTCCGATTTTGTCCATTTTCAATACCATTCGTCCAACGCTCGAAAGAAGTACACGGACGGACAGACAGTCACCGCTTAATCGATTTCTCTTTTCATCCTGATCATTTATGTATACATTTGTCTATCTATCTCGATTCGTTTTGTCTGTTACAAACAACCGTTATGTGAACAAAGTTATAATACCCTTGTGCACAAATGCGCTCGGGTATAAAAATACTTGACATCCGCCAAACCAGACAGACAGAGCCAAACTGGCATATAAAATTTTGCATATGTGTTAGTTTTCGTTGTGAATGTGTTGGAGTTTCTGTCAATCGCGTCTTGTAGGGTATATTATAAAAGGCTACCCCATAAAGAAAAATTTAAAGGCGTTAGGGTGCGTTCACACAGAAAGCCGAGCGGCGCCGAGCGAAGCAAGGTGGACCAAAGTGAAGCTGCTGGTGTTTACACTGAATGAAGCGGAGCTTTTCTATTGGACTCGGCAGAAAGATGCCACCAAAATTACCGTCAATGAAACGCGGTTTATTCAATGAATGTTTCCCTAGTTGGCCTTCAAATAACCACGAACCTGATGTAATGGAGGCTAACGGACCTCAGATTCGCATTCAGAATGTCGAATAACATAGGAATATATATGTTTGGTTTAATATGCATACACTTTTTTTGTAAACCCGTGTAATTAATTACTTAAAAAAATGGTAATTAATTCATTAATTTTAATTACATAATTATTTTGTTACTTTTGATCATTTTCAATTATTTTTGACTTATTTAATTTCACGATAAATATAATTATTTGATTAATTTCTATTATCAATCAACAAGCCAAACTATAGACAAAAATTAGGAATATTTAATAACTGCTTTAATTATTTACTTATTTTATTCTTATCCAAATCTCAAATTTTAAACATTAATTATTACTTTTATAAATTTTTAAAATTAATATTCTGAAATGTGCAAAGTTAATGAATTTAATTTATTTTAATGGAAACTTTTATTTTCATTTTAGTTCACTCAAAAATGAACTAAAGTATTCATTTCATTTTTAACTAAAATGTTTTCTTTTGCATATTAAATGTTATTAAAAAAGATAAAAATATAGTATTTATTGTATCTGAAACCTTTTACTTTTAATAATATTTAATGAAAAATGCATTTAAATTTATGTTCGAAAGTTTGGAATATTTATCTATTTATTTTTGCTTCTAATTAATAATCAAAAAATTTAACACTAATTTTTAGCAAATCTAAGGCTGCTAAATAAAAATGTGTAATATATTAAAGTGTACTTAATCAAAAGTTTTTTATTATATCTTCATGAACTCATTTTATTTTTTTACTCCCAAAGGAGTGGTTTTGGTGCATATCTGGACTAGAAATTTTCTGTCTATTGTGAACTAGTATGATAAAGATAGTTGGCTAACTAGTTGGGTATGCGGCTCATACTAGTTGTGAGGTAGTTTACAACTAGTTCATTTGACTACAGGGCATGTACCATGTATGTGTGTATTTGTTGTCACCGCTGTGCATGCTTTGTATACATATACTTTCTAAATTGCATATGAAAAAGCGTCCGGGACGTGCAAATCGCCATCCGTGCAGTGAAAAATGCTTCATTTTAATGCGGGCGTATTTGAATTGAATATTTTCATTATACGTAGTGTATGTATTATGGAAATATTCAATTTTGAAAACGTTTCACTTGATTTAAATACGAACATTTTTAAACGGTAATCAAGTAAAAAAAATCATTTTTACAACGCGTTTTTCCCCCTCAGTGTAGTATTAATTCTATGCGAATTTGCCATATATTTGGTGTTTTAATGTAAATACTAAACAGTACGTCAAAATATGCATTTTTAAGTTAAGTTAATAGCAGGGACATAACAGTTATAAGTTTTATAGCAAAAACGTTGCTCCATAACAGTTATTAGATGAGAAATATTTTTTATTTCGTCGATAAGAGTTATAACCCAACGTTTACTTTTACATTGCCTGATAACTGTAATGCAGGAGAAATATTTTTTCCGTTGCCGTAAGAGTTATTTCCCAACGTTTATTTTTTACGTTGCTGGATAAGAGTTATTTTACAACGTTTATTTTTTACGTTGTCTGATAAACGTTGTAAGATTAGGATATTGATGAAGATGGAGATGGAGAATATGATAAAGATGATGAAATAAAAGTGAGAGAGTGAAATAACTATTATCAGATAACGTAAAAATAAACGTCGGGCAATAACCGTTATCGAGCAACGTAAAAAATAAACGTTGGGAAATAACTTATCAGCAACGGAAAAAATATTTCTCATCTATTAACTGTTATGAAACAACGTTTTCGTTAAATTTCTGAATTCAGGCAACGTTTTCAATTTGTAAATTCGAGATAACAGTTATTTTTGGTCCCTGGTTAATAGTCATTAGTTGCGTTTTTTTACTGATTTCCAGTAAAATCCAGTAAAAGTTTTTACGAATTTTCATGTTTTAGCGTTTTCGTACGCAAAAACTTGCAAAGTAGGGGAAATTGAGAGAGCGAAAAATGACAGCTGAAGTTGCAAGTTTTTACTGGATAAATTTTTACTTGTAAGAATTTGCCAGTACGAAAAACAGCTGATCGCATGTTTCTGGATGAAATTTAAACTAATAAGGAAACTGTTTGTGGCGTTTTATTGTGGAAACTCACAAAATAAACATATTTAAATATAAAATATATTGTTTTATTAGGAATATGCTGCGAATAAACAACCAATTAATCAGCTGTTCATGAAACTTGCAAATTATTACTGGAAAAGCATTCACGTACTTTTTTGTACATTTTTTCAATGAGAGCGAATTCTTAGAAATTAAGTTACTGGAGAGCTGCTGGCAAGTTACTGGATAATTTGTAAAAAAACACAACGGTTTCCTGGAACAAATCTAGAATACCGACCGTTCAGCTATGCGAAAACGAAAGATGCATATCATAATTAAGGGTAAAGAAACTTATACTATTTCGAAAGTAAAAGTTATTATCTTTAATTCGATATACATATTTTATCATGATCTACTTTTGGGTTTCAGGAATTTAGTGATAATAAAAAATATAAATAAACAAAGTAAATAAACCTCACGCACGCCGCCAATTTGCTGTCAAAAATGTCTCATGCCCATACAACTTGTATGGGACCAACCGAAATTGAACAGCGTGCGTATGAAGCTAACTCAATTTCCAATTTTCGTTCTGCGTGACATTTTGTTTGACGTTTCGCTCAATGAAATCAAATGCAAACGCACGCAAGCCAATTTCGGATGACGCAAAAAAATTCGACGGATTTGGTATCGTTGAAATCAGCGTAAAAAGTTCTATCAATCGGCAGTTTTAGTTATTTTATAGCTAAACGGTCGGTATTCTAGACTTTTTCCAGAAAATTACGCAAACGAAGGTGATGCCAACGAATATTTAGTATGAAGAATTTTTGATTTTATGTGTTGATATGCTGAAATAGAGGGACTACATGTTCTAAAGAGGAATTCAATGTTATCGAAAGGGATGCATATAATCAATTTTTTCATATCAAAAATGATGCGGAGATACTGTCAACATACTGTTGTGATACTGTTAAGCATATGAAATTATAGCAAGTTTGATTTTCATACATATTCCCATGTGAAGTTTTACAGATGCAGGGATACCAAAGAGTTTTTTCTCGGTTTGGTTCTGTTTTAATATAAAAACCCACCGAAAAAGAGGAAAGCGGCAACTCAGCCATTCAAATTTTTACATCCACGTCAAAAGTAGGAATTTAAAAAAACAAAAATCATAAACAAATAAATTCAAAACAAAAAACAATTGGTTGTTGTACAATTTTTTAAATAGAAGCCACTCACATATGTATGGTAAACCATAGTGAAATGATATAAAGTGTGCCAGATAGCAATGACATTCTATTTCGGTACTCTTATTAGAAAATTTAATATCAAAAATTTTTCTTTGAAAAATGTCAAGAAAATCTTGCCGCTTGTGCAAAAGCACACACAGCGTTGCACTACTGATGTTTTCAGTCCGGAAGGATGAGGATCTAAGCCGAAATTAGACACAGGTATGCAAAAAAAAACCAAGGGTTAACGCCAAATTTGAAAAAAAAGCAAATCAAAATTTAATTTCAAATATACTTTGTATACTTTATATTATTTCACTATGTGGTAAACAATAAAACTACAAAGCAAAATGAAAACAAACCTAAAACAAAATACATATTACACAAACTTTTCATGAGCTTTACATCATATTTTAGTAAAAATAAGCCCAAGCTGACAAAGATATGAAAATGTGTATTTTTGTGTTTACAAACTAAGCAAACGTTAAGCTGTGAGGTTGTACTTTATTGTGCTCTGATTTTGGCTTTCTACTTACTAAGTTCATTGTGTTAATTGTGTGATAAAGTAGTGATAAAAAGTGCTTATGAGCATCAGAGTGTGAAATAATTGAAGCTAAGTGAAAGTTATTGGTTTTATATTAAAGTAAATTTAATTAAATTTCACTAGCATACATTCTAATTTTGCCGAGTCATTTGTTGCTATCATTGTTGTTGTATCCTTTGTAGTTAACTTTCATTTTATTTTTGCACATTTGTTCTACTCTTTTTGTTTACTTCTTCTAGTAATTCTTGTCATAGCTGTTTGCGTTGCGTTTATTAAGTGTCATAATTACAGTGATACTCAAACTGTTCGCTACATTTTAGTCTGTTCCAATAGCAGTCCGGTTTACAGGATTTAGTCAGAACTTACAGGAAGTCGTTCCTATTGACATAAAACTTGTAAGTAGGAACACATTTGAGAGAGTAACTGAGCAACTGTTCCTAGTCAGAAGTTACAGGATTTAATCCGGAGTTTCTTTTCCTGTAAGTTCATGAACAGTGTCAAACGATCAGCTGATTTGCATGTGCAAGCAAAAACAAACAGCGGTGATAGCAAAGTACCTTATATTTGTAAGAAAATGGAAGTAAACAACGAAATGTTTGAATATGTATAGATTTAAATAATTATTTAGTGATATTTCAGCTAAATCAGTGTTGTACAAATGACATGTAAACAAACCGACTGACGTTTTTACAGGAAATAGTGCTTTTTGCTTTCCTATGCACTTCTGCATGTGTTCTCCTTTTACTCTCATTTGAGAGAGTAAAATTGTAGTTTGACAGTTCCACAGGTTTTAGTCCGAAGTTCAAAGGAACAGACTATTTATTTAAAGCTATTTACATCAGCTACTTAATTGTTATAATTTATTTTTTTTGTCTTTTATTAACGAGTGTATTACATAAATCTTTCAATATGAAGTGTGATCTTGATACTTGCCAAATTAAAATCGATTCTGAACGCTACTTATCGTGCTGGCTGTGTGATGGTATTTACCATCTGAAATGTGCTGGTTTGACGGGAAGAATTCTGGACGCTATTAATGATGGCAAGGGCCTTCGCTGGTCTTGCGTAAAGTGCAGGTCAACCGAAGTTGATCTTTTCAAGCTATTTAGGCAAACCAGAAATGGTTTTACAGAAATAGGAAGGGAATTGTCGGTACTGACAGAAAAATTTAAGCATTATGAAAATATGTTTAAATCATTCAAATGCTTAGATACCTTGCAATCTGTTAAGTATATCCGTGTGTCTAAACGTAAGCGTCTTCATAGTCCATCTAAGGAAATTGCTGCCGTTGCACGTCAGAATAATCTTCCGGCGGACTTAATTAATTTATCCTCTCCGTGTCCTCCAGCATCAGAATCCTCAGCCTCAAAAGACCGTGTAACGAAATTTGCTTCGGATAATAAAGAGCCTGAAGTATCTTCCCCTTCACCCACTGAAGTGGTGGCATCGTCTTCAAAGCCTCCACCGCCTTCCCTATCCTCAACTACTAACGCAGAAACTCAACCCCCTCCACCGGTAGTCCAGTCTGATACGAGGAAACTAGTTGTGGTTCCGCCAAGCAAGTCAATCTTTGTTTCTAGATTTTCGAGAGACACTACCGAAGACGATATAAAGCTTTACATCTCATCAAAAATTCCACCTGTCGACTTAAGCATCATAAAATTTAATTTTAATTACGAAAGAAATATTGCTTCATTTAAAATTGACGTAAATTTAGATAATTTTAATGCGCTTCTTAGTAGTTCTTTTTGGCCCCCCGGAGCTTTCGTTCGTGAATTCGAATATAGGCCCAAAAAAGTAAATAACTTAGCTAATATTCCCCGTCATAACACTGAATCAAAAAACTAATTATTAAATCTGCTTTAAGTATTTATTATCAAAATGTAAGAGGCTTAAATACTAAATTAACGAACTTATACTTTAGAGGCCTTGAATGTAATTATAATATTCTTTCTTTTACTGAAACTTGGCTGAAACCTCACATTTTCAATTCAGAGATTCTTCCAAATAATTAACATATCTATAGACAAGATAGGGAGGACAGAATAGGCGGTGGCGTACTCTTCGCTGTAGACTCTTCAATACCATCGGAAGAAGTTAGTCTTCCACACATTGATTCAGTAGAGTTCAAATGCATTCGTGTACAGGATGGAAAAGGATCTATTTACTTAGCTCTGTGCTATATCCCTCCCCGATCTGACACATTGGTGTATTCACGACTCATCTCTTTACTGAAATCAGTTAATTTGCTGACTAAACCTTCTGATTCAATGATTATATTGGGTGATTTTAATTTACCAAGCATATCATGGAACATCATTGACAATGATATCATACCATTCGCGTCTAGTGCGTGCAACAACGTATTTTTAGAGGAGATGGCTGAACTCTGCCTAACTCAGGTTAATGTACTTCACAATAAGTTTGGTAGAGTATTAGATCTTGTTTATGTTGATGATGCATCTACATAAGTCCGTTGTAAATAAGTGTGATCCACTAGTTTTACCAGAAAATGTCTACCACCCTGCTATGGAGGTATCTTACTAAGTTATAAGTGATGGTCAAAATTGCAGTACCCAAGCATACGAGCCAAATATTCGCTTTGATTTTTCGAAAGCCAACTTTAAAATGCTTAACAAAGAACTGTCTAAATTGTCGTGGCCTGCATTTAAAGAAAATATTGAACAAAGCGTTGCACTTTTTAACTTTACTTTACATAAATTATTTGAAAAGCATGTGCCTAAACGTATGTATGTTCCTGAAGAGCAAACACAGTTTTGGTTCACTAAAGAACTGAGAAATTTGAAAAACAGAAAGTCGCGTTATTTTAGATTACACAAAAAACCCGGTTTACACTCATACTATGTAAAATACTCAATTTTGCGTCATAAGTTTTTTGAATTAAACAAAAAGTGTTATAAAGCTTACTTGTGTAAAATCAAACGGCGTATAATATATAACCCCAAATCATTTTATGACTTCGTAAACTCCAAGCGAAATGTACGTGGGTTTCCTTCCGCCATGAATTATCAAAATACCGTCTCTAGTGATAATCAAACAATTTCTAACATGTTCGCTCAGTTTTTTAAATCCAATTAATCCATTAACTCACATGCTAACATTGACTATCCTTTTAAACTATGTCCAATGAGCTCAATAAATATCCCAGTAATATCCCTGCAGGGAAAGCTACTAGTTGTGAACTAGAATTCTACCGGTTTG
>NW_023458555.1:68307446-68317344 GCF_013731165.1 Rhagoletis pomonella | reverse complement strand
TCTTATACAATAGGTAACCATAACCTGGAACAGGTATACAATTTTGTGGACCTTGGTATCACAATGGATCCTAAGCTTAATTTTAATCTTCATATTAATGTGACAGTCAACAAGGCTAAAGGTGTACTTGCATTTGTGAAACGATGGTCAAAAGAATTTTGTGACCCTTATATCACTAAAACCCTGTTTACAACATTAGTTAGGCCAATTCTGGAATACGGTTCGGTGGTTTGGAGTCCAAGGTATCAAATTTACTCAGACAAGATAGATTCAATTCAAAAACATTTCCTACTTTTTGCTTTAAGAAATTTCCGTTGGGATTCTGAATATAACCTTCCACCTTATTTGAGCTGTATAAAACTTATTAATCTTCCTACACTTTCCAGCCGCAGGCAAATGCTTGGTACAATTTTTATACTTAAATTACTAACAGGCTCAATTTCAAGTCCGCTTCTTCTTGGCGAAGTTAGCCTTAATGTTCCCTCCCGGGTATCAAGACACTTTTGCCCCCTATTTCTGAAAGCTTGTAAAACTAATTTTGAATTGCACGACCCACTCCGTTGCTTATGCCAGGATTTTAACTCTCATTCCAGCACGTTTGATATATCAGATCCGCTTTTCAACATTAAGAAATCGATACTGTCCTCTCTCAATAAATGAATCATTAAAATATAGACATAAAATCGGCTGATGAATTTAGTTCTGTAGCTGAACAGTTTTAGATCTCGACACTTAACAAACTCCTGCCTATCGTGACTCGGCGCAAAAATTGAAAATACTGGTTCCGTACGTCATGCGGACTGCGCCCCTCGTGCGGATGGGCGTGAATGGAGGGTAAAAACCGTTGGGATATTATTAAAAAGACTTGTCAAAAATATAAGTCTAAATTATAGAAAGCAAGTATACTGCTCCCTTTAATTTTTTCATACAGTTGATGCTTCTTTTTGGCTTTAACAAAATGCAGGGATACCACTCTTATTTTGATACAATATGATCGTATTGTATTTTAAATTCGAAATCGAAGAATTTCCATTTTCGCGATTGTAGAAGATTAAATGTATATTTGCAAACTGCGAAGAATGGAGAGTCATATCATAAAAGGTTCAGTGAATTAACGAAACAAATAAAAAATTCAAGGTCTCATGTTTCCTTCACACAAAATTTTAATGTTTTCTAATTTTTCCTTTTACTTAGCGCTGTAACCGCTTAGTTTTATTTTTTAATTTATACATGTGAATTATTTTGAATAAGACTTTTTTATTTGTACCTGAATTTTGGGTACATTTTCTTATCGTAACTCTCATTATTTTACAACGCTTTTATCAACTTGCAGTGTTGTATGTCCAGACCACCATTTTATACTATAAATATAGCAAAGGTATTTATGGCAAACCTAGTCTAGATATCAACCTCGTCGTAGGTATAATATCAAAGACATACAATTAGAAAAACTTTAGAGATAAAAAAGAAAACAAGTTAAAATATGCACTACATACGCTACAGCGGAAATGGACGACACGCCATTTCTTTAAATGAAATTAATTGCTATATGTATGTATGTATGTACATATGTAGGCATATACTAAATGTGAGCAAACAACTTTTTGCTTGCATAGTCTTCTGTTCTCTTTTCACTGCAAGTTGAATTATTTTAGTATCTATTGCAAAATTTTATACAGACAAGACTAAAAAGTATAAAATAAATTAAAAAAAAAAACTTCTTAATGTACCACGTTTTTATAAATGGACTAAAATTAGAAAATAATATTTCTCAGTCCCATAGAACTTGTTTTGATAACTTTTGATTTTGAAATTTTAGCAAACGTCATTATAAACAATTTATGAGATTGAAAATGAAAAGCGTGGGTGCATGTAATAGGCCTAATTTGAAACTGAAAGGTAATATATGCATCTATGTGGGTATATTAATAACGACCGCTTAAAATCGATCTCAAAATTGTACTTTCGCTGTAGAAATTAGGTCTATGTTATGTATGTAGTTTGAATATTGTCAAATAAATCGAATGCTTTGTATTGCATGCGCTCCACGTTTTCCGTTTTCAATCTCATAAATTGTTTAAAATAACTTTTGCTAAAATTTCAAAATCAAAAGTTATCAAAAAAAATTCTATGGGACTGAGATATATTATTTTACAACGCTTTTATCAACTTGCAATGTTGTATGTCCAGACCGCTTTGAATGTTGTATGTCCAGACCACCATTTATACTAGCTGCATTTTTTTGTAAGCGAGCAACAAAAGAAAGCCCAACTAGGGTAAAATTTCCTTTTAGCTACTTAAGCAACCCTGTTGGTAGCTGGCAAGAAAATGTGATTAGTTTAACGGGATTTAGATACAAAAACCAATTTAAATGAGTAATAATGCGAGGTATTTGCGTAATATATATACTCTTTTAAAATATTAGTCACGTATAAAAGGAAGCAAAAATTTCCCTCTCCACTTTCCCATTAACAATTCACAATAGAGCAGTTTTTTCACTTACCAACACTAGCCTTCAGGTCGCGTATTTTTTAACCGACCTGGCTGAGCTCAGATAAATGGCCGAGTTTGTGTTGTTGCTTTGCGTATATTTCGTCATACAAGCGAGTGATCTTTTGTAGTTCGGTTGCAAAAGAATGCACCTACTGTTAATGTAGCAAAGCTATTAATGCAAATTCTAGATATCAACCTCGTTGTAGGTATCATATCAGAGACATACAATTAGAAAAACTCTAGAGATAGATGTCGCCTCGCCAGAAGAAGTTAAAAGTATGCACTACATACGTTGCAGCGGCAACGGACGACACGCCATTTCTTTAAATGAAATTAATTGCTGCTATATGATGTACATATGTAGGCATATACTAAATGTGAGCAAACAACATTTTGCTTGCATAGTCTTCTGTTCTCTTTCACTGCAAGTTGAATTATTTTAATATCTATTGTAAAATTTTGTACAGACAAGACTAAAAAGTAGAAAATAAATAAAATAAAATAAAAACTGTTTAATACGCAACGCCTTTATAAATGGACTAAAAAGTAGAGAATAATATTTCTCAGTCTCACAGAATTTGTTTTGATAACTTTTGATTTTGAAATTTTAGCAAAAGTCATTATAAACAATTAATGACATTGAAAATGAAAAGCGCACAGTGGTTCGGATAGCAGATCTAGCTGGACGAAAGTCAAAATTTTTTTGTTTTTAAAATACTTAATTAAAGCATTAACATATGAAAACAAACAAAAAAAAGGTAAGTTAACGCCGCCTATTTGGGAACTCTATTTTAAAAGCTGAAATTTAACTTAAAAGATTGCAAGGTGCACTCACAGATATTTGCATAATTGCAAATTAACTTTATGAACAAAAAATTACACTAATTCCGCTATAGATTCAGTGGTCATAACGCAATTTATGTCCACATTGGTATAAGCAAATTTATTCTGAAAAATCGTCGTTTTGATTAATTAAAAAAATTAATTAAAGAGTAGGAAAAGTAAAGGCCGCCGAAGGCCGTTATAAAACCACTTGCATATTATTCTTTACACCTTCGCAAATGCAGAGGGTAAGTTCGATAACCAAGTCTAACCAATTGGCTTAGATATTTACATTTTAGTGACAGTATGTCAAATCTCTAAATTCAAAAGTAATTATTAACAGGAATGTATCTGGGGGGGCTGGAGGGGGGTAGGGGTTGTGTGTTAAAACAGAAAAATACTTGGAGTTATAAAAACTTTGGTTATGTAAGAGTTAAAAAAAAAAATATTTCTGAAATTTATTTGTGTTTCTTGCTGTGATCTTAAATTATAGTCATGGTAAATAAAATCTTAAGAAGTGAGTTGTTTGACATTTGGAGAAGTGTTGCTGAAACTTCTAAAAGACAACAAGGTGTCCGTGATTATGTGGTTATTAAATTGAAAGAAATATCTGATGAAAATGCTCGTTCAGAAGTAAATAAAGTAAATGACTTTAGATTCGTAATCAGCAACCCATAAAACCCCCAGATACCCAGTTTCATAGAAATCTACCGATTTTTTTTTTTTTCGTCCGCCATTTCGAATTTTTGATAAGTAACTTAAAGATCTATCAACGAGTATTTGTTTAATACACTTGAATTGATATTAAAAGTAACATATGTATGTATGTGGGCATATGAATAACGACCGCTTAAAATCGATCCCAAATGTGTACTTTCGCTGTAGAATGTTATGTAGTTTGACTATTGTCTATGAAATCGAATGCTTTGTACTGCATGCGCTCCACGTTTTTCGTTTTCAATGACATTAATTGTTTATAAGGACTTTTGCTAAAATTTCAAAATCAAAAGTTATCAAAACAAATTCTGTGGGACTGAGAAATATTAGGTGTGTACTCGTATTGAGAGGACAAAATTCTCCAGCAGCAAAAGTTCTGAGAATTTAGCAGCATTCGCTCTCAAAGAGACGAAGTATCAACAGAAGTACGAGAACGCAAAATTTGCAAAAACTTGCAACCTTCGAAACAGCTGATCACTTGCACAGTTGCCACTGGTGATTAATTTGGCAATTTATTTTCTGTTTGGTACATTTTCCCCCGATTTGGCATTTTATACAATTGAATAGTTTTCGATAAGAAAAACCTTTTTAAAATACAAATTAATTATATCGAAATGAATATGTTATTTTTCTCATAATTATTTGTGATATCACATTCAAAAACAAGAGTATCTCCTCCAAACACCCATCATGGATCCAAAAACAATGTTATAGATATAGCTACAGGTGTAGCTTTAAAATTATAAAATTTTCATTTCAACAATCAACCTACCAAAACCGAAAACTTCAGCAAAACAACATTTCAGCATGCTGCTTTTAAATCTATTTTGGTATATTTAAAGGTAAATTATGGTACAAATGAAAAATGTCATACGGCAACCATAGTCGGCACACACTAAAGTAAACAAACTGGAGATTTATAGCAAATTAGCGAAAAATAAACACAACAAACGTTGTGCATATTAAATTTACTCACTTTTTCGTTGTATACTAGCATTAATAATAAAATTTGCAATAAATAACTCAAAAAGGCCATATTTTCTTTTGTTTATTTACAAACATGTGCTTGTGATCAGCTGATTCTCTTACTTGCAAGTTTTAGGTGGGAAAAATTTTTCCAGCAGAAATTTGCAGCTCTCTTTCACATGCAGCTCTCTCAATTTCCCCTACTTTGCAAGTTTTTTGGGTAAGAGAACGCAAAACCAGTAAAAGTTTTCTAAAACTTTAGATAGTTGGGCGTACGAGTACACTCCTATTATTTTCTACTTTTTAGCCCATTTGTAAAAGCGTTGTATATTAAAAAGTTTTTTTTATTTTATTTATTTAATATTACTTAGGACTATACACTCCGATATTCAGGAATGTATTTTGAATATGCTAGCAATATACATATGCAGAAGTAGTGGCGGCTGCTATGGTGTAGTGGTTAGTAGAGTGCGCTACCATTCCATAGGCCTGGATTCAAGCCAAGTTTCCGACCAACATCAAAATGTAAACAAACAAAAAAAGTGTGTATTCTCATATGAAAACAGTTTCTCTTAAAAATACAATCGCCTTTCGGTGTCGGCGTAAAACCATAGGTTCCTCCCCTCTGTGTGACAAGAGCAAGGAGCATTCCACATATCGGAGGAGAAGCTCGACCAAACACTAACATATGGCGTAAGCACCAATCTGTATCATTAGGCGTCATCGATTCGCCACTTCTCGCTCGCTATGTTTGAGTTCCGGTCGCTTAAAGAAGAATTTTGCATGTGAAAGCAACAACAAAGTTAGCTAGCACGGATAGACTATAGCGAGTTTGTTGTACCTCATTGAGTTCGTTCGTTTCGCCACTCGCTAACTGTTGGCGAATCGATGACGGCTTATATTACATACATATTTTGGTGCCTTTTTTCAAGTATAAAATCCATTGGGAAATGAAAGAAAACCGCGTCCCTATTGGTAAAATTCTGCCTATGCCAGTAAGCAACGAGCTTTTTAAGGTATTTGGCAAACAGTTTGACCCATCCAAGAAACAGATTGAAGGTAAAACTGATATTGTCCCAATTTGGCAAGCCTACTCACAGTGCTGACAAAGTGACACACTACTACAAACCAGAGATGTTTTCTTTTTTATGAGCAAAGAAACCTACTAAAATTTTAAGCGTCCTACAATCCTACCAACGAAAGAAAAACCAATTTTGGTAGGAAAAGCCCAAAACGGCAACCCTGAATAAGACCAACTTTTAAACTTAACAACTGAGTAATAAAGCAAAATAGTGCACATATGTGGGTAGTCACTCAGTTACATTTGACAAAAACCAGTACAGGAACAGGTTAAATGGACGGATTTGTAGGCCTACAATTTTGAAAGTGCCCAGCGTCGCGGCGGTCCACGTTTAAGCGCTAGTTCACTTCTGAAACTGCTTTTTAATATCCAAGTAATGGGAATTATTGCGTAAGGTGTACTTGCATCAGTGATGCCAACCGGGGGAGATTTCCCCGATTTCGGTGGAATTTTAATTTTTCGGGGGAATCGGGGAATTGCTTTAAATTTTGGGGGAATTCAATATACAAACGATTTTATTAGAATATTTCTATTGAGAACAAAATTACAGCTTGTAATAACAATCTCTTAATCCGGTGTGACGGACTTAAAATATATCGTAATAGCAACCATGCAAAGCGACACCTTTCACTTCACGTTTGTATGAGCAAATCCCACGAGTTGTTTTTTTTAGTGTCACTGCCTTCTCTCTGCAAAAAAAGCTAAAGCATTTTTCTTGCATTTATTTCAATCAGTGGAGTTCCAGAAACAAGTACAATAAATAATATATCAAGTATTTGAACAAGTTTACCCTTAAAACGTTTAATTAGGCTAAAAAGTACTGAAATTTTTCATTTTTTCATTGTCACTCGAAAAAATCGTTATTGTTTTTTCTTAATAGCTTTGGTGAGTTTTCAAATAGAATGTTCATATTTGAGGCAATGGACGTTGGCGTCAAATACAACATACCTATGAAGTTTCAAGAGTGCACTACAAAATGGCAGCATGCAGAATATCTGTCGCAGCTATTTTCTAATTTTTGAAATGTTACGATTTCTTTAATTTTAATAATTTAAGTTAAATCAAAATGTTAAAATTAAACGATGAAAATGTTCTTCTTTCTCAAACGAACGAATCTAGTGCAATAAAACTAGAGTCTCACCAAATTAAAAAAAAATTACATTGACTATGATTTGAGAAACTAAAATTCCATTTTTATAATTTTTATTGGTGCACTCGCCATTCAATCTAAAATTGTTATATACATGAAAAAAGAAATGTATATGTGTATAAGGAATACTGTGTAAAAATCTTAAACGCCAATATTTAATCACTTTTAAATAACATGACTTTTAATTTAAGGCGTGCGAGTATACTTATTAGATGACTTCCGATGGTGCTACGGGTAGTATAGGTTACATACGCAACTACCGGGTATATGAGCATGAGTGGTTATTTTTCCTTTTTATTCCCGAGCGCATTTGTGCACAAGGGTATTATAACTTTGTTCACATAACGGTTGTTTGTAACAGGCAAAACGAATCGACAGAGATATAGACAAATGTATACATAAATGATCAGAATGAAAAGAGAAATCGATTAAGCGGTGTCTGTCCGTCCGTTCGTCCGTAGATTGGCGCTTACACATATGTTAGTCTTTGGCCGAGCTTCTCCTCCGATTTGTGGCGTGCGCCTTGATGTTGTCACACAAAGCGGAGGGACCTACAGTTTTACGCCGACTCCGAACGGCGATTGTATTTTTATGAGAAGCTTTTTCTTGGCAGAAATACACTCGAAGGTTTGCCATTGCCTGCCGAGGGACGACCGCTGTTAAGAAAAAACCGTTTTTCGATATTTTTGCGATATTGCTTTGACCAGGGTTGCGGAGCCGTTGCGGAGTGGAAGCGCGCACTGCTTACCACTACACCACAGCGACCGACACACGATAACTCGAGTAAAAATTGAGATATCTTTCGGGCGTAGGACGGATGGTATTGAAAATTGGTAAAATCGGACAATAACTACGCCTACCTCCCATATAACGGTAATTTTCAGAAATGAGAAAACTGCGATATTTTGTAATTACTGAAGATAACACAGGTCGACATTTTTCAGACCCTGGGATCGGCTTACACTTTTCCAAAGGTTTTTGATGCGCTGAATCTGAATCAAGGATCAGTTTTGCACGATTGGCTAAGGTTTTCGAGATATTTGAGCCTAAACATGCGAAAACCCCGACTTTTTGCTATATTCCTCATGTATTTTCATCAAGAATATTTCGTTTTTTTAGAAAATTTAATAAACCATTTGAAAGTAATATATTTCCCCTTGATAATGCTATTTAAATCAACGAGATATTTTGTTTTAAATCTGGGATATTGTCCTTTGAAGTTTATGGGTTTTGCGACATTACTTCTTTGCACAAATGCTTGAAAGATACAACACGAAAAGAAACAGATTTGTGGTATACGTTTAGGCGTCTTTATTAACATAATGAATATAGCAAAATGTCGGGGTTTTCGCATGTTTAGGCTCATATATCTCGAAAACCTGAGCCAATCGTGCAAAACTGATTCTGGATTCAGATTCAGCGCAACAAAGTCCTTTAGAAAGGTATAAGCTAGTCCCAGGGTCAGAATGTTTTTTAATTTTGTAGGCCTGTATAATTCACTCAAAATTGATATTTACAATAATTTTTAGACGAAAAATAAGAATATTATAAATTTTTGGAAAATGAGCATGGCCACGCCCTCTTATGGTTACATGTGTATATCTTCGTACCCGCTGCACCACTTTCTTCCAAACTTGGCACAGTTTTTGGTCTTTGTACAACATACCAAATGACCGACAATTTTTAAAATCGGACAATAACCACGCCCACATCCCATATAACGGTAAGTTACGAAATACTCGATAAATCAGTAAATATTAAAGCTAATTTATTCAAAATTGATGCTTCCAACAATTCTTTACCAAGAAATATATTTATGGTAAAATTTTAGAACATGGGCATGGCACCGCCCACTTATGATCAGATATAAGTATCTCGGTAACCGTCGTACCAATTTGTACCAAACTCGGTATGGGTATTGTGCTTTCCACATAAAAGCAAAACGTTGAAAATTATTGAAATCGGACTAAAATTACGGCCGCTTTTCATATAACGGTAAATTTCAGAAATGCTTGAAACTTCAATATGTATTTCGAAATTTAAGGACGCTAATTTACTCGAAAAGAAGTAACATTGTTTGGAATTTTGGAAAATGGGCGTTATATCGCCCACATATGACTATATAAGTTTATCTCATTATGTCTAATTGAACGTTCTATCGAAGGTGTTTATAACAGGGTAAAAGCACCCCGGCCTACAATTAGGGATGCAAATTTTGGAGGGTAACATCGATACATCGATGTTTCGATGCATCGGAAAAATGAATATCGATGCTAAAATACATCGCCAGAAAAACATCGATATATCGATGGCTTCCGATGTTTCACAATTTGTTAGGTTATAGTCACATTAAAAGGAAAATTTAAAACTTTCAATTACAACTCTCTGTAATTCAATTAGAAAAATACTTACATATGGATGTATTTCCCTATATTTATTTACCATTCTTCTACTCTTCCTACAAATAGAATAAAAATGATGTATTTTGGAACGAATTTCCGTCATCCCTTGTCAAATTTGGTTTCGGCGATGTGCCATCTTCAGTGTCATTTTTCGTTCTCTAAGAATAAAAATGCATACCGTAGTAAGCTCGCTGAGCCTAAAGTTCCAAGGCCCAACTTCGTTGAAATTTCAACGGGAACCCGGCTCTTTTTTAATGATTAAGTAGG
>NW_023458555.1:68300760-68307436 GCF_013731165.1 Rhagoletis pomonella | reverse complement strand
GGAGCGGAATAATTTGCGGAAGTGCGTGTTGCGAAAGAACGGCCAAAAAATTTGTTATGTGTAGAAAGTGTTTATTAGCTTGTGACTTATGCAGGGCGTGCAAGTGTGCAGAAGTCGAGTCGTCATGCATTCGTTTCGGTATGATGAAACGATTACTCTACTTTGATTAGGCGCGTAATGTGCCGAGTGCCTTAGGCAGTTTATTAACTTTTGTGAGAGCATGTCGCACAGTGGGACGTCCCCATATAAGCTGCGGCCAAAAGTAGTAACCGTACTAGAAATTCGCTGATATTTCGTACATGCACCATCCGACACTTATGAATGAAGAAATGTGGAAAATGGTAAAATTCCATACGCTACCACGCCCACAGCTTTTGTAGGCGGCAATAGTAAATGTTATCCGATTTTGATGAAATTTAGAGCATAAATATGAAAGATCGTTAAAATCGGTTTTCTTATCGTCCAGTAATTCTAGAAAAACAGGCGCAAGTTAAAAAAAATAAATTTTGATGAAATTCAGTGTGCTCTGCTCGTTTAAGCCAAAGTTTTCCAACTTGGAAGAAAATAAAGAATTTCTTATTACGGCGCCCACCTCCAACACAACTTTTTTGGCTCCAAGTACTAAATTTTTTGAATCTTGGAGAAAATGAGGCGGCATATTTATTTTATTTCTAAAGAAGTTCCTATTTCTTCATTTTAAAAATGACAAAACGAAACCATTTACAGTACCTACATACTGAATTATGAGCGCGATATGCATTCACACTGAAACTTTCAATTTTACCTACATTTTATACAACAAAAGCTGAGCTAAGGCAAGCAGGACTCCGCTCATCGAAAACGGATCTCGTCCAGAGAAGCGTCCATTTTTGGCTAAATGTTGGATGTGATTAATAGATTGGCGAGTCATTAATATCTACACCTTCTTCAATTTCCATTTTATATTGCATTGTATTTATTGTATGTACATATCAGAGTCTTTCCCTTCGGCTCTACAATAAAAATTCAATAAATTTTACAGGAGGTGGGTCTATAAAGGGAAGAATAGAAGTTGAACTCGCAGTTCCTCACAGTATAAGTATAATTTACCTTGCTTTATAGGTCTTTTTTAAATAAATCTTTAAAGTAAATTATGTAGAGTTTCAAGGTCAACTGTCTTATACATTTCAAAAGATTTATAAAAATTTAAAGCAATGCTTGACCACAGATATATTCAAAAACTGCTCATCAATCAGATTGCCTTTTTATATATCCGCACAAGTGGAAAAATTAATTCAAATTACTTGCGACAAAATCAAAATTTTTTCTATAAATTAATTTTTTCGCATTGTTCCTAATTTAAGCTCTTGTCATGACTGCAAATATGCATTTTTATCAAAAATTGTTTTTGGTTTGAGCCCTCTGGATATTTTTCCATGCACCTGTGTATATTTCAGAATTCGCTAATCCGTTTTTATTACTTTTGGCAGCTGTAGTCTCATTGTGTGTCGTACTGACGCTTACTTGCCCAATACTAGCCCGAAACTGTAAAAGCGAACCTGAAACTATATTCACATTAAAGCATAAATTACTTTATTTCGATCAAATTACTTCACATTAAGGCATCCACACATTTATGCGATTCTGTCGCAATGAATCCGCACCGTTTTTGATGCTACAGATGTTACTGCTTCGAAAACGCAAGTACGCACACATCTGTGCGATTTTATCGCAGAAAAAACTGTAAATTTATAGACAAACAAAAAATATTTGTCGACAAAAATAAAATGTTTAACTTTTGTACATCAAATATGTTTTTTTTCTTACGTTAAATTTTGTTTTAATATTGTAAAATCCTTCTATTGACCTTTTTCGTTCTAAAAACGCGGCAGTCTGCGATTTCGGCACGACCAAAAGAAGAACTGTGAATGTCCGAATAAATCGCTGCAGCAAAATCGTATTAGTGCGTGGTTCCCAGTGCACGGACCTTAGCACTTTATTGGTAGATCTACCAACTTTTTAGCTGTATTTTATTGTCTACCATTTTTACCAACAAAGGCTAAAAATCTACCAATATTTTCCGGAAAGAACGCAAAAACATTTCAATGAACGCAGTGTATACATATGTACATATTTTGTCATCGAACACACCTAAAATAAATATGAAAAGTTAACTCTGACCATGACCAATTCAAAAGTTAAATTGCATCGCTATAGGCTGTTTATGGCAATATCTTTCGTTTGCAATAAGTATGTGTGGGAGACTGCCAAATGAATGGGTTGCAAATTGCAAACATTTCAAGACTAATTTTAATCAAACAATTTCGTAGTGCAGAGTAATTGTTTTTTTTGATGAATCAAGACATCCGTGATCGAATCAAATTCGAATCGTAATTTCCTTTTGAGATTACGGCATTTGGTAGCGAGTTCGCTTTTTCAACTTAAAATGTATTTAATACAAACAGCTGTCATTTTATTTCATTCGATTCGAATCGTGTTTAATTCGATCACGGATGCCATGATTCGGGCCCAGTTTTATGTATACGTTTTTTCTTGAACGTTTTATTGGCGTCAACTACATTTTTTTGTTGTTTTATAAAAAAATTCAATTTATTCCAAGACGAATTCATAAAAGATGAGAGCAGAAGTTCAAAAACAAAAATCCCACTAACAACAAATACATCATTTTGACTTCTTATTGTCAAAACCGAGGCGAAAAGCCAGCTCCTCTGATAACACTACCTTACTTGAATTCGCCTTCATTTATCCTATATGAGTAAAACCTATCTATTATTGTTTCTTTTAAAAAAATCTACCAACTTCTACCATTTTTTTTTGGAAAATCTACCACTTTTAATTTTTTCGAAGTCCGTGCACTGGTGCATTTAAAACTATGGTTGGCATGTTGTAATTTTTGTCGGAACAGATTCGCACCGACAGAATCGCATAGGTGTGTGGATATCTTAAACCAAGTAAGTTCACATTTTCTTTCATAATTTCTATAGCACATGGACGTACGAATGTGTCGTTTGTAATTGGTTTCAAAAATCAAATTGTTGCACACCTTTGGGCATTTTTTCAAATTTCCTCAATAGTGGGGGCTAAAATAAATGAAAAACCTTTTTTTTCTTCATTTGGTTCTTGATTTATGATAAATTATGTCATTTATATTTTATTTATTGATAGCACAAAGCGAAATTTCTTGATTTCAGAATGATTTGCTTATAAGTAAATTAAAAATGAGCCGTAAATTTCAATAATGTGAGCATGTTTTTACATGTACATCAAACAGTGTTGAGAGATTGATCTCTATATTCTAAATATAATCGATTTTCCTATGTTGATCTATGTAGTTTGCATTTCCATTATGTATTACAATCCAATTAATACAACTCAGCCAAAAAGATAAACAGCCCTATCCTTTTAAGAGTAGTTCCGCTCTTTTGCCGGTGCATGTGCAACACTTCCGGCAAAACCAAGCAAGAACATCCAAAGGCTCCCATTTAAGCACATGTGCACACATGGAACATATTTACATTTGTTATGATCTGACCACTCGACCAAAAAGTCTACGGAGTGCAGCAACATAAACTGCAATCAACGCACATCTTTGTCATGTGCCACGGCAAAATGCTGCTTTCAAGCAAGCGAGGTGTGTTCACCCATAGTCAGCGATCAGCCAAAAAGGGCGTAAATGGTAATGAGCATGCTGTTCATGGTATGCAGCCGTGGTATATCCGCCTATGCCTGTGTTCTATTATT
Source organism: Rhagoletis pomonella (assembly GCF_013731165.1). Classification (NCBI taxonomy): domain Eukaryota; kingdom Metazoa; phylum Arthropoda; class Insecta; order Diptera; family Tephritidae; genus Rhagoletis; species Rhagoletis pomonella. The sequence continues at coordinate 68,303,695 of NW_023458555.1, read as the reverse complement.
GGCTTGTGGTCACCTGCAATGTTGAATTACCTGTGCGCGGCGGAGATTCCAACCGGCGATGTTTATCGCCTTTCGACTTTCAATTGACGGCACATTCCAATAATGCCCCGTCTCGCAGGTGGACCTAATCATTTTCACGATGTCCGGTTTGTTGAGCCTTTATGTATGTATGAACGTATGTATGTATGTATGTACATATGTCTCTAGTTGCAGCGCGTTTCATCATCCCTCGCACGCACCATTTTCAGCCTCACCTAATTGTCACTCAGATTGTTGTGGTGCTTACTTAAGCGTGTCCGTCTGTACGACTGTGCCAGTAATTAAATTCTTTTTATTAGTACACTTGTTCTCTTCATGATTCATACATACACAGGCATGTGTATATAAATGTACATACCTTGTAGGGAAACGCACTAGTGCCGAACAGGTTCGGACTTGAAACTTCAAACTTAGCTCAGAACTCGATGGCAATGCAATATGACAGATGAATTAATCAGCTGGGTGGGGCAGGTGTCGATATGTACATATAATGTATACTAACTACATGAAAAGGAATAACCCACAAAAAAAATTGCATGATAGGTTGCGCACGAGTGAAGATATTTGGAGACCCCGTCTTTAAATTCGTCACCTTAGATCTAATGAAAAGTTTATGTAACAATTTTCTGTGGCAATTTTCGATTTAACAAATTTACATATCACTGAATGGAAACGGTTAGAAATAAAAAAAGCCAGGTACTTCGATCTCTTCGAAAACCATGCGTTCTGAATTGAGTACTCCACTTGTAAACAGCGTTATCTGATTTTATAATATTAAGCCATAAATAAAAAAAAAACGACTACGACAACAAGTAACATCTAAATTTAATCTTTTTTTTATTACCTGAAAATTTGGATAAATAAGAGCTTAATAAAATTATTACATAACATAACATGACAAACATAACATTAACAGTGGAAGCAGTTTTCTAAGTTCATCAGAAGATGGAGACGCTTGAAAATTTCAAGAAGAGTTAACATTTTATGCTTATGTTTTCAGAATATAAAGATTTTGCACTGTGTTGTTGGACATGAAACTACATTAAATACTAATACGTTACCCATCAAGAACTAAAAATCTAAAAAAAAAAATACATAGCGCACTTTGTAAGTGGACTACTCAATTGTTCTTTCTTCTTGCATCAAGTTATATTTTTTTAGAAAAAGTTGACGTATCAACTTTTGACTCTAAGCAAGTGGCACCAGACCCGCTAGTCCCTGCAGGGTAAATACAGACTTATGTAAGTATAAACCATATGCACATATGTATGTATCTAACAAGCATGCATGTAGGTACTTATAAATTGCTAGTTGCGTTAATTCATATGCTTAAAAAGTGTACATATGTATATATGAATAGCCCATATTAGCTCTTTTCGGTTCTTTACTGTTGTTGAGCATCCGGGCCAAATACCTTTGCATGAAGCCCAACTCTTTTGGCTCTACATCGAGAAATTACCGGAAGTGGAGGACATTTTAATTTTCATTCAGATTTTTAATCTTTTTATGCTGTTTTAGTTGCTAAAGTTCGATGAAAGAGCCGAATACATTTCTATCTGCCATACCCCCTTAACTTCAACACTTTCTGGTTTTTAATAAAAACATTTACCAATCTTTGTTCTGGGGTTATATTGCAGTATGTTTCCAGTGAGTTTAGCGGACCGGTTATGCTTGGGAGGTTCGCTTTCAAAAATTCGCTTCTCTGGTTTGGTGGGGAGTTGTTATACATATGTATGTAGGTACATATATACGTACCTACATATATATTTATGTAGATTCCGACATATAATTATTCCCATGGAGCGTTACCGTGTCTTAGGTGCTTACTTTCCATACATACATACATACATATGTATACAATATGTATAATTTGCTTAACCCTATACAACCGAGTGCATTGCGTGTTGTAGTAATTGAAAACAGTGTTTTTATTATTTTCAGCAGATCTACGACTTTTCTTTTAGGTGGTGCCTATTCACATCTCATTGGACGCGGCTTGATGAACTTACGTAACTGAACCTTTTATATTAAATTTCTATATTACGTTTTTGTTTATATATATATATATGTATATACAAACATATTTGCCTGGTATGTACCACGTACTATAAGCATGCTATACATGTACTATATGCATGCTATTCATATATACATACATACATATGTACAAGTACGTGTCAAGTCATTTTCTTCTCGACCAATCATATCTCGCTTTTCTAAGTTGTTTTATTTTCTGAAAATGGAGGAGAATTTTACCTGTAGTTCGCGGAAGTGATTTCTGTCAGATTGCCTTTTAAAGCATACTGATTTCTCTTTATTTTCAACGCTTCTAATGAAAGATTTTTTGATACAAAGAAAACAAGGATTCAGGAAACAGTGAGCTTAAGCTCACTCTAAATTTTCGTCAGCCTTCAAGACATGGTCTACATAAAACTTCTTTCTTTTGGAGAAGTTGGTCCTGCGGATGTTAGGCGCCCCTCCGTTTACACTTCCTTTATTCCATCGTAATCAAAAGCCATGGTGGAATCATAACAAGGTGAAGTCAGTAGCGACCTATTTCTTGTAATTTGGAAAGACCGGCACGCATTTGTGCAGTATTATTGATCCTCCTTTTTATACTATACAACACAGAATGAAAAGAGAAATATTAACCCGTGACTGTGTTTCCGTCCGTCCGTCCGTGTACACGATAACTCAAGCAAAAATTAAGATATTTCACCGAAACTAGGTAGGAAGGTTTCGCTTTATCCAAGATAGATTGGTACTGAAAATTGGCGAAATCGGATTGTAACCACACTCAGTTCCAACATAACGGTATTTTCGAAAAATGCAAGAACTCCGATGTTATTGGATCCAAATTGTTTATCCAAATTCTTTATGCAGATACAAAACTTCA
>NW_023458555.1:68298734-68300750 GCF_013731165.1 Rhagoletis pomonella | reverse complement strand
TTTTTTTTCACTTGTTCTTCAAATTATTTCATTCCTAATATATATGCAGGACGTTAATTTAATCAAAAGACAACATAAATACCAAAGAAGTTGCACATGTACAGTCGAAACATCGAGCAACTCTTTGTAGGTCCCTAAGGACCTTCTCACGAATCTAACGTCATCGGCACTGTCACTCATCGGAGGGTTAACCCAGCGAGATTGGGCGTTTAAACTTATTTTAATCTAGGCTTAAATTTGACTGAATAACGGCACACTGAGTTGAGACTTAGTTTGAATGACAAACGGAGTTAAACTCGCACTGAAAAACTGGTCCTTAGAGGCCCAATCAACTTAAAGAATTGCCTAATTCTGCACTCCAGTAATAATTTTTTGAATTTTTTTCTCTGATTCTATTGATTTGAAATAGGACATTGAACGAACTCCTTCTAAAGCATAATCCCAATAAATAAAACTGTTCTTTAAACAAAGAATAGTGTAGCTCGTCTGGCGGGGTTTTGTTCTTCTGATTTGCTTTCTCAAGCCGTTATAAGATTTAAGACCATGTTAAAAATATAGCTTACAGACATCAAAACGGGATTATAGTCTTGTGGTAAAATATTAACTAAATTCGAAATTGTCCTCTTAATAGTAGATTTTTAAGACTGTTTGGAAGCAGGGGTGATAAACGAATTTTTCGAAATTGTACCAAAGTCCAGAAAAAATTTACCAAATAAAATAAAAATGTACCAATAAAAAAATTTTAACGAATGTTTAAAAGAAATATACATTTATTTAACGCTTTTTACATAAACATCTTGTAATAATACACATATATGTATTAAAATAGAATAAAAATTAGTTAAATATTTTACTTACTGTAAGATCGTAAGTCACATTTTGGTTTAAACCACTTCTATAAAAAATTGAAATTGCCAACCTTTTAAGGTAAAACAAATTTAGTCGCGGTTTGTATGAGGTGGAGAAGTAAGAACGTATTTGTATGAATAAGTAGAAGTTTTTAACCAACGTAAATATAAAACTAATCCAAAATATACACAACGCTGCATTTCCAAATTCTACCAAAAAGGTCTATATGGTATAAGGTGGGTTTTGTCGAAGGCTGAGATACGCTCAGCCGGCCCAGGGTACAATGGAGGTCCCACTAACCCCCACCAAATAAAACATTCACACACACGAGGCGAGAAATGGCCAGAGCGCCGGCAACCTTTCATCTAAGAGGCGAGAGAGAGGGAGAGTAACAGCGACCATGGGTCGGTAACGGTGAAAGTAACAGCAGGTATGGAGCGGTAACGATGAGGGTGATAGTAGCTATGGATCGGTAACGGGGAGAGTAACAGGGCTATGGATCGGTAACGGTGAGAGTAACACGGCCATGGATCGGTAACAGTGATAGTGGCAGCACTCGGTTATGACGCTGATATTCGACGACGACGCTGACAGCGGTCCCGGCCTGCGATGAGTAGATAGCGGGTGACTAGCGTTGGCTCCGGGGGCGGTAACGATCGGGCGGTCTCAATACCGAAGGCGGCGGCAGCGGCCCCAGCTTGTGCTGACGGACGGAGCAGCGCTCCTGTATCGCGGCGACTACTGCAATCGACTGACGGGAGGGGCGCGATGATGGCTTCTGCCCAGGGCGGCAACGGTGGTGGCGGCCCTAATAACGAAGGCGCCGGCAGCGGCTCTAGCTTGTGGTGACGGAGGGAGCAGCGCTCCTGGATTCTGGCGATTTATCGGAGGTGGCGTAGTGATGGGTTGGCCTAAGGGCGGTATCAGCGGCCCAACTGGTGATGCCCTACGGCGGTAGTGGCGGCGGCCTCCAACGACGGTGACTTATAGCGACCTGCGGAGACTCGTATTTGCACACTAACGATGTAGGTGCGGAACGGTTAGCGCCACGGTGACAGGTAATAAGATCAATGGAAAAAAGGTCAATGGATTTTATTTCCCACCCTGGTGCGAAATAAAGTCAATTGACATTATTAACTTTTTAAAAACGAAATAAAATCCATTGAC
>NW_023458555.1:68280877-68288734 GCF_013731165.1 Rhagoletis pomonella | reverse complement strand
GACTATCATTTGACAAATCATTTGAGTGGCAAGACTGATAGAGATTTCTGTCACTGGCTACCTACAAGTTTCTATCAAATTCTAAAGGGCAGTGTGAAAAATCTGATGTAAACATTTGTGTACAAATTCTTCCGTCTTCCTCCAACTTATGGCCTTATTTTATGGTCTCTTTTTAACCAACGCAAAATTTGCATATGTGTTAGTAAGATAAATGAGAATGTGTTAGTTTCCATCACACAATTCTTGTAGGGATGTTCATACGATTGGCATGTGTGCATGCGTATGCTTGCATATACATACAGTGACGGGCAAAACTGTAACACGGTGTAACACTTTTTAATTCAGCCATCGCTATCTTTCCAAGTTTTAACGACTTTCATACTTTTGTTGTATATTCTTGTTGGTACATCTTTACTCCCTCTCTCATAAAGATTTAAAGTCAATACAACAACAATAAAAAAACCAGCAGACAAAAATGTAAATTAAGGCAGATGTTACACTTTTGCACTGTAATTTCTTTAGTATTAAATGATAAAAAAAATACAAATAGAGGTGGTAATCTTCTTTCGTTATTTCTGCTTAAAAGCTATTTCAGTCACAGAAGAAAGGATTAAAAATGAATTACAAAAACTAAAATCGAAAAACGCTGATGTCGTAACAGGTTCTCCAAATTCTGAAACCACCAAAAGAATGGGTTCTCCAAATTGGAACACAACGGTGTTTAAACAGCAATATTGCCATTATGCTAGATTGTAAAGATGAAATTCAGGAGGATACATCCGAAATTTCCAGCCCCGATGCAATTCTCGAATTATTGAACCGCAAAAAAAAACTGAAGTCCTCTCAACAAGTGCAGCGTCAATCGAAAAGAATTTGCACATTTGTAAAGTTTCAAGTTTTTCAAGTTTGTCCCCTCGAGCGAGTAGTTATTTAATGGCGTAGGTTTGATTTACGACCCTTTAAATTTAAAAAACTTTTCATTGAATACAATGTTCCAATTTTTAATTCAAATACTAAAAAAACATTATTAAAAATTACTAACCTTTCCATTTTCATTTAACTAAATCACCTAATTTACTTACCTAAATTATTTCTTAACAAGTAAAAAAGTCTAAGTTCGGGCGGAGACGAACATTAAATACCTGGCGCAATTATTCAATATAGTTTTTTCACCATTCCGATAACTACCGCTACATGGTAAGCAGTGGTGGTTTTACGTCTATTTCAAACATCTTCGATGAGATAAACTTATATAGATATATGTGGGCGGCACCACGCCCATTTTCCAAAATTCCATAATAATGTTACTTCTTTTCAAAGGATTGTTGTTAGTATAAATTTTAAGTAAATTAGCTTCCTTCAATTTCGAAATATGAAAGTGTGAAACATTTCTGAAATTTACCGTTATATAAAAGTGGGCGTAATTTTTTTCAAAACTTTCAACGTTTTGCCTTTATGTGGCAACCACAATAATCATACCGAGTTTGGTACACATTGATCGGGCGGTTACCGATATACACATATGTGGTTATAAGTGGGCGGGGTCACGCCCATTTTACAACCTTTTATTACAAGCCTATTTTTTTGCTAAAGAGTTATTGCAAAAATCAATTTTGAATAAATTAGCTTCAGTATTTACTGATTTATAGAAGCTTTCGTATTTCTCTAAATTACCGTTATATGGGATGTGGGCGTGGTAATTATCTGATTTCTTAAATTCTAAGCCGTTTGGTATGTTTTGTGAAGGCCAACAACTGTGCCAAGTTTGGAAGAAATTCGTGGAGCGGTTCCCAAGATATACACATGTATGTATGCCCATTTTCCAAAAATTCTTATAATATTCTTATTTTTCGCCTAAAAATGATTGCAAATAGTAGTTTTCAGTACCCTGCCGGAAACTGAATTAGTCTGAAAGTAATTTATAAACTACTTTATTTTTAATGATGAAGCAGTGAATTGCCTTTTCCTGCATGTATTTTCAACTACATTAAAATTAATTTCGCTTAAACAACTTCAAAGTCATAACTAAGAAAAAACGAAATTAAAAACTTTAAATTAAATGAGATTTGAACATGGACATTCTTGGCTACGACCAATTGTAGCAAACATCTTTACACGCTCAGCTATAGCCAGACATGTAAATGTGCTTTCAAATGTTTAGTTTGAATTGTGCGTAAACAGAAAGTCGACTGTACGACTCTGCATTTAATTTCAACTACTTTAAAATGAATTGTGTTTACAAAACTTCAAAATCAGTATGTTTCTTTTGAATACGCTTGCGTTCTGGACTTCGCAGATGCTTTTTCATACTTCCAAGGCACAAATTGTTTTTATTTTGAGCAAAAAGAGTATAAAAATTCGAAACATTTACTCATTGCATTTGTTTTAAAGTAGTCTTTCAATTAGTTGATTAAAAAAAATCACTTGTTTCCGTCAGGGTAGTTACTAAAATATGGCAGTTTTCGTATTTCTCAAAACTACCTTTATATGGGAGGTGGGCGTGGTTATCTTCCGATTTTGCCCATTTTCAATACCATTCGTCCAACGCTCGAAAGAAGTACACGGACGGACAGACAGTCACCGCTTAATCGATTTCTCTTTTCATCCTGATCATTTATGTATACATTTGTCTATCTATCTCGATTCGTTTTGTCTGTTACAAACAACCGTTATGTGAACAAAGTTATAATACCCTTGTGCACAAATGCGCTCGGGTATAAAAATACTTGACATCCGCATTCCTATCCGCATCCGCGGATGTTAGCGTTTAAACATCCGCATCCGCATTCGCATCCGCGGATGTCTAAAATTCCACATTCGCAACATCCCTGGTACGTATGTATATTTTCGGCGTAGGGTAGGGTAGGTTGCGGGCGCAGGTTTTGTAACGTAGTGAATGCTACGTCACAGTCCCCCTTCCACCTCGGCGGAAGAAAAGTTGTGGTTTTTGAGTCTAGGTAAATTTTACCATCGTATGTAGTATGGTGGCTCGGCTGGTGTGTGTCCACGGATCGCTTTATTTAGGTACCATTTGTTATTTATGTTTCATGTATACAGCAAATCTTACGTCTAAAGGCTTATGTGATGATTATGCCATTTTATTATTATTTTTTGTATAGTAAGTATAATACAGTATGTATAATGCATTCGTATATATTACAGAATATTGATAATTTAAATTATTATTTTTGTATAAAATAAAAATAATAATAGTATTATAATACAAAACGAACATGAGCTCCTAGTATATGTTGTATATGTTGTTGTACGGTTGTGGGTATCGTGCGGTGGGTGAAGTTCTTAGGTAGGTGAGATCTTCGCTCACTGAATTTACGGCAGGTATGGCTCCTTCGCGCGCGTTGCCCTTTCCAGGGGGAGCCCAAGCCGCGCGAATACGTCCTTGCTGTTGGCTATTGTCGCTGCAATTGGTGGGTCTTCGTGGCTGCCTGTAAGCGTCAGCATCGCTGGGCATTCGCATCGGGTTGTACTAGCGGCGGACCGCGGAAGATTTTAATGCTTAGTATACGTGGTTTGTTGCCAGGCCATGATATTGCCTTAAAGGGCGGTCGCCATGAGGATATTGGCCGCCGTTCGTCTGGCGGCACTGGCTGTCGCTTGTTGCGTTTTCGTGTTGCCATTATATTATCCGCTCCGCCAGGTTGGGAATCATTGCTACCGATGTGTGGGTGAACCGACCGTTGTATTCAATCCTGACGGGGTAGGCGTGCGTGCTTGCGATGCAAGTCTGATCCGGGAGTTGTACGTCCTGCTGATTGGGCAGGGGCTGGATGTTGCGCCGTTCAAAATGCGCGCGCGCGCTCTCGTCGACGTACGTCAATGTGGCTCCTGTGTTCACCAGCGCCCGTACTTTCAGGCCTTCGATGGTGATGTCGGCGTAGAAGCGGCCGTCGCTGTTTCACCTCTGAGGTTACCTTGATGTAACTGCGGCGGTGTGTGAAAATGTGGCCGTCGGAGCTGCTGATATTGGAGGGCGAGGGTGAAGTCCTTGGCCTTTTCCCTATGCAGCTGTTTGCGCTGGCGAATGGTGTCTTCCAGCTAGGTTACATGCCGCTTAGGCAGGAAAAATCTTTCTGCCTCGGTGCGGAATCTGGCCCAATTGATCATCTGCTGCCTCCGGACGTGAAACCACAGGAGTGCTTTGCTACGTAGAATTTCGGAAAGAATTGGGAGGACTTAATCTGGCACGATCTGGTAACATTCCGCCAGCTCCTCAATCCTGTCCAGGAAGTCGTGCAGGGTGTCACCGCCGGAGTAGTGTACGTCCCAACGACGGACGGTGCTCATCACTTCGGCGTTGCCCATGCTGTCCCGTTTTTAGACTGCGGGTTTTGCTCCTCCAGGGTGTAGAAAGGATTCCCTCAGTTTGCTGGCTGGGAGTGATTCGGATAGCGATATTGCTACACTAGCCTCCTCAGCTGTGATCTCCATTTCCAACTCTCTGAGGAGATTTTCGGTCGACTTCCTGGTTCTCTTTGCTCTGACCAAGTTGTTCAGATCGCTGCGTAGCTCAGCGACAGTACTTCCTTCCACTGATAACTGGTGTTGTCTGCATTCTTCAATTAACCTCTCTTTCTTGAGAAGATATATCCAGCCCAGCGATTCCACGTTCAGCGTCGTGGTGTTGTTTTCGCTCATCCGAGTGTCAGTTGTTGGTTGTGGTGTGTTCGGTGAACCCGCAGTGTTGGTGCTAGTTGAAGTTTTTGCGCATAAGCCTGCAGAACCGGGTCCCTGCTCGGGCGCCATTTATGAGGTGGGTTTTGTCGAAGGCTGAGGTGCGCTCAGCCGACCTAGGGTACAATGGAGGTCCCACTAACCCCCATCAAATAAAATAGAATAGTTGGTGTAATATATAGAACACACTCACACACATGAGGCGAGATATGGCCAGAACGGCGGCAACCTTTCGTCCAAGAAGCGAGAGAGAGGGAGAGTAACAGCGGCTATAGGTTGGTAACGGTGAGAGTAGCAGCAGGTATGGAGCGGTAACGATGAGAGTGACAGTAGCTATGGGTCGATAACGGGGAGAGTAACACGGCTATGGATCGGTAACGGTGAGAGTAGCAGGACTAGGTGACGACGGTGAGCGCAACGGCAATGATAACGACGGTGATACTCGATGACGACGGTGATATTCGACGACGACGGTGACAGCGGTCCTGGCCTGCGATGAGTAGCCGCAACGGCCTCCAAATGGCGATGGCGGGTGACTAGCGTTGGCTCCGGGGGCGGCAACGAAACGCGGCAGCGGCCCAAGCTTGTGGTGACGGAGGGAGCAGCGCTCCTGGCTTCTGGCGATTTATCGGAGGCGGCTAGCGGGGAGCGTAGTAATGGGTTGGCCTTAGTGCGGTAGCAGCGGCCCAACTGGTGATGACTTGTAGCGACCTACGGAGACTGATCAGTGGGCCCTAAGCACACACCTGTGTCGCCCCTCGTAGTTGCACACAAAGAGGGGAGCAAGACGAACTCGACAAGAAAAAGAGGAATTGCCAAGTTTTCAATTTGAAAAAGCACCAAATCTTTATTTGTGTATTTAACGGACTTTATATGCAAACACAATTTTATTGTAAGGATGCCTATTCAAATTAGTAAAAATGCACGACGGTCGATTTCTTCTGGCATGATTGATGGTGCTGCCACATATTTTGTTGTCGCTTATCATTGTCACTGTGCCATTATTTTGTTAAAATTTTTCTAAAGTTGCTTACCATACTTACGATTGCTATAAATTTTGCTTCCATCGTTTTAAGATTTACAAATTTGGTGTCTTTAAATTAAAACCAAAAGCACCAAAAACGCACAAAGCACCAAACTCAAAAATTTTCGCGTTTGAATACCCCCAAAATTTGGTGCGAAAAGCGTCAAGTTGGCAACAGTGAATATAAAGAAAAGTATTGTGTAACGTCAGCGAATGGGTGCATGCAGTGCACGGACTTTACCACTTTATTGGAAGATCGACCAACTTTTTAGCTGTATTTTATTTCCTACCATTTTTACCAACAAAGGCTAAAAATCTACCAATATTTTCCGGAAAGAAAGCAAAGAGATTAAAATAACCAATTTAAAGGTGAAATTGTATCTCAATAAACTGTCTATAGAAATACTTTTCGCAAGGTACATTGAACAGGTAGTATCAGTAGAGCAGCTGATTTGATTTATTTTCAAATTATTTGGTCTCGAAAATGTCAAATATTTTTAATTTTTTCTCACAAAAATTCTGAATTGTTAAAATCCATTTGCTTGTGAAACCTTTTTCCATACAAAACAAGCGATTGAATAGCAGCTTTTGGAACGTTCGCCCAACTCTGCAGCACGACCGCTGATTACTGGGCCTTGCAAAGGATGGATCAATGCTTCGAGAAGCAAACAAGGAAAGAAAGTTGCATCAATTATAATTTTTTGTATTTCACATGGCACGCTTTGATTTAGAAGAAAAAATTCAGAACAGTTTTTGACACTTTCGATACCAGAAGCAACAACAAAATACACGCAAATGTTGTTTTTGCTCTACTGATACTACCTGTTTAATGTGCCTTGACTTTTCGTTTGCAATACGTTTTTTGTGGGAGACTGCCATACGAATGGTGTGCAAACTTCAAGCATTTCAAAACTAATTTTAATCAAACAATTTTGAAGTACAGAGTAATTGTTTGTTTTTGTGCACTACAGGGCCAGAATCAAGGCATCCGTGATCAAATCAAATTCGAATCGAAATTTTCTTATTGAGATTACGGCTTTTGGTAACCAAGGCACATAAATACAGGTAGAAGCCATTTTGACGTTGCTCTTTCAAACTTCAACTTTTTTGTTTTTATTTTTCTATATTTCGTTAGTCTTGGAAGTTCATGTCGCTTTGTTTTGAATGTTTGTTAATAGCAAATTTCAATCAATATCTGAATTTTTGCAGTACTTTACAGAAGTTTACTTTTATGTATATGAGGTATTCTTTTTCATATCGGACACCAAATTTGGTCTCACACTTTCGATTTGGTAAAAATTTGTTTATGGATTCTATAATTGAAATAAGCTAACACGTATTCGAGGAAGTTTTTTATAAATTTTTTTACTTCGAAGATATGATCTGTGAAAGTGTGGATTTTTTCGTGATTCTGACTAATCATGTACTTCTTCAAATCGTTATATCCCGGTTCTTGCTCATCGTAGAGACTTCATCTTAATATTGTTTTAAAGCTCAGGAAACGAGATAACATAAGCTGAGATAACATTTATAAAGCTAACGTTGCTATTAACAGTTGAACTTTTTGAAGTTGATTTGCATGTGGAGACCAGTAAATTAGGGACTTAAAATTATACCATCGTATTTCTTGTTTAATTCTCTATAAAAAAAAACACGTTTAAAAAAATTGGGCGTCTTTCTGGAACTACTTTTAAAAATATTTTTTTTTTTATGAAGAGATGCTTTTTTTGTGAGAGTCAACAAATTTTTTTTTTTTAATTTGTTTACGAAAACTTATGATAATATATATTTAAATAGCAATGTGTCAAACATGGGGTTTTGCCAGAATTTAAATTTTATTGCAGATTCCGATGGAACACCTATCCAGGTATAATATTTTCATGGCAAGATTTTTCTGTAAGGCGACAAACTCCTAGAATTGGTCTTGGCAATAGGAGGACTAAAGTTAGCAAAATGCATATTTTATTATTTGAGTAGGAGTGAATACCATGAAGTAGCTGAAAAGGCTATCTTAACTTTGCATCCTTTTGTCACAACGTATCGTGAGAAACAGGTTTTTCGCCTTACCCTTATACAAATAACAAGTTCAGGTAGAAATTGCATGCTTCCCCTGAAAAGCGCATACCGCTGTCGAACATAAT
>NW_023458555.1:68266886-68280867 GCF_013731165.1 Rhagoletis pomonella | reverse complement strand
TCGAACATAATACCGAAATAATAAATAAAACACCAAAACAATTTCATTCATCATATTAAAAGTTAAAATGTGTACATATACTAGTTCAAATAAAAGTTTTTATTCCTATTTAAATTGCAGTGTCTTTGATTTTTAGTCAGTTGTTGTCGGGTTCCAAAAATGAAAAGTATGTAGTAAGGGTTCCATTATCTTAAACGTTTGGGAACCCCTGACTTATAGAACTGTGCGATGGTAGTGTATTTTGTTCTCGTGAAATAGGAACCATTTTTCAACTGACGTTTAGAAGTGCCTCAGACGTTACTTCTCTGAAATAGACGAGAAAACGCTCTTCTAAATGCTGCCATGGTACACACATATGTCCATTAGGGATGCCAAAATACGAGGAAAATGGTGATCTCGGGATTTCGGGATATTTTTTTCAGTAATCCCGGGATCCAGGGATTTATCCCGGGATTCACATTGAGTCATAACTTTTATGAATATGAGTAAAAATTCAATATCTGAAAGCATTTAAACGTACCATGAAATAAAACTACTTAAAATTTACGATAAACTTATTATAAAGCTCACATATTTATTAAATCAGACAAATCTAAAATTAATACATTTTTTAAATTGTATTTAAAAAACACTGTGATTGAGGAAAGGATACATCACAAATAACATTGTAAATACCAGGTACTTTTGAAAGTAATGGGTAATTGAAAAATATTAAACAAAAATATACAATAACAAATTCCCAAAACATGTTTATTCTAGTTCATACATAAATGGCGAATCCTTATCGCAATAACTCGAAATTTTGAGAGTGAACGAGTCAAACGGACCTCAGATTCGGATTCACCGGGTCGAAATACATGTCGGTAAGTGAGTCTGGTTAGAAGCACACACCCCTTTTTTGTGCGAGTGTTATTATTATAGCACTTAAAATGTGTATGTGAGGGCAGCAAAGTATTTAAAGCAGAATCTTCTAATCTTGACCTGAACTTGTTACATATAAAGCCTGCTGATGAAAAACATCTTTCGGCCTCAACGCTTTTAGGCTCAACTGTCAAAAGCAGTCATAAGCCATTTGAAGTTATTGATCTCTATCTCCTCCACTACAAAATAATTGAACTTCTTTTACCTGCACGTCGGATAAATTATTAATTTTTCGACTCGAGTAGATTGATTAAAGAAATTATTTAACTTTTTCTTAAAACTGTCTGTTTCGTTTACATTAGCGACGCTATGAGTACATTCATTTAAGTCATCTTCAAAATAAGCTCAGGCTGCAATTTAAGAGTACAGTTTCAACCTTTTGGTAATTGCAGTGAACCCGACTTTTTACAAAAGTCGTACTTCAAAATTCATAAACAAGTTCTTACTATCAGTTCGATATTTAAAATTTTTCGGGATCCCGGGATTTTCGGGACCTCAAAAACACCGGGATCCCGGGATCTCTAATGTCCATACATATACATATATGTATCTATGCATCCCGATAAGCAGGATAATCAATAAATCACTTGAAGGCTTTCTTAATTAAAACTTTCATAGTAAAAGAAAACCGGGGAAATGAGTAAGCAAAAACACAACAAGACATAACACACAAACTCAAACATGCAAACATGTGTACTCAAATATATCTATATATGCAAACATACCTAAATTTGACAAAAGAACTTGTACATTCATGTGTGTGAATATACTACACTGTAGGGAAACCCTGAACTGGTGAACAAAATTTATAGTTCCGTACTAGATCTGTATCGCCAAAAACGAACCAGTCCCATAGTAACTAGATCAACACCAGTTCAAAAGCAGCGAGATGTGGTACTTTTAAAAAACAATTTTATTTTTAGTAATCTATATCTAAAATTACGAATTTAGAACTGGTTCGAAACTATAGAAAAAGCGATGCAGAAAGAACTAGGTCTCATATGGCGAATTTTGAACTAGTTCGGAACTATCGAAAAAGTGGTGCAGCGGGGGCTTGTTTACTTTCAATAGATTTTTGCTTGGTGTGTTTTTCGTTCAAATACGCTTTTAGTCTGCACTTCGCAGATGCTTTTTCATAGTTTGGTAATACAAAACTAAAATTTGTGTTAACATTTTGGAACCTTCTGGAATCTACAGTAGAGCTGCCATAATCCTAAACCCATCGACCAGAACACTTATCATCCAAATTAAAAACGAAGATATAAGTGAATATGGTTCCAATATATTCCCTATAAGTACAGTTGCTTTGGTTCTAATATTATAAGCAATGTAGTTTTGTGGCACAATCGCTGGAGCTGAATGAGTGATGATGATGAAACGCTCCAGTTCTGAATTTGTTTTTATCATGAAAGTAAAAATTTCTCGTGACGATGACGTAGCTTAGAAAAAGCGGCGCCTTTAAGGGCCGGTTGCTCAAAGCCTGGTTGACACTAATCCCCGGTTAAACATCGTTATCGACGTTACAGACACCATGTTATTTGCATGGAGCCGAAAACGTCGATAACGATGTTAATCGGTGATTAGTGTCAATCAGGCTTTGAGCAACCGGCCCTAAGTGGTCTTGAATGTTTGCAAATTTCCGCATATTCTACAACGCGCTTCATGATAATTTTTGCCATTTTGTATATGCATAACCTGAAGATAATTTAGGTAGGATGTGTTAAGTGAAGCCATTCTAAAAGAAAACAGTACATTCCCGCATACTTCCTAAAAAGGTGTTTCCTATTTACAATTTACTTAGAATGACAAATAAGATTCAATAAGCATTTAAGTCTAAACTATTTGATATGAACCTTAAATATATTCCCAAAAGTAGTATGAGTTTTATAAATTAAGAAAAACTTTCAAAGAACTTCTTCAAAAGGCGTCCCACAAAAACACTTCTGAATGCTCTTTTTTGAATAGCGAAAGCAGAGGCTATTCAGTTTGTGCCGCTCCATACAAAAAATTAAGGAGAAAGGAATAACTTTCAGAAAGGCATTTTGGATGAGATTTTATCTCCTGGAATTATCTACTGGCCGTGTACCTGATCAGAAACTTGCAATTTTTTGTCTGAAAAAAAAATTTATTTTAACCAAATAAACTAAACAGAAAGAAGGTAAACTTATCAGATGTTCAAAATGTTCGAAAAAACGTTTCGTTATCAATTTTCGACCACTAATGACAGAGAGCTAAACCTTTTTTCATAACAAAAATCTGCTAAAAATTAGAGAAGTGTCTGCATTGACCTTCATTAAAAACCAGGACAATTTAAGTGTGGACCAGGACACCAGGACAATATGTCTAAGTCAGGATGGAAAACCAGGACGTCTGGCAGCCCTAAGCTACAGTCAAAAGTATGTAAACGTGTTTTCAAGTGCCCAATTTGATTTACATTCATTCAAACAAATTTAATTTCAGATTGAAAACACATTTCTTTGCAAATAATTAAAAATCGCTACCACGGTAAAACCAAAAAGACTGTTTGAAAACATCTTACTACTTTTTTCGTCTGTCAATTTTGTAACTGGTTCGGAACTATAGAAAACGGGGTTCAAAGTGAACTAGATCCAATCTGTCGAATTTAGGACCGGTTCTGAACTGTAGAAAAGGTAATGCAGCGGGGGACAATTTCCGATTCCTATGACATCGCCATGTTAAATTCGCCAGTTGTTTGCATGCAAAAGAGCTTTATCGAGATCTAGTAGTGGGTCTAAATGTACTAGAAGCGCACCAGTTCAAAACTAGACATTTTCCCCACGGGGTACTTACATACATACATACATATGTTTTTATGTAAATATATACGCATACGCAAATGTACATATTGCACAATCATATGTACACATGTATGAAGCTAAGAAGCTGTGAGCATGCAGTATTCAACTTTGAAGTAGAATGATAAAGTATGCTGCACGAAAGGATACCATATAAAGAATGAAAGCATGAGACACTTACTTACATCACTGCCGATAAAAACATGAGACAAGGAAAAAATATGTAAACTATTAAGCCATTAAATCAAGCATTAAATAAGCTGAAATAGTTTGTGAAAGATTGACATGACAAAACTGGAGAAAAGGGAAGAGCAGTACGTAGGTTAGGTTGATGTGGCAGTCGGTTCAAGTGACCGAACTCACTTAGACCTTTTGAAGGTCCATTGTAAGTACGTAAAAAGGATACAAAAGGAATTCTAAATAAAATCCTATACATAATTATGTAAGTGATAATTAGTATGTATGTATAGGTAAATTCATGTAGTCTCCGGTATAAAATATATCCAGTAACGTGGCAGTACTTAGAGCTTTCCAAGAATCGCTCCAATGACAGAACTATCCAAAAAAGTACGAAAACTCTAACCCTGCAAGTTTTTACTAGTTTTATGAAATTTTAATTAAATCCTTTTATTTTGACAGTTCTAACTTTACAACAAAAAAATTTTTTTCCTTCCTGGTGTAAAATGCAATGAACAGCATATCGAGCCTCAACCACCAAAAAGACGTAATCACCGTTTTTTTAAGATTTTATATTTGTTGCAGCAATGTTCCTAGAGCATCTACATAGATGCATTTCTTAAGCCGACCAACCGTCCTCCTTTGAGGAGGATTGTCCTCCTCAAAAATATTATCATCTGTCCTTCTTTTGATCAAAAATGTCCTCCTGGTCCATCTTTTCAAGCTTTATAGCAATGATGGAATTTAAAAAAAATTTCGTTCATAATATTATTTTCTAATCGTACACAATCATTGGGTCTAAAGGGCGTTTACAATGTTCAACTTTCAGTTAAATGATGTAAACTTTTGATTCAACTAACCGCCCGTGAAAGTTGAACAGTGTAAACGCCCTAATCAATAATACTTAATACAGCTTTTCCACGACACCCCAATTACGTAGTTCGCTCTCTCATTCGTACTTCGTACTCCAATTACCCTTCGAATTACGTAATTCACCATACAAAATTTTGAGAGCGAATTACCTCATTTCATGGTAATTCAGATTCAATTACCATGCGAGTTACGAACAAATCTCTGCCGTCTCTAATTTTTATCGGAAATTTATCGAAACCAGTTCACAAATCAAAACTGGCACTTTTTCTGAGTACGAAAAGTAACGTTTATACATGTGTACATCACCAATTTAATACGGACAATTATAAATTTTTAGCAATGACTCACATTTGCATAAATTTTGTAGCGAAGAAAAAAACCGCTGGGATATAGAACAGTCAAATCGAATTAAGAATGTCGCCGTGGGAATGGGGTAATTCTCGATCGTAATTGGAGGAACGAATAAAGTAATTCACGGTGCCGTGGGAAAGCTGTATTAGCCTTTACAACACTGAAAGACTAGCTAAAGACTCGTCTTCACAGGCGAAAATTATTGCCTACTATATGTCATTTTGTTTGCCAATGTATAAATTTTATCAGTGGAAATATTTGTATGTGGGGATTTTTTATCATTTGGCTTTTTTATCAAAATGGCTGAAAAAAATTGGCCAGAAAATAAGATTCTATATGAAAACAAGTATGTTCGTTGCATTGGAACGCAAATATGCTTAAAAATTTTTGAAAAGATGTTATTTTACGTCCAAGTACGTAATCAATAATAACACAGGCCGAGCGGCGGATCCAGACTTTTTTAGGAGGTGTTCGCCGCTTATTCTTATTACCTTAAACGAGTTATTCTTGAAGATATATATATTAGGGTAATCCAAAACAGCGTTGATACAAAATTCTAATCGAACGTCGACGAAAGACGAAGAACAAAAGCACTTTCTTTTGCAAGTAATACAATGACAATGAAATAACTTAGAAATAAATAGTCAAAACTTGTTAATATGTTGCCGTGTTATAATTATGCAACGCAGTGTACTATTATCTTGTTTGACTAGTGTTTAGAGAAACTATGAATTGTTAATTTATTAGTTATTTTTGTGTTAAAATAAATATTAAAATAAAATTGTTTGTGTTTTAATGTGGAGAATTTGTCCTCCTGGAATGTTAAAAAATTCTGATCACTTTTATTCGATTCAATTCAATTCAATTCAATTTATTGTTAAAAATTATTGTACAACTAAGACACTGCGGTCTTTTATATGTACATCAGCTGACATTTTAAAATCTTATTATGAACATCTTCTTATAAGCATTTCATGAGAAGAAAAAAAAAAATAATAATAATAATTCTTTGCACATATTCTTAAAGTAAAGGATATACGTTCATAAAGTGAACTTAAAATTGAAACAGAAAACAGACATACTTAATACGAATATAAAAGGAAAAGATATAGAAGTAGGTTCCCGCCAGGATTATTTATAGTCAAAAGTCACTAAAATGTTGAAGAATTACCCTTTTAAAGCTGCTCCCAATCAGTCCAGCTTTGACACCGGAATCGAGTTCCACAGTCTTACAGTGCTAACGAAAAACAGTCGGCCCGAGGTAAGATAGTTATATGTATTTAGGAATAACCAAGCTGTTATGTCTCCGTGACTTGGTTAGTTGAAGCTTTTCATACAAGTATTTAGGAACTTTCTACACTAGCAATTTAAACATGAACATGCAGTTCCTCGCGGCTAAATAATTTAATATGCTACATCCCAGAATTTTGTCTCTCCAAGGCGATATGTGACCATAACGACTTAAACCATATACATATCTCGTAACATTATTGAATGCTACATTGATCTTTTTCGCCGAAATCGAAACAAGTTCGCTATAAACTAATTCAAAATACGTCAAGTGGGGTAAAATTAATTGCAAAGCAAGTTTTCGCCGAGTTTCTAGCGGTGTATATGATGCAGATATTCCTAACCTACGTCAAGTGACATATACATTGCTAACTGTCTTATTTACATGGTCAGAATAGCTTAACTTGTTATTTATAATAAATCCCAAGTTCCTAATTTTATCAGTGGTTTTGACAGCAGATGTGGCAACCCATAATGATGGTATGTTATCGGGGACCACCCAATCTTTACATATAGGCATAACATAAGACTTTGCAACATTTAAACTCAAACCATTTTTCTCAGTCCAACGCAGAATATTACACAGATCACTATCACTTTATAACATAAATCTTCGATACGATTAGAAAGGTATAACTGAATATCATCAGCATACGCATGCACATTAACATATTTACACACAGAAAACACATCATTGACAAACATACTAAATAAAAGAGGACCAAGAACTTATCCCTGAGGGACACCCACATTTATAAATTTGAACTGTGAAGAAGCAATCTCTCCTTTAACTTGCTGAACTCTGCCCACAAGGTAGCTACGTAAAAGCTTAATGGAACTATGAGAGAATGCAAACAGGTTCCTAAGTTTCCAGCAGAGTAAAGTATGGTTGACCAAGTCAAATGCCTTAGAAAAATCTAAGAGGCAGAGCAGAGTTAAGGCACCATTATCGAACGGCACTCTAATATCATCTAAAATTTTAACCATAGCCGTAGCACAGCTGTGCTTTGGTCTAAAGCCCGATTGTAGTGGGGAAAGCAAGTTGTTAGCTTCAATAAACTTTGAGATCTGCTCAGCTATTACGGCTTCACATACCTTCGAAAATGCTGGTATGATACTAATAGGTCTGTAATCCGAAGGATCGGATGCAAGGAGTTTCTTTGGAACAGGGAAAATGATCGCTATTTTCCAAGCTGCGGGAAAACAGCCGCTCGAAAACAATTGTTTTCAATTTTTACAAATTTTAACGATATTCCATCCGCGTTCGACTTGACAGCCATAATAGATTTTAAAACATCAGACTCACTAACTCCTTCAAATTCAAAAGTATCATGAATGGAAGAGGTACTCAACATCAATTTCGTTAAGGTTATAGCTATTGCATTGGTTGCTCAAGCCAATAAAAAAATCATTTAAGATATCAGGGTCTATTTTACACGTCTCATTTCTTTTTTCGCCGTGTATTCGCAAGCCCTTCAAGATTCGCCATAACTCTTTAGACGGAAGTGAAGGATTCAGTTTATGGCTGTAATACCTTCTTTTTGCGTGCCTTATGGCAGCGGTTGCTTCATTGTGAGAAGTTTTATACATTGCCCACGCGAAATCAGTGTTCGACCTTCTCCATTTGGCATGCAATTTGTTACGCTTCTTTATAACGAAACTTACTTTATTGGTATACCATGGACAAGATTTGTTAACTAAATTAAAGGTGCATGTGGGGACATGGCTATCAAATAAGACAGTCAAAAAGATAGTCAAGTTTCTTGTCAACTGTCTCAAGATACCAACAATCATTCCAACATATACAAGAACAATCCAAAATCAATGCACTAGTGTCTAAGGAACGAAAGTCACGATACAAGAAAGCACTACCAGCATCTGAATAATAAAACACAACATCAACAGTACAAAAGATTAAATCGTGGTCCGATATAAAACACATTTGGTCGAACTTAAGTATATGGGCTAGGTCAGAAGTAATAAAATAATCTAAAAGACTGGGGCTAGAATTATTGGCATATCTGGTAGGCATAGTATCATTAACAACAACTAGTCCAGCTGTTGAAACATGATCACGCAGCTTAATACTACTAGAGTCGTTGACGAGCAAATTAACATTAAAATCACCACTATTGACATAACACTCATTCTCAATAAGAAACACAGACATCTCAGAAAAGAAACGGTCTAGGGGATAACATTTAAGTGGATTGTACACACAGCAAATTAAAACTTTGGTTGAACCATCAGAAACCTCTGAAATCAAGTATTCAGTGTCCGAGTAAGCAGATTTAGCGAGGAGCTTAATATTGACAGATTTCCTACAATAAATTGCCTTTTTTATTAATTCGATCACTCCGAACAAAATTATAGTTGTTGATACAACAATGAAGTTCAGAGGCATTGTCGCTAAACCAAGTTTCGAAAACACACATGATGTCTATTGATGATTGGTCAAAAATATGCCTAACATAGTTACGGTGACCATATTAACCAGCATAAAATAAAGGACATTTTTTTCAAAATGATTTGGGAATACGTACATACAACTTGTATGATTAGAGTACCTTGCCCATATCGTAATTTAAATCAAATATTTACCAGTTAATTATAATATTTAATTGTATAAGTTCACCTGATGCAGCGAAAAATGAAGCCAAATCCTTTTCAAGGACATCGCCATCCTTTGTTACCAATATGCGTTTACCATAATTCATTATGCACGACGAAGCCAACACACAGTAATTCAAAATTGGAACTCAATGTTCATAATCCACTCCAGCCTTCATCTTTCATCCAATATTTTTTGGTGAACATGTTTTTATAACATTTTTATACCCGAGCACACTTGTGCACAAGGGTATATTAATTTTGTTCACATAACGGTTGTTTGTAACAGCCAAAACGAATCGAGATAGATATAGACAAATGTATACATATATGCTCAGAATGAATAGAGAAATCGATTAAGCCATGTCTGTCTGTCCGTCCGTCTGTCCGTCTGTCCGTCCGTCCGTGTACACGATAACTCGAGCAAAAATTGAGATATCTCAACGAAATTTGGTATGTAGGTTTCTGTTAATCCAAGGTAGGTTGGTATTAAAAATGGGCGAAATCGGACAGTAACCACGCCCACTTCCCATATAACGGTAATTTCCAGAAATACGAAAACTGCGATATTTTAGTAACTACTGAAGATTATTCACTCAAAATTGATATTTGTAATAATTTTCAGACGAAAAATAAGAATATTATACATTTTTGGGAAATGGGCGTAGCCACGCCTACTTATGGTTACATGTGCATATCTTGGTAACCGCTGCACCAATTTGGTCCAAACTTGGCACAGTTGTTGGCCTTAGTACAGCATACTAAATGGCCGAAAATTTAAAAAATCGGACAATAACCACGCCCACATCCCATATAACGGTAATTTAGAGAAATACAAAATCTTCGATAAATCAGTAAATATTAAAGCTAATTTATTCAAAATTGATGCTTGCAACAATTCTTTACCAAGAAATATGTTTATGGTAACATTTTGGAAAACGGGCGTGGCACCGCCCGCTTATGATAACATATACGTATATCGGTAACCGTTCTACCAATTTGTACCAAACTCGGTACGGTTATTGTGCTTGCCACATAAAAGACAATTGTTAAAAATTATTGAAATCGGGCTAAAATTACGGCCGCTTTTCATATAACGGTAAATTTCAGAAATGCTTGAAACTGCAATATTTCGAAATTTAAGGACGCTACTCAAAATTGGTACACCCCGGTTGACCATCTAGCGGTAGTTTTCGGAAAGGTGAAAAAACATATATTTAATACTTGCGCCGGGTATTTAATGTTCGGCTCCGCCCGAACTTAGACTTTCTTACTTGTTTTGGGAGAACCATAAAATTGTTTTCAACTAGTTTTTGTTATGTACTTTTATTAACTGGAACAGGAGAATACATTTTCTTCAAAATTGCTACTTTTTCTGCATTTTGCACTAAAAAATTTAATATAATCAAATTAAAATTCAGAAATCAGGCTCAACTGGTCTCTCGTAAATATTGTAAGCTTTCATAAAAAAAAAATAAAAATTATTAAAATTAAGTGAAAAATTAAGTGAATTAGTGCCAGTTTTGAACCACTGTGCAGCAGGGGGTTTATTGTTCTCTTTCAGTAGAACTGACACACAACTTTCCCTGTGATTGTACAAAGATTACCGATTAAATAGAAACCCTTAAGTGGGGTGCGAAACAAACTGGCGAAAGTTCATTATATTTCATTATATATAATAAGGGACATATTCATATTCTGCGTTTAAAAATTTACCTCTGAAAAATGCAAACCGATTTAAAGGACAGTTTAAGAAACAAAGGACAAAAGACGGCCTTTATTTTGAAAAAAATTATAAAGGACCGGGGGTTAAAATAAAGGACTGTCGTTTAAAATAAAGGACGGATGGTCACCGTAAACATAGTCCATCTTTTCAGAACATAGGCTGCGCGCGTTAAAATGGACTATGTTAAGACCAGTGTTGCCACAAAGATTTTTAATTTTTTACCAAACCTCTAAAAAAAATTACCAAACTCAGAAAAAAATTACCAAATTTTTATTAGCATAATATTCTAAACAAATTGAAAATTATTTTTCGACGTATGTAGATAATTATTTTGGCGACGACTGAACTACATCACGTGTGGGATTGTGACCAGCTTAGATATATTTATATTTTTCGAGCGAAAGATGAGTTCTTCCTCTTGTTTTATAACAAACTCATAAAAATTCATATCACCATCTACAGAGCATTTAGATAACGAATATGAACAATTTACAGCTGTGGTTGTCTTTTCAATGTGTTCCGACTATAAAGGTGTTTAATAGTTCATGTCCACTGCAGTTTATGCCTATTGGAAATAGGCTGTAACGTACAGTCTTTACATAAAGTATTTTACATAACTAAAAACCACATCATGAAACCAGCAAATGTATCGTTAAAAGATAGATAAAATTTACTTTTACAATTTTATAAATGGGTCACATTCGTATTTAATCGCAAAATTTTAATTAGTCCTGTGAAATTTTCTTTCACCAATTGTTCCGGCAGGTTAAAATGATCCAAAGCCCTGATTTGTGGGACTGTAGTGGCTGTGATCGAGCCGCCATATTAGGAAAAATTGGTGGTTTCCTTAAATATATATATATATTGCGAACTCATTCTAAAAGTTCTGAGTTGTCAAGACAAATTGTTACATTAAAGAGCCCTTTAAATTTTTGGATCTCTTAAGGGGTAGACACATACATATGTATGTACATAAGCAAATTGTGCAATTGTAAGAAGATTCAAAATCATAAATTTTTAAAGTAATATGTTAGTATTAAAAACTTAAAAGAAAATAAAATTAAAAAAAAATTACCAAACTCGTTCTAAGAAGAAAAAAATTACCAGTTTTGGTAAAAAAGTACCAAAGCGGCAACGCTGGTTAAGACCGACAGATTGCTTACATAAAATATCTAACATGACCTTATGATTTCCGTCAGCGCAAAATAATTTATTAACAGTCATGTTAAGTAAGTATTTTGCACTGAACTGAAAAAGAAGGAGCCAGAGAAGAGCAAATAAAGCTACAAATAATCACGGCAGGAATGTGAAATAGAAGCAAATCACGAAAAAGAATAGGATACAGAAAAAGAGCGAAGAGAAAATAATACAACCTTAACTCTAACATTATATCTAGACACGATTGAGAGAATACATAGGTTGCGCCGATCTCGGACCGCTATTCCTCTCTTAACGAATTTGACAGAATCGTTGTTTGCATGACGTCACACTGGTGCAACTTGTTTACGTTTTCCTTGCAACATTTTTTCTTCTTCTTCCATTCTTGCTCACGTTTTGGCATTTCTCTCTCGCAATTGCACCAGTGCAAAAGTTATTCTCAAAAATCCTCTCTGATCGGCGCAATCTTGTATTTTATCATTTTTGATATCTAGACAATAATATACCAAACGCGTAAAAAGTTTACGAGTTTGAATTTTTAGGTTGTGCGGACAATTTCATCTATGCCTTTCTTATCAAATACTCTTACAGCCATTTCACCATCTCTTTTACGTACCAGCACATGGCCGCGAATAGAGAAAACAGCTGACAGATGTTTTTGGCGCCTAAGTTGAGCTGCATAGTGCATAATTTCACGATTCGCTTCGGATAGGCTTTCGTGTATGTTTATACTTGCAGTACCATCCATAGCCAAGAATGATAGAATATTCGCTCAATAGTGATCCATAGCAATGTCATTCAGCTTAAGAGCTCGCTTTTTTGCGTTGCAGATGCCGGCTACAGATTTAAAGAGCTGACTGCGCGCATAAGAAGAGAAAAGCTTGACAACAATCGGCGAGGAAGTCTTGTCACGCTGCTGGCTTGATCCTTAACAGGCACCCGAAAAGCTTCTGTTACTGCGGGCATCTCATTATTTACCGCTTCACAGATTTTAGAAAAGATCTCCACACAGTTCTCCTTAACATCATTAGGTATCCTGTTGATAAGCAAATCAGTAGCGACAGTTTCACTCTCATACCTAGTCGACTCTTTTTTCAGTGCTAGCACCTCCGCTTTTAGCTCAGCGATCTCCTCGCACGTCGATTCAACAGCAGTAAGCCTGACATCCAAAAATGTCACCGTTTTCTTTATGCTGCACAGCTCCGTTGAAATCTCATCAAATTTCTGCATCAGTCTCTCTTCGTTGCTCTTTATGCTGCCGCTCAGCTGTTCTATCAAGATCTCCCTTTGTTTGTCTATTTTCGCCTCCAACTGCTGCAGCCAGTGTGCTGTTGGTGGACTGCCAGTATCACGGCATTTACGCTGGAGATGGGTATTTCCCTTCGGCGGGGACAACTTTGAGCTTCTTGTTATTATTTTATCAGACATTATAGATGAATTTTATTTATTTAGGTTTAAGCGCGTAAAACTAAATTTTGGTATGACACAGGAAATCAGCGGCGTTTTATTGCACGGTGTTGACTAGCAAACGAATTTATTTCGATTATGAATACCTAACAGAAAATATGACAAAACAATAGGTTTGTATAGGTAGTAACCAATAGTCTAATTTGTACTGGAACCTGCAAATTTTTGTTGGGCGATACCACCCGTAGTGAGAATTTTTAATCAGCTCTAACTTCAAAATTATAGTCACATGGACTCGAAATTTGAAACGCACAGATACCTATGGTAGGTGCTTATGGAAAGATATGTATATAAATGAGTTTGTAAAAAGGGGCGTGGCACATCTCATAGGTGTGGAATCTTTTATCAACTATAACAGCAGGCAGTATTAGTGATCTCATTATATTGCACTTTGAAGATTTGTTATAATTGATCGAAGTGAAATTCAAATAAATTATAGATGATATAAAGTTCACCGGGTCATCTTCTAGTCTTTAATATATAAGTTAATATACGGATTACTATTTACTAAAGTGTTACGAAAGTTATTTTTTTAATAAAATAAGAAAAAAATAACTATAATTTAAGGTGTGACACACAATGGCTAGAGTCG
>NW_023458555.1:68214160-68266876 GCF_013731165.1 Rhagoletis pomonella | reverse complement strand
ATACCTCGTGTTGAAAGCAAAAAGGATCTAAAACCAAAAAAAAAAAAAATACATTGTTAATCATAAAAAAATTTATGATTCGAAAAATAATTTTGAAATTTTGTAAAATTATTTATATTTTGGTTTTTTAAAGTTAAATTTTTATTTACCTACAGTAACGAACAAAAGTATTGGCACAGTGAATTTTTCGCAATATAGGCAAAGCATTTTTTATAAAAATTCCAAGTATGCAGTTTAATAATCCATTAAATTTTAGTTTATCAAAGTGCAAGTTTGAAGTTGCTTGAAAATCCGAATATAAATTGCAAATTAGTATGCAGATTTATTGAATTTTCCTGAGTTTTTCACAAAGTTTACACATTTGATTTTTATGTGTTTTGGTGTAGTATGAACTATGTTTTTATAAAAAATTATCGGAAATAAATTAAAAGCTTTGTATATGTGTAAAGCGAAAGCACAGGTTTGTATTAAAAAATATATATCCGTAACACTTTATTAAATATTAATTCATCGGAATATTTTTTTTTTTGTATGTGACCGCATGAAGAAAACACCGGTACTCTTAAATTTGTATATGAGAATTGCAGTCGGTTTTGTTTTTTGTTTAAAATTTACTCCAGTGTCCACAGCATCTATAAAAGAGTCGTAGGCCATATTTTTTTGTTAGTTCAATTGTGGAACGTTTGTATGAACTGCTTCGGCTAATAATTCGGCTTTTGTTATCTTTTTATATCGAGGCTAAGTGCATTGTTCGATGGGGTGATATCGTTGCCAAACATGATAGTACTTTGTCTGCCATCAATAAACACTAGCTTGACGGAGTTACAGTATTCCACATTGATGCGAGCCTCAAAAGCTTTGAATAATATTTGCGAGTATGGCTTTTAGTTTTTACCGTACAGGTAGGTGGCAGGCCTATAGAAAATATTTTAATTAAATTAAATTTTGAAACAGGTGGCAACCCCCCTCCAAAATATTTTCGCCTGTAAGCCTTCATAACCTCTTTCTTTTGACACCCATATTGCAATATCTAATTTATGTTATTAATTTACTTATACCGAATTTTTAAACGGGAGGCAACTCTCTATTATTTCTGGTTTTAACCATCCGGATATTATAAAATAAACCAAAAAAAAATTACAATATTCAAATCGGTCAAGCCGTTTTCGAGTCTTAGCGAGGCTAACGGACAGCAATTCATTTTTATATATAAGATATCTTCTTTTAAAAATGCGCAGGCTCCAAATTGAGCTATGGTCTGGAGGAATTTTTTTCTTAGAATTTTATGAAGAATCCGAATATGCTGGGAACAATGTCGAAAAAAATCGATCCATACAAATTGACCCGCCCTAATATATATATATCTCATGATCCACTGATCGGATCTTAACCAGTATGGGACCACCTCTGAGACACTACCTTTCCGATGCAAAAAGAATTATCGAAATCGGTTGACGTTGGAAGTCGGTTAAAAACTAACCGAAATTCCAACACATTTAACTACTGGGCCCACATTTTTTGTGAGCTTTAGACATTATAGTTATCCAATCTTTCCCATATTTTATATTTACGGTTTTCTAATTAAAGAAAGATTACAAACTAAATTTCATCAAAATCGAATAAGATTTAATGATTCCGTGCACAAGAGCGGCGGGCGTGGCAATTATCCCATTTCATAATTTTCTATTTCTAAGCAAAATTAGTGCACATGTAAAGTTTCAACGAAATCGGTGGACGTTAACTATTATTTCCACATGGCTCCATATAGTCGAAACACTGTGCGACGCTTACGTCATCTTGTGAATAGCCTAAATATTTATTCAATACAGCGGAAAAATACACGATCAAAAGTGTTATCTCAATCACCATTTTCAGCATTTGTGGATTTTCATGATGAGATGTAATGTAATTCCAATTCGTCGCCTTCAGTATAAGATATGTATGTATGACTAGGCATGCGAATGTGGGCCTCGTTACACTATTTGGAAGTTCAATGATGGGTCGTCTCAAAGAGTTTGATCACTCTGCGCACTGGGTGAACGCATATTGCTAGTTCTTCAATATGTATATCATCTGCAATGAATACAGGTTAACATCTGCATACTCAATTGCTCGAAATCTTAGGTTTTTGCACACACAATTTGGACATCGGCAACGTTACATAAAACACTGGTACGGTTGCCAGACGTACTGATTTTATCAGTACAGTACTGATTTTTCAACTCTTGTACTGATTTTATTAATTTCTTCAATCAGTACGCTAATGTCCTGATTTTTCAAAATTTGTACTGATTTGTACTGAATTTTCAATTCAAACAAAAAACTTTAGGATATTCTTAAGGTTTTTACATAACGTTGTAACTTCCTTAAACTGTACTGTAAAAAGTAAGAAGATAATTTAATTATAGTTAACATGTTTCAGATAATGTTTGATATGCCCAAGAAATTAATACAAAAAAATTAGGGCTGTGCGATTATTCGATTACTCGAGCAAGTTGGTTAATCAGTTATTCGGTTAATCAATTACTCGAGTAATCAAGATTTTGATTACTCAAAACGATGATTAATCGAGTTACTTGAAATATGATTACTCAAAAAAATTAATTTTGCTCGTTAAAAGAGTTTGCTTTGGAAAATGCTTATTCTCTTTTTTATATTCTGTATATGAAAAAAATATGTATGTATGTATGTATTTCATTTTAATTTTTGAAAACAGAAACGTTTTTTTCAAAGTATCAAGGAACTTCAACTGCTTTATATGTATGTATGTAAAGAGTACTTTGAAATGTTGATTACTCATTTTATTCATAATGTTGATTAATCATAAAGCAAATTACTCAAATATTTTTTTTTTTTGGTTAATCAAAATGATTGATTACTCGAGTAACTGAACTTTTGAGTAATCATAATTTCCAATTAATCGAATAATTGAGTTATTTACTTTATGATTAATTAAAATTTTGAATAACCAATTAATCGCACAGCCCTAAAAAAAATATATCCATCGTTTTACGGGCATATCGCCGGGTCGTTACGTAACTTCGAGTTAAACATACGCGTTCCACAAGTAAGTTTTAGAGTTTTTAGAGAACTTTGCTCGAGTTTTTCTACAAGTAGCTTGTGAAACAAACCTAATATCGAGGGCCTATATTCAACAGCCTCTATCTGTAATTTTCACAAAACCGACTTTGTGATGTTAGAACCCATCTGGGTCTTATTTGGGATTTAATAGTAAATTCTTCTGTCGAGCGTGATACAAGGTCAGCATTAACATCACCGATGACAGTTAAGTTTTAGGTGGATTTTTATTTAAAAATCTCATTTTTGTGAAAAATGCAGATAGAGGGTATTGAATATAAGCCCTCGATATGTTGAAGATTTAATTATTTAAAAAGAAGGCTGACGTTTTTTTGTCGGGTGTTGCTAGTTATCTCGAAAATAAGTTTCAGTTTAATAGCAACAAATTTGAATATTCGAATGGGTTTTTGCCTATAACTTACAATTCTTTTTTCACAATTTACTCACATTGTAAAAGAGTTTTGTATACAAGATATAGAGTTAGATACTCTTTTTTAGCGAATTCTTAGCCTTTAAAAGTTTTTGCGTAGTTGAAAAAATTATCTTAAGCCATGAGGAATTATAGATGAAGTCCTTAAATAAAGGGACTTTTCCACAGTTTGAAAAATATGTAATTTTGTTTTTTTTTTTTCAATACCACACCCAAACGAGGCAAATGAGCGGATCTTAAGTATAAAGTTTTCTTACTGACGCAAAGAAAGAAACCGGCTTCTAATTAAAAATTTTTAAAGTGAACTACATATTAAAAGTAATTTTAAAATGAAAAATATAAAATTCTTTGACTACTTAAACACTAAAGATGGAAATGATCTCATTATTGCTATTCATAAATGTCGTATATATAAAACACTGTGTATAGTGATGTGTACACTCATGTTGAAATGAATAACACTTTTCTTATGAACTATATTTTATTTATATACTAAAATATTGTTAAAAACACCTACTCTGGCGTTTTAAAGTATTACCTGATACTTACATTCATAATTTTGCTTTGAATAAAAATGTACTGAAAAGTACTGATTTTTTAGCATGAAAAAGTATAACGTACTGATTTCGCGCATAAAAAATCTGGCAACCCTAAACACTGGCCACGTTACATATAGTTAGTATAGTATAGAAAGGGTGTAACTCACATAGTCGCTGAAAACCAAAAGCAGCAACTATGATGCATTTCTTCGAATTCCCACATCGTTTTAGGTAATAAACATTTTTTGGTCGTTGCGGCTTTTTTGCCTTTCAGCGGCGATGTGAGATACATACGCGGTTTCCATACTATAGTAACAATATATGTACGTATGTACTCGTACGGTGTGTTTGGGTGAAGTGGAGCCCAAAAGCCTTGCCCATAAAATTTTTCTTCACGTTCCTATTCCGTCACCATAATCAAAGGATTTAAGCTAAAATTGAGAA
The DNA here is from genome assembly GCF_013731165.1 of Rhagoletis pomonella. Classification (NCBI taxonomy): domain Eukaryota; kingdom Metazoa; phylum Arthropoda; class Insecta; order Diptera; family Tephritidae; genus Rhagoletis; species Rhagoletis pomonella. The sequence goes on along the minus strand of NW_023458555.1, from coordinate 68,262,385 downwards.
TCTTCTTTGGAAGTATTAAAAAATATAACTCGATTATCCTTAAGTCATAATGTAGCAAACATTTTGACAGGAAACTCTTCATATAATCATCACTAATTTAAATTTTTTTCAGCTTACCCACTCGCGAAGTATTTCCTAATACGTTAAATTTCATACAAAATCCATTTCATCCATTAAACAGATGGGTGAAGGTCGTGCCTTGTTCGGATCTTAGACTAATATAAGAATAAAATTAAGTTCAATTAAGAAAATAACAATAGAAAAAAAATTAAAAGAGAAAGCGAACAAATAGTGGATTTGATGTTTGCGCGAAATGAATATAGCCAGCTGGAACTCCTAGCTGCACCCCTTCAAGACGAATTTATTAGTGCTCAAAAAATTCATTCCAAATAATAAATTTTATTTCCACATTTCAATTGCCTTTGATAAATAACCTTTGAAATTGATCTGAAAATTAACCATATTCTAAAATGAAGATCAAATTCCCCTTTTTTATTGAGAAAGCTGTACATATCAAATCATTCTCATATGTATACCAAACCTAATTGTTTGCTGGGTATTAACTTAACTTTACAACAAAAAATAATTTATCTTTACTAACTTTAAATTTTTACAGACCGAGAAAACCCTTATACAAAAATTATATGTATGTACGTATTTTGTTCTTGCTTTAGTGTGCTATTGCCAAATTTCAGATAACCTTCTCTAAAGGAAAGAGGAGGAAAAACCCAAATACTCTGGCTTTTACACTCACTCACTAGCGCAAAAATAATTGTGACAATAACGCACTATTCACAGTTGATGAAATAACACCACCTTCTATGGATTTGAATTGTACACAATACACAAAAAATTAAAAAAGTACTCCGAATCGGATTAATCAGATAACGGATTAATCCTACATCCCAAAAGAGCACAATTATGTGTAATGGGGCAGATGTATTTTCAGTTTTACATTTTGCGATAAATGTGAAAGAAGTTCATCTAATAAAGTTGTTTGTTCGAGAAATACTTTCCGAAAACTGAAAAGCTCCTACAACAGTTGGATCCCTTGAGTCTCTGATACTTTAATTCAACGCCAAGCTAATTTATGATAAAAATTAAGAGTTAAGGGTTTCAAAGGATATTTTTTACACATTAGTTTCTATTTAATTGGATAGAACATTATCGAAAATAATTAGTGCCGTTGCACCTGTATTCTTATATCGGACATATTATTCCCGTTCTTCGATAAGTTCTATTCGCAATTATTTACGAGAATGCTTTTATAAATAAAAAGAAAAACACTAGCCACGCTACATTTCTTTAACAGGTACTTATGCAACAAAGTGAGCTACGATCTCTTTTTTCCATACGGCAACGATAGTATATCGATAGTACTAAGAAAACATGTTATATCTCGCACGTTTAATAATATAGAGATGTAACTCAAAATTTACGTTTTTAAAGATTTCATTATACAAATAATAAGCTTGATATGTAGAATATGTTTAGTCTAACAGATAACTAAATTTCACAAATAAACGTGCAATATATCCTTTTGGAAATAATACTTAAGTGCCCGAAAAAAACTTTTGGGGTTTCACTGACTACGTTACACCCCACTTTCATTATAGGATCTCTAATCGGATTTTTTCGCTAACTTTGAACGTGGCCTGTTAAACTAAATTTAATTTCTATCGTCCAGAACTTTATCAGCTAAAATAAACCAATGTAAACTTATATATTTCACTCTTCCTGGTTTGGTATAGTATTTAAAACTATTTTCAGGTTCAACGAAAGTTTTTCAACAAAACGAACCAGATATCTAACATAATACGCTTGAGCATGATAAGAATTAGTGTCAGAAGCAGCTGACAGATATATAGTGAATACTAATAATCACCATTCTGTACAATATTTAAAATAAAAAAGAAATCGGATTGGTTTACTTTTCTGTATAATCGACCGTATGTATAAGACCAATTAATTTTTATTATTTATTGCTGAAAAAACCTACTTTTTTAAAGATTTTCAAAAAGGTATTTAATGGCCGCACGGTTTGAAGAATTGTATTGTTTTGAAAAAAAAGTCTGCCCACGTCATTCAATTTCTAAGTTGAAAATCCATTTGCCGTTCGAAGGCGGCGTAAAACTGTACGTCCCTCCATTTGTGTAACAAAATCAAAGAGGCACACCACCAATTGGAGATGAAGTCCGGCCAAACACTTGCCTAAATGTAAGCGCCAAATATTATTATTATATCCCTTCAATGGACTGTCAACAAAAAGTAACTTTTTGAGTTTTTTGCGGTTATTAGCCGAAAGGCTTGAGCGCCACTTGACTTGCACCATAATTTCTGAACTTTGACACACTTCATCAAAATCCCCTTTAGGTTTCGCCTGACCTCAAGGACTAACTAACTGCCGCAACCTGCGGTCGGTAAGTGACAGGCTAATGTAAATAGATTCATATGTACATATGTACATATTTATGTTCATGGAAAGCTGTAACGATTTCGCAAATTTTCCACAGAATGTTGCTATGCAGGAGTCAAATTGAAATAAAGAATACGCAAGCAATAGCCATAACGAACCCAAAAACCTTGTTGATTTCGTTTGCGTGCCCATTATTTGACATATTTGTCGCCACTTTGCGGACGATTCACCTTGAAGTGCTAGCTTGGAATTAGCCTTGCAGCACAGAAGGCGTCGTCAAACAGACACTCTCGACCACATTGAATTACCCGGCTCTAGATACCCAGCGAAGAAATCCAGTCCGCAGATAACAACCACTTCCCAAGAAAATCATCCCCCAATTAGTGTACATCTTACTTAAATGTATATCGTCGTTTAAAGTACAAAACCGCGTATCCACAAAATGCAAAACCGCATATGTGAGGTTGCATAAATTAATTTTTAGATAGTAAAAACACTCATATTTCAAAATGGTTCTCTTTTTCATAAAACAATCGCATATCTGGCTAGTTAATTCAGGACGAATGGATAACGATTGAGTTACGCGATTTTGCAGAATGACGATACGCGGTTTTGTACATTAAACGACGATATGTACTTCATTCTTAAGCTTCGACTTTCGTAGACTATGGTTTTATTTTTATTTCGGTATTTACTTTTGCGCTTTTCTTGAATTTGCCTAAGAATTCAATTCCTTTGTTTGGCGCCCTTCGTGGGGTGACAGGCAGCTTGAGTTGAAGTTAAAAAGTTGGGAAAGTTTTCTTGGCGTGTTTCCGTCTTTGTGGATGGACGCACTGCAATACGAATAATTAGGATGTGAGAGCACGTTAAACACAAATATTATGACCTGTTGGAGTTTTTACGTGCTAAGTAGATAATAATTGTAGTTAAGTGTGCGTAACTTGAATTATTCAAGGCGGAAGCATGGTGAAGTTTTATGAAATGGGTATTGGTTTTTACTAGCAAAATTTTAGAAAAATCGTCAACACATTTTTCTGATTGTGCTTTTATGTTTTCATAAATATAATTATACGAGTAGGACGCTCGTAGCGCATTTAAATCTACATATCGTCGTTTAAAGTACAAAACCGCGTATCAGGAAAATGCAAAACCGCGTATGTGAGGTTGCAAACATTATTTTCTAGAGAGTAAAAACTTTCATATTTCAAAATGATTCTCTTTTTTATAATGAAATCGCATTTCTGGCTAGTATATTTCAGGAATAATGGATAAGGATTGAGCCAAGAGCTTGTGTGAGCAAATCCATATTCAGCAGTGAGCGCTCCTTCCTAATTTCACACTTCATTGTATTTTAACATTGGGTGTCATTAGAAAGAAGCGCTCCCTTGCTGCTCCCAAAGAAGCCCTTGGTGAGCGCTTCAACTAAAGCATTTAAAAAGCGATTCATGCAAATTTTAATTTTTATATTATATTTGTGTTTTAATAAAATAATGCCGTTTTTGTAAACCAGTTGAAAGCTTTATTAAGTGTCCTTATTGTTTTTCTTTTCTGTGTGGTATACATACGAAAACACATACATACATACATACATGTTTGTACATAAATTAACTATTTATCAAAAGAAAATATTTTATGTTACTACTCAAAATGATATTTATTTCTGAGCAAAGCTAGAAACTTAAGAATTGATTTTTTTCTTTGCTTCTGTACTGCTCCCTACTTGCTCCTTTGGGAAGCAGCTAACTTTCGGTCCCGTTGGGCGTACATTACTTACAATCATTTAAACAAATTTAGTTTCAAATTGAAAGCACATTTCTTTGAAAATAATTTAAAATCGTACACACAGAAGAACCGAAAAGATTGAAATATCACGATACCTTTCCTGTCGTCTGTCGGAACTATCGAAAAAGGGTTGCAGCGGGGGGCAATTGACACTTCCTAGGACATCGCAATGTTCAATTTACATGCAAAAGAGATTTGTCGCGAAAATGTATTAGAAGCACACCAGTTCAGAAGTAGAGATTTTCCCACAGGGTAGATATATGTATACATATATGTATGTGCATAGAACGTACGTATGAGAAATAGTTACATATATACGTACATATTTATGTTTATACAGTGTCTGGATATAGTGAACTAATTTTTGCATGGCCTGTTCACAGCATCCAGGTTGTTCACTATATTAAGGTTAACTTATTTTGTTCAAAAACTTGTTTTATTTGCTCAAAATTCATGTTTGTGTATGTAAGTGCAACAGATTTTTGGAATAAATGTATACTTAGGAAAATATAAATGGACATATGAATCTTTATTGAAAGAATTCGCGAATAGATGTTTGCTTCATGCATGAGGAATTTGACTTTTGGACCGCTTTTTCACGTAGAGTTCTCAATACTATTATGCCAGCATAGTCAGTTTTTAATAGTTTCAGTGGCTTTTATAAAATTTCCGATCTGTCCTTTGCCTTGGTCATCATCACCAGCTTCTGCAGTATCCTCGGCATCTTTCTCTACAATTGGTTCGTCGTCTTCGATTGTATTTTAATTTTAGATATCATTTTCAGTGTAGGTTTCCTAAAATAATAAAAGTACATAAAAACGAAATGGACAGGTGAATGTCAATAGGGTCAATAAAATTACCTCCGGTATTACAACTTGCAGCAGACCCTGCATATCATCGATTTCTTTATATTTTTGGCGAAGTAAGCTCAGAGGACCATCATCGTCTTCATCCTCGCTTTCATTTGGCTCTGTGGCATTGAATCATTCTAATAAAGGCTTCCAACATTTCGCTGTTACACTTGCCTTCAGCTGATTCCAAGCAAGCATTAAAAATGATACAGCATCTTTAAAAGTTAAAGTTTTTAAAAATTGTGTGATGTCATCTTTTCCTACAGCTAATAACAGCAGATGTTTTTTGTAGTACAGCTTAGTTAAGCGAATCACATTTTGATTCACAGGCTGAATAAAAGGCGTTAAATTTGGAGGCATATAAACCACGAATATTGAGCCATCAGCAGTTTTAAGTTCATCTTCTGGCGGATGGCTAGGGGCGTTATCAAGCAATAGGATAGCTTTGGTTGGTAAACCCTTTTGTAGCTAAGAATTTTGAACCTAATAACAATTAAAAACGAAAAAATACTCGGTCAAACTGGTAGGAATTTTAAATGTGTTACTCATGTACGTGAGGGACGAAGCAATGGTGAAACCATTCTATGAAGATGTCTGCAGTTACTCCATAAATTTCCGATTTTTTCAACAATTTCAGATTTTTGCTCCAACGAAAGGAATTTCCTAGCAGACATGATAACACTATTTAAATGCTAAATTTATTAGCACACAAAAATTAAAAAACCACATAAAACAGCGCACATTCACTCACAAGCGGTTGGAACTCGACAAGAACCAAATAAACATTAGCATCAAATAGTAGCAGCTTTTCTAGTAATAAACATAAAGTGGTAAATTTCAGGGAATAACCGCTTTCATTTCCGGTTAAATTTGGTATTTTTTTGTCAATTTATGCTTGCCGTTGCTTTTAAAATTTTGTTCGCTATTTAGAGGCTTTCGATTGTTCACTATTTAGAGTACTCTGTGTAAATATTTCGGTGTTCACTATATCGAGGTGTTCACTATAGCGGGCGTTCGCTATATAGAGACACGACTGTATATTTAACTGTTAGGTATTTTAATTACGAATGAGTTCGACATCTGCTGCTATGAAGTATTATAATAAATATCTTGTGACTGCGTATACGTTTCATGTTTGCATATAAATGAAAATACTTGTAGGTAAAGCTTCATAAAACCCTTTTATCTAATCACATTCAGCTCAATTCCAAACTCAATACTAGTACTCCTTTGATAGTGTTCATATGCGTACCTGTTATCTTATCATCGCTTAATGGTATAACTTAGATAAAATTTTATTTTTACCCTTTCGCAATACAAACCTCGCCTCAATCAAGGGAATCGTCAGGGTCCTTTAATAACACTAAATATTTTATCTAATTTATTTCATAAATGTGGTATCTAATACTTCAATAGAGTCAACATTAAAAATCTTTCAAAGGGCCCTGTTTTACAAGTTTCTTTCTTAAACTCTTTTATAATATAACGCAATACATTGTATGGGAAAAATAACGAAATTTTTCAAATAAATCTGAATTTCTGTATCGCATATTTGTATTTACTTTTATTTGGCTTTAAACCTGTTTTTCGGTATTCGTACGGTGACCATTCGTAATGATTTTGGCGGGACAGTACCGATTTTGAGAAAATTGTCCCGCTAAATATTTTTTAAAAGTCGGGACGTATAAGTGTCTCGATTTTTCATATTTGTGCCGATTTACCGAGGCAGCTCTTTCATTATCACAAAGGATATAGAATATAAGTGAGCCATAAACATAGCCAGCCTTATTAACAATATAATAATATAATTAATGAAATTATAAAAAATAATACCATCAAAAAAATCGTGGATATGAAAAACATAAGCTGCTTTTACCTTTCTTTGGCAATTCCCCTTTCGATTATTTAATGTTTATTCCTTTTTATGAAAGTGTGGATTAATGCATATAAAGGCTGTTTATGCAAATAAACGAGCGCATTTGTCACCCGTAAAAGACCGATACATTTCTGGGCACATAACTATACCTCGCCATTTCCGACTGGGTACATATGTTACTATTCACAAGCAAACTTCATATCGCATGCCAGGCACGCGCAAACACATCTTCTTGACATACTCATATGCATACATATATACCTACTTGTGTGTATGTACCCTGCAGCGGAAAGTACTAGTACAAAACTAATGAATTCACCAGTTTTCGGGAGTCGAATACCGGTACCTCGCAAATCTACCACCCATGCTGTCTACTGTCGCATTAAACATGGAGTTGTCCTAGGAGGTGACAATTGACTCCCGCTGCGTAACTTGTTGTAAAAGTACCAGTTTTTTTTCGTTGTGCACTTCACAGATACTTTTTCATAATTAAAAAAAAACGAAAATAAAAATTTTAAATTATATGTTCTGCATAGTGAGATTTGAGCTTGGAAACTTTCGGCCGCAACTAATTGTAGCCAACATCTTTGCGCACTCAGCTACAGGCACAACATGTAAGTGTGCTTTCAAATGTTCGCTTTGAATCAAGCCAGGCGACGATTTGTTCAAATTTAAATTTGTCCTTGCCATTGGCTTTGCTATTTATTTTGCTGTGATCGAACGTACAAAAGCTTCAGAGTGGCGTTGTTTGAAATTTTATTATTAGGCGGAACTGATTCTTTATGATCATTTTATTAAAATTGTCATTTAAACTCGCTATATCTCAGTCGTTTATGTATCGATCGATTTGAAATTTTCATAGGATGAACTACAAACCATTCCAAAGAATTTAAGTTTAAAACCACTTCTTAATACTCAGTACAAATAAAACTACAAGTTTATAACTTTTTTATGAGAATGAAGAGGGTGTTTGTTTTCAAATGTAAAAGTTGTGTCATAAACTTTGAAATAAATTTGTTGTTTTAAAACAGTGTTGTAGAAGGGAAGTTTTTGGAAAAGTTTCAGAATTAAACATCAAGTAGTTGCAAAGTTATAACAATATTATTTAGTTAGCAGATTAGCGCGCTACGCTCTAAAAGGCTTTATAACTCGGAAAAGTAAAAATATCCCTTTTTTATTTGTGATTTATATGTAAAAAGACTTGATCTTTCGGTTGAGATAACTAAAAACAATATTAAAAATGACCATAATTCAGAAAAATTACAAACAAATTTTCGTTCAGGATTTTCACCATGAAAATGGGAAAGTTTTTGAAAACGCATAGTACCATCGTATAGCCCGTACAAAAATCTATAGAAATCATAGTTTTCAAATTATTTTTCCCATCTTCTGTCTGCTTCCCAGCCAGTTGAAAAGTAGCTTGTTTTGCACCGCTCAGGGCGCTGGGTCATTTGACGTGAATTGCCCCATTTATATAAACATATTTGAAAAAAAAATTAAAAAGTAGTAGTTATGTAAAAAGGGGTATCTACATATGTACTGATTTATTTTGGTACTTTTCAGTACGATATTTGCGTGGTGGTCATACGAGGGAAACAGAACATGGATAAGTATTCAAAATTTATTACTATTTAAACAATTAAATAACAAATTCCTTTATGTAATACGGGAGCACTATCATATTAAAACTACCATTAGAAGGAGCAATATGTAACCAATAGCTCGATTTCTTACTACCTGAAGCATAATATGCTATTGGAACTAGTAATGTAACTAGTACGAAAGCGATAATTGTAACCGACCCCGCTGCAGGGTAGGTTCTTTCCCGTACGCAACGCGGGATCCCGCGGGTACCCAAAACAGCCCAGAAATCATTCCCGTACTCAACAAAATGGGTAATAGAGAGCGAAAATTGGAACGTATTGGATCGTAAGTGTATTCTTCTTCCTGCCCGAAACAGCCCGGACTTTTTCTCCGGATAAAAATGGATAAAGTGTCGAAGTGCATATCATCTGTTTTGTGTTTACATGTTGCCTGCATTTACTTGGTGCTTTTAAGGAAAAGTGAATGATCAATTTCCAAGAGTTTGCATTTAAGTGACAAAAACAAAAACAACGTGAATCAGCTGTTTCTCTAATTCTGGGCACGAAATGTGTTTTTTTGCGTTCCCGTACTTCTGGATTATGTTCCATTTTTGAGAGCAAACTTTTGGCTTATTCTTTAATTACTGGATTGTTAGGGAAAGAACAAAGCTTAGTGGAATGATTGAAGCCATATCATTGAGATTACCGAATTTTTGCATTCCTAAGTGAGGGCATAGTGTGTAGTAAGTAAAACAAAAGGTTTCAGAACGTTATGTATTTCTTTTTTGCACTGTATCTCGAAATGTGTTCGACTCCCAACTCGATGGTCGTGGGTTCAAATCCTGTAACACGGGCCGTTTTCTTCGGATCTGCCATTTCTACTGTCTGTTGTGCGGGAATGCCACATGGTTTTATTGGAACCAGGAGTCTATTTTTGGACGCACTAACAAAAATGTTTAAATAACATAACACAAGCACGATGTAGAGAACAAAGGTGACGCATTTCGCAAACCGCTACCTTAATAATAATAGAGTATTCAGGCGTTAATGCGAAGTGGAATTGCAACGAAGCAAAATGTGAAGTTCTGAACACATTGAAAAAGACGAGCTACGGCCACAGCTTCCAATTTGTTATCGGCGCAATGATTGCAGCAGAATTCGTGAGAGTAATTTTAGCGTGACGTCATCGTAGAGTTGACAACTGAGAGCGGCGAGAATAAGGGCGATTAGTGATGTGCTGAATTGTCTCCAATACTCGGTACCCAATACCTAAAAAAGATTTCGGTACCCAATACTTCCTTTTCGGTATCCGATACTGATTCTTTACATTAAACCTTCGCCATTATAAGCATTTCAGGTTTAGAAAAAACTTTCATTACTTATTTATATGATATCGGCTAAAACACTTGAACTTATCGCAACAGAGAAATATTATTTTATCACATTTAACCTTAGTCGATCCAAGGTTCAAGAAAAATGCTTTGACGGATGGAGAAGCTTCTCGGGGGGGGAGATCTAAGCAGTTATCGACAAGTTTCGGATCGATATCGCACTTGTTGGCGTAATAATATTTCATATCATACGTCAACAAAACCGATACGGATTCGAAAATTGTCGCTAACTGGTTATAGAATCTGCCCCCAGGCCTCCAAAAACGATATCGTCCGATTCAGCTGGAACAAAAATGCTCCAAACAAGTAAGAGTTTCTCTGCGTTATGGCCTCGAACCGACATATATACATCTTTCATTTGAATCCGTATTAAAAGCTCTATTGGCTCCTACATTCGGGTTTTTATAGGCGAGTCTCCCTTGAGCCGTTTTTTTCCATATCTTTGGCCTGTGTGCGCTTTTATTCGAAATCTAAATGTTTCGGTACCGAGTATCGAGAGTATTGGATTCTTTTTAAATCGGTACCGAATATCGATCAATACTTGAAAGTATTGACTCAGCACATCACTACTGCTGTCAACTCGACTGTGACGTCAGCAAAACAGCTGATTCCGTAAAATTCACTGAGAGCCGATTAGCGTTGTTGCGATCGGCGCCACCTTCTGTATTCTCTCCACCGTGTATTTGATACATAATTTCGCTGCTTACTACCCATGTATTCTACCACTTTGCATTGGTGTGCTCTCGTACTCTTCCAAATTTGGGATAGTATTTTTGCATTTCGTCCAATCTGTGCATCGTGCAAGGCTTCGAGAATACCCCCGTTGTGTTCGGGCTATGAGATTGTAAAATTTTATCAACAACAGCACAGCCGAAAACCTCGCATCAGTCATTGCACTTCACTTTATATCAAACATAAGCAAAAGCAATGGACTAATGGAGATGTTGCTGTTAACGAAAATTTTGCAGTTTCACATTTTGCGTCGTTGCCATTGTATTTCATGCCTGAATATCTCTTCTACATATTATTCTGAAACAAGGCGCTTATTCCCAGCGATCTACAAGTTGCACAGAGACAAATTATACATCAAATTAAAAAGCTCGATCTGAATCTTTGCACAAACTTTTCATATTTAAGATTCATTGAACCCATTTCGAATTATATGCATCGAAATATTTAAAAATTTTTACATTGAGCAATGCATTGCTACGTTCATTTCGATAGGCAGCGTCTCAGCGGGACATAAGAGAATGAAAAATTGTTCCATTTATTCGTTTTCGTTTCTGCTTTTGTTTCATGTAGTTCAAAGCATTGCTCGTGTGCAATAAACATTTAGGTTTGAGCTCAACTTGAGGTTAAGTTGAGAACTAAGGTATTTCTCAAATCTCCAACGTTGTTTCTCAACCGTACCTCAAGTGGAGGATCATAGCGTTCTCAACAAAAAGGGCATTTTTCTTTGTATGAAAAAGGACTGTTTCTCAAGTTGAGAAAATGCTAGTTCTCGACTTGAACTCTAATGTAATTCTCCAATTGGTCTCAAACATATCATTGAAATACTGAAATTGAAATAGTAAAATACCTTATACCTCTTTGATTGAAACGACATATATAGATGAATTTAAATATTAATTTTTCATTTTATTACTCCTTTAGTATTATGTAGTTAATCAATATCGTATTACAATAATTCACTTCACAGTACACAGTCCGACAGTAGTTTTGCCACTTGATTCACTTCGCGTTTTATTTTCTTTCAAGAATATTTGAGGATACTTTGAAGATTATTTACTTTCGTTGTTAGTTATCCTCTTTATATAGCTTTAGTTTTTCACTCTATAATTAAAAATTCGTATCTCTATCACTTTTTACGTATCTGGGCGTGGGTTAGAGATGAGTTGGAGAATGGTCTTGGATATCAACTAGAGAACTATGAATTTCTCCAAGGTTGGAGAAATATTATTTTGGTGTTTATTGGGAATGTTCTCTTTGGCTCTGTACATATATACATACACAACGTTGTTGCATATCCACACATTCATACTCAGTATCTACGATTGAGAGAAATAGAGGTTGCGCCCTGCGCGTACCGCTATTCCTCTCTCAGTGAATTTGACAGAATCGTTGTTTGTATGACGTCACACGTGTGCAACTTGTTTACGTTTTCCTTGCAACATTTTGCTTCTTCCTCCATTCTTGCTCACGTTTTGGCATTTCTCTCTCGCAATTGCACCAGTGTGACGTCACACAAAAGTTATTCGCAAAAATCCTCCCTGATGATATGCTATCCACGATTGAGAGAATACAAGGTTGCACCGATCTCGGACCGCTATTCCTCTCTTAACGAATTTGACAGAATCGTTGTTTGCACGACGTCACACTTGTGCAACTTGTTTACGTTTTCCTTACAACATTTTTTCTTCTTCTTCTATTCTTGCTCACGTTTTGGCATTTCTCTCTCGCAATTGCACCAGTGTGACGTCACACAAAAGTTATTCTCAAAAATCCTCTCTGATCGGCGCAATCTCGTATTCTACCATTCTTGTATTCTATCATTCTTGCTCAGTATCAACCACAGTATAGACAGTAGCCAACCTTCTTGGGTTGTTGTTGTAGTAATCGTTGTTGTTGTAGCTATATTCACCCTTGAAGAAGGCACCGGGTTATGTGCAGCTATTTAATGGCCTTCCTCAGACTTTTTCTAGATTTCAGGGTTGTGTGCTGCATTATTACTACAATGTTTGGAAACTGTTATACTGCGGTATTCAAACTATTTTTATTATTATTACCTTCCTGTTATTAACTCGGGATGTAACTATGTAATATTGATGCGCCCAAAAGATGCAGCGCTTTCTATTCTCAAGTTGTATACCTGATGACAGTACGAATGGCAATTATAATAGGGAGGATTTAGTTTTTTAAATTATAACTTATTACATGCAGAGTTGCGACACATTGCAACCATATGCATTGCATATTAGAGGTGTCAAACTATCGATGGTATTATCGATAGTATCGATAGTTTTATTTTTTTGCCCCTATCGATGAGTAGTGATAGTTTTTCTCAAAAAAGGTTAAACTATCAATAGTACTATTTGACTATCGATAGTTTAAAACCTCTAGCACAGCCGATTTTATTTATAATGTCTCCATGTAGCTGCGCGTCAGTTTTTTAAGTTTGTCAATTTTTTATTATAAGTGATACTTTCGTTGTGATTCCTCCTTTAATGGCCGTTTCCTCAAGCAACCTTTAATTGAAAAGTTCCCTTTACATTTACATGTTGCTTCAAACCATAAGGCTATTTCTGAAGTAAAGCATTTCTATTATCGGTGTTTGACGTTTGTATGTTTCTTGACTGTAAACAAATCAAAAAGTTATATTACAAAATTTAAACAAAATATATCATATTTGAAAATTTATAAGCAATAATTAAACAAGGCAAAAGTGATTAAGTTACGGCAAATGATACAGCTGTTTTTGATAGACTTTTTTATTCTGATTACGAGTACGTAAGCATAAAGTTTCCATCAGCTTCAGATTTTGAGAAAAACGAGGTCAAAGTGTCAAAAAAATCGCGTTTTTTGCAATATTTTAGAAAGTCTAGCACAAAAAACAAAAGGTGTTAGAACCTTTAACTGGAGCTTAAATTAAAGCTATAAGTCTCGTTATCCCTGCACCTTGACCTGATGGTCACTAAAAGTCATTTATTGAACAATATAAAAATACTGTGCTATTGAAAAAAATAAATAAGTTTTGTCAAAATCAGTGTTTGCTGTTAAATAAATAACTATAAGTGACCTTAGGGTTAAGGTTCAGGGATGGTATTTTAAGCGATTGTAGTCGAAAGTTCAAGCCTTAATTTCAGCCCAAGTGGAAGGCTCTATCCCGTTTTGTTTAATTGCGGTGAGTACTCAAACTTCGCACAAAATCAGGTTTTGCTGTTCAATTAATAACTATAAGTGACCATCAGGTCAAGGTGTAGGGATGGTATTTTCAGGGATAGTAGTCGAGACTTCTAGCTTTAATTTAAGCCTAATACCGCCTTTTATTTCTTTGCTAGAGCTTCTAAAATATTGCCAAAAAACCCCGATTTTTTGACATTTTGACCTCGTTTTTCACCGGAGCTGATGGAAACCTTATACTCATGGATTCGTAATCAGCACTGACAAGTCAATCAAAAACAGCTGTTACATTTGCCGCAACAAATTTTTTCCCATTTTTGTTGCCAAGTGTTATAAATCATAAGAAGAAGCTTTCTTTACTAGGCTCATAATTTTGTTTTTAATTGTAAGCTTAGATATGTAAATAAATAAATAAAATTCGATAATAAAATGCTTTACTTAGACAGAACTATAAATGTTAAAGCAATATTTAAACATAAAGTGAATTTTAAAGTTAAAAGTTACTTAAGAAACGGCCCTACGTGTGTTTATATTTTCAATATTTTGTTTTTTTTTGTTTTTCGATGCAGTCCTTGTTAATTTGGAACAGTTTTTAACATTACATTGACTATCGATAGATAGCGTTTGACACTATCGATAGTATTGCTGGAAACTATCAACGAGTAATCATAGTTTTTTTCTGAAACATGGAAACTATCGATGGTGGCATTATCGATAGTTTTACAACTATTTTGCATATTTTAAATATTCAATATAGCAGTGAACAATTTCTCTGAATTTTCCATTTTTAAAACACCAATGGTAACCAATAACAAACGAAGCATCAGCTTTATTTCTGATGCGCTGATTGCTCTAGCGATGAATTTCGATAACTTTTCGGATGCGTTTTGGAAAACTATACATTGCCAATATTTTGTAGTTCGGCGTTATGGAACATTATACTTTGTACGTATGCAAAGCTATTGACGTTTTGGAAGTCAGCCTTTGCTACAGCTCTATTTTATATCGAGGGAGTCAAACACTTCCCTCACTATATGTTAGTATTTGGACGAGCTTCAAAAGAGGAGGGACCTACGCCGACTTCGAACGGCGATTGTTTTTTATGAGAAGCTGTTTTTATGGCAGAGGTTTGCAATTGCCTGCCGATTGGCGACCGCTATTATAAAAAAAAACTCTTTCATGTCTTATTTTCTGATGTTGGTCAAAAACTAGGCTCGAATTGAGGCTCTGCGGAATGGTACTGCGCTCTGCTAACCACTACACCACACCAGCCGCTACTTTGTTTTTGCCAATTTTATTAAATCTCAAGTAAAAGTAAATAACGTCTCCCAAACTTTACACGCACAAAAATTCATTAATACGTACCCAAAAATCGTCGTTATTTAAAATTTTCTATACTAATTATTTTTATAAATCATATGTGTATTTTTACAATTTAAAGTCATTGGACCACGTTACCTATCGAAAAACTGAATATTAAGAAACTTTACTCTTCTGATAGTTCCTTTGATCCTCCTATTCGTCTTTATTTGCTTTTACTTAAGAAATGCCATCACCGCCGTGAATGTGCAATGTTATATTATATCATTCTTGTAACAGATGCAAGCTGGGGTATTCGGGGCTAGAGAAGTTCGTTCATGTGTGGCTATCCAGCATCGAAGAATTTACGTCGAATACTGATTTAAGAAAGTTTTAACGTTCCCATTGATAGTAGGTATATAGTCTGACTATATCCAACTGATTGCAAGCAAAAATATTAATATATAGTCTGACTATATCCAACTGATTGCAAGCAAAAATATTAAAATATTTGCCTTCACTTCAATATTTACATGTTTGCTAACAAACTATGCACATCTTCACCCAATCCAAAGAACGTATATGTACGTTAATAACATTTTCACGCTCACGGCTGCAATGACTTGGATGCGTAGACCGTAAATTTGTTGTTCACCCTAAAATAATAAAAAATTTGGTTGTCGGATTCAGTGGTTCGAACGGTTTTTGCACCTTTTGGAGTTTTTTTTTTTAACCGGTTTCGGTTTGGTTAAACGATTCGGGAGGTAACAGCTATGTATATTTGTGTTAGTTTTATTCAGTAACAATCGAAACATATTCATGCCTATTACGATGTAAGAAGTAACAAGCTAGTATGAAGGACTAGATTCGGCCGATGGCATCCTTCGGACCGAAACAGGCATTCTTAAATTTAATATAATTTGTGTATATCATACGCTATAAGTAGTAAAAAAATTTTGAGATGGCAAACAAATATGGAGTTATCATATAAAAAAATGTGGTAAATGAGCATAAAACTTTTATCAAAAGGTTCCGCTGTTGGTTTGGATCAAACATTTGTGAAAATTTCGGTTTGGTAATGGTTCAGTTAATTCGTAGGAAAAAGCGGTCAATCCGGTTCAAAACATGTTCACGTCCCTGACAAAAAATGCTTATTATTGACAAGAATTTCTTGTAATGTATCGGCTATAAGCATGATACATTACCAAACATTCCATTTTCCCACTGGGTGTAAGTGAAGCACATCTGCTCGTTTTCCTGCAATACATGTAAGCGAGGAAGCTTTCCAGATGCCTTTATCGTCCTTTTTCAATTTCGTGTACGTATTTTTAAAGTAGTATTAATGAAGGGCGCCGGGCAAGATAAGAACCCAACAACAATATAGAAATATACTTTGAAATCCACCCTTCGACGATCTTCAATAGCGTTCAATGCGCTAAGCGGCTGCATTGTGATTCAGTAGCTACCGGCGAAAATCCTCAGCTATAGCAGGCTATTTCGGTATGTACTCAACTCTTAGTCTTTGTTATGCGCATGAGCGTACGTGCGTTGTTCATTCCAAGGACATGCTGTGGCTTTCTTCGATAATTCGACACGGTATGATGAGCACTGACAACCCTCATATGGCACAATAACGATCCCTATGTACATATACACATAGTACACAAATATACATATGTAACTATAGTTACCCTGCTGTAAAATTTAGAGACAGTCTGGCAAAGCGCTAGTTCCGAACTATATATTTCAGAACTAAGTATCTCTGAACTTAAACTTGCGGTGTAAGTGGAAAAATTCTCACTTCTCATTATTGTACGTAGCGTGAAAGCAGCTCAACGAGAAAGCCTCCGACTCGAGCATCGTTGGTCGCGAGTTCAAATCGCGGTGGAGGCAGTTGTGAGTTTTTAGATTAAATGAATTTAAATTGTTGCGTGCCGCTTACAATAATTTTTTTTTATAAAATATGTAACAAACGTGGAAACTGTAAAAGAAAAGAAAAAAACGGAAAAAATATCCAAAAATCGAATCTTAAAAACGTTTTCATATAAAAAAAAGCTGTCCAAAACGGAACCGGTTAAAAACTAGTAATGCACTGGGCGACAATTTCCACTGCCAATGACATCGCCGTGTAAAACTGGTCAGTTGAATCAAGTACTGTCGGCAAAAGGTCTAGTTCTACGCTAGTTTTGAGCTAGTCCGATTTTCTACAGGGTATATCTGAGTGCATGCATGGTTATGTTGGTTTGTAGGTAAGTTGGTTACTGAGTTTTTTTTTTTTTGTTTACTCAATGCAACGCATGGCAAATTCTCTTTGCCACGAGTCACTTCGGTATCGGAACCCTCTTTTCTCTTCCATTCGCTTTCCGCCGCTTGGTGTCTTAGGATTTTTGTTGTTGGTATACCTAAGGATTTTTATGATGATCGCGCTGTTTTTATCGAGTGCGTTTGTGATGTTTAAAGTGTAGGAGACGCAGCTGGCTAAACCCAAGCTTGAGGGGTGCTTACCAAGCCTTCTGAGAGTCTGAGTTGACAAGTACAGTTTGTGGGATTCGAATATACACAAAACTGCATGAGGGATATAACGAGAAAGCAACGAACAAATTATACATATGTAAATAAAGGCAATAATTTCACATCTTTATTTCCAAAATACCTGGGAAGTGATGTTTTTTTCTTGTAGCTACTGTTATGTAGCACAAGAATCTCAATATATTTACGAAATTTGCCAAACACCTCAAAATTCTCGACTAACGGTTAAAAACCTGGGTTTTCGATGTTATCCCTGGTTTAAGAAAGAAAAACCTTAGGCCTTTCGAATGTTATACATACATACATCGCACGTTTAATTATACATATACAGAATTATTTCAAAATTTCAATTTTGTGGGAAAACGCAATCAATTCATACAGTTGGTATACCAAAAGAAAGATGGAAATACATACATATATCTTCGCCATTTTTGGAATGTTTAGTCATATATTAAACTGAACTTATTCTCCTTGCCAAGTTTATTAATTGTATTCAGCCCATATATGTAATACTTCTATATTGGCAGTAAGCTAACGTCTCAATATGTAAGCATTCCGAAATTAAAGCGAAACAGTCTAGTACCGTGTTTGTCAATGTATTGTGTACTTGAGTGCCGTTTTTGTATATGTGTTGTGTACATGTTTATTTATAAACGTATGTGTTCCTTTTCTTTCGTACGTGTTTATTGATATATCTGTACTGTGGTGTTTTCGGACGGTACTAGCTCTTACTGCCAATATAGGAGTATTACATATATGATTCAGCCTTATCATGAGTTTCGTTATCAAACGTGCGACATGTCAATTTACAATTTTTAAATTTGGCAACGGGTGTTTGCACTGTTTTATAAAGCAACTATACTAGTCTTTAAAAAGTATGTTCAATAACGAGTAAATTGAATGTTTATTTTCAAAGGTCAGTTGAAAACTGACTGATTTATTCAACCTTTCATACAATTTCTATACCCGAGTGCACATGTGAACAAGGGTATTATAACTCTGTTCACATAACGGTTGTTTGTAACAGGCAAAACGAATCGAGATAGATATAGACAAATGTATATATAAATGTTCAAAATGAAGAGAGAAGTCGATTAAGCCATGTCGATCTGTCTGTCCATCTCAATGAAATTTGGTAGGTAGGTTGCCCTTAATCCAAGGTAGGTATTGAAAATAGGCGAAATCGGACTGCAACCCACTTCCCATATAATGGAATTTTCGAAAAATGCAAGAACTGCTATGCACCTACCATATAACGGTAATTTAAAGAAACACGAAAACTGCGATAAGTCAGTAATTACTGAAGCTAATTCACTTAAAATCGATTATAGCATTAACCATTAACCACAGAAAATTATATTATTATCTATACATTTTTGGATAATGGGCGTGGCGCCGTCCCTTTATGACCACAAATGTGTATCTCGGTAACCGATTTATCAATTTCTACCATACACGGTGCACTTATAACCTTGGTACGGAAAAGCAATTCGTTGAAAATTGTTCAAATCGGACTAAAGTTGCTCCCGCTTCCCGTATAGCGGTATATTTCAGAAATATGAAATCTCTGATATTTCAAAAACGCTTATTTGGTCCAAGCTAATAGTTACAATAATCTCTTAACAATAAATAAGACGGCTATAGACTTGGGGTATTTGGCAATTTTCATATTTCGATTCTTGTTTTACTCAACAAGACGTACAAGGAAATTAACATCACTTCGAAGGTATTGCTACTTCATGTTATTTTGCAGCACTCGTTTATGGTATACATATGTGTGTAATTAGCGTTGCCGCTTTGGTAATTTTTAACCAAAGTTGGTAATTTTTTTATTTTTTTATCAAATTTTGTAATTTATTTTCCAATTTGGTAACTTTTTCGACACACCTCGATGCGGGTACTTAAGCGAACATAATTATTGATGTAGTTACATCTTTTTGTTAAATTACATAAACATGTAAATCCTTGAATAAAACATAAACATTTAATGAAGTATACATATTTATTTAAGATTTTTCAATTAAAATACAGTTTATTCCTAACAAAAACCATGCAAACCTAAGCTTAAGATTTTATAGAACACTTAAAGAAAAAAAATCATGAAAATTTAACATTTTTGTTCTCAGATGTGTTTTTTGAGTATACAGTTTTATAGCCCGTTCAATTTAGTGTAACAATGTCCAAGTTTCAAGTGGCTAAAAACTACCGTTGATTTTTTATACTTTTTTTTTTGCCGAAGGTGTGTAACGCTGCCACTGAGATTCAAAATATGTATGTAAATATTTTAAGGAATTTTAAAAGAGCACTTAAAAGAGGAAAATTATAGCTAAAATGGTAAATTGGATACGAAAAATTGAGGTACTTAGGCGGGTTGGGTAGATAAGCGGGGAGGTACTTAAGAGAGGGATTTTCTTCAGATTACATTCAAAAATTCACATTGCCCAAAAATGATGGTTACTTAAGCGGGTTAGGTACTTAAGCGGGGGGGTACTTAAGCGGGTTTCACTGTAGTCATAAGACAGTACCATATTCTTAAAACGACGCGCAATCGACAAATTTGTTTCTTCGGCCACAAGTAGGTTTGAAAAGTCACCAGGTATTTACGGTCCGATTTGCTTAAAATTCGGTACGTAGGTAGCTTTTTAGCATATATTACCATATATTATCCATTTTGTCCGAGAAGTCGACCAAGGACCGATCTGTTCGAAGAAATCGTATTTGTGGTCCGATTTGCTTAAAATTCGGTACGTAGGTAGTTTTTTAGCACATATACGTATATATGGTCCATTTTTCCGAGAAGTGGACCAGGGGCTGATCTATTCGAAAAAATCGTATTTACGGTCCGATTTGCTTAAAATTCGGTACGTAGGTAGCTTTTTAGCATATATTAACATATATTATCCATTTTGTCCGAGAAGTCGACCAAGGACCGATCTGTTCGAAGAAATCGTATTTGTGGTCCGATTTGCTTAAAATTCGGTACGTAGGTAGCTTTTTAGCATATATTAGCATATATTATCCATTTTGTCCGAGAAGTGGACCAGGGACCGATCTGTTCGAAGAAATCGTATTTATGGTCCGATTTGCTTAAAATTCGGTACGTAGGTAGCTTTTTGCCTGGATAAGCTTATAGATTCCTGTTTTCTAATTTTCATGCAATTTCGAATATAAATAGCTTTAAGTAACGACCATATCAAGGGGCGAATTCGTCACTAGGCAAGATTTTTTTGCGCCAATCAGAAACAACGGATACTGTCAAAATATAATTATAATATATAATATATCTCGACTAATATATATTTAGAAAGCCGTTTGTTAGTTTTCGCAAGGCTCGAGAGCGGCTGAACCAATTTTTTTGAAACTGCCACCTGCCGCACGTGTCCCAAGGATGGTTTTAGGCTGAAAAAAAATCTATATGTAAAGGGGGCGTGGCACTTCCCATACAAACCGAATTTCTCATGCTACATATCTCTGAAAGTGTGCATGGTAGAGTTTTGGAAATTGGTATGGAGATATACGAAATCAATCGCATACCCTTGGAGAAAAATTTTAGCTATTATAAAAAGGGGTGTGACATCTTCCATACAAACCGAATTTTTCATACTGCTTATCTCTGGAAATTTTTTGGTAGAGTTCTAGAGTTTTGTATGGAGATGTACGAAATAAATCGCATACTCTTGGAGAAAAATTGGAACTATTGGAAAAGCGGGCGTGGCATCTTCCATACAAACCGAATTTTTCATACTGCCTATTTTGGAAGTGTTCATGGTAGAGTTCTGGAACTTGGTATGGAGATATACGAAATCAATCGCATACTCATGAAGAAAGAGGGAATCTCTTGGAAAGGGGGGCGTGGCACCTCCCATATAAATAGAATTTTTATACTGCATATCTCTGAAAGTATTCATGGTACAATACTGGAACTTCGTATGGAGATATGTATATAGTTGAAATCAAGCCCATACTCATGGAGAAAATTTGGGCTATTTGAAAAGGGGTGTGAGGCCTACAAACGTACCGACCTTTAGCAAACTTTGAATGAATTTTTTTATTCTTCTGTAGGTGTGTTTGTGAGTGATCTCCTCCTAAATGGTTGTACGGATTTTAACGAAACTTTTTGTGTATTTGAGTGGGTCTCTGGATGGTTTAGTTTCACAATTTAATCCGACAGTTGGCGCTGTAGTTGATTTATTACTAAAAATCTTATTTATGACCCGATTTGGCTAATGTTTTAAATATGTATGCATTGCATTGCATGTATGCATGTATTGCTGTATTATGTATTATGTATTATGCATTATGTATGTATTATTGTAAGTGGTGCTGAAGTCGAGCTATTACTAAAAATAGCCAAGTGAAGTGAATTATGAAGGTCAGATTAAATCGACCTGTTGCACCATTGAGTATATCGAACGCTCCTGCGTTGCAATTGGCCCAATGGATGTGATTTTCCAATATTATTATGCGTTCAAACTTTTAAGGTATTTCGTCTGAAATATAATTAATAATTAATATATTGCATTTCTGTAGAAGAATGATTCGCACCCATTTTGAAATTGCCATTGTTGCCGCCAGGGAGTGAAGAGGAAAAAATTTATTTCGCTTTGCGAATAACCGTGCTATGAAATGTCGCACAACTGGAGAATCTCAAGAACTCCTTCACGGATATAACACTTTCCTTAGGTTATTTAAAGCGGCAAATGACCACCAAACCTTAATATTAGCAGACAAATGTGCCAATGAAAATCGTAAACGTGAATTGTTGGTGAAAATGTTGGACCAACAAGTTTCAATAAAATATATAAAAATTTTGGGCGGGACGAAGTTCGCCGGGTCTGCTAGTATATATATATTCCGACGCACTGATAACCTCCTCCTTTTTTGGAAGTCGCTAAATAAAATCAATTTAATTGACGAGTTAAATGAGTGTGTGAGTATGTGTGTTTCTCTTTCTTTGGATAAAATTTATCATAGAGACAGCTAATGACCTGGATTAAAGTGCAGCTTGTTTTCTGAATTGGGTTGCCACCTCCTCAAATAGTTAAATCCTTTTTTAAATTATATGTTTTAAAATTACAGTATGAATGTTAAAAGAACGAGATTTAAAAAAGTTTGATACGAAAATGTTTTAAGGAAGTGCCACCTATTTACAAATTTAAATTCAGTTTTATTAATAAGTTAAATCAAGTATTATAATGTGGGTGGCAAACGAATAATATTTAAGAAAGCTTTATTTTGAAAATATCTTATCTTAAAGTAAATTTAAATTAAATGAACAAATTTGATTAAACATTACAAAATACGAGAAAGCTTATACAAATAATCTAAAAAATGTACAAAGGTACATAGATTGGCGCTTACACATATGTTAGTGATTGGCCGATCTTCTCCTCCGATTTGTGGCGTGCGCCTTGATGTTGTCACACAAAGCGGAGGGACCTACAGTTTTACGCCGACTCCGAACGGCGATTGTATTTTTATGAGAAGCTGTTTTTCATGGTAGAAATACACTCGGAAGTTTGCCATTGCCTGCCGAGGGACGACCGCTGTTAAGAAAAAACATTTTTTCTATATTTTTTTGCGATGTTGCTTTGACCAGGGCTTGAACCCAGGTGCTGTGGAATGGAAGCGCACACTGCTTACCACTACACCACAGCGGCCGTAACACAGGTACATATATTGTACATATAAAGACTACCTACAAAAAGTATGTTCATGTTTATCCTTAAATGGTTAAATAGCCGGGAATCAGCTGCACTTGATAGTAGTAGGTTGAATAAGGAAATGGATTAGCAACAAGAGCTTAGCATAGCTCAGTGGTTAGCGCTTCTGACCTTGCACATCGATGATGCGGAGATGTGGTGATCTCCGAAATACAACTATAACGTCTATCGCTTAAACTTCGCTGTACAAAGCTCAATAACACTATTGAAATAAATATTAATACGCCACAATAAAAAATGGCACATTGCATATTGTTATTTCTAATATTCCTGCCCTCAAGGCAGTTAATTTATTGATGATATTTTTTGTTAAACGAATTTTTTCAATTATATGAATAGATATTTCACTAGTTATGTAGTTAAGCATCATTTTGTTTCTAATGTGCCTTAAGTTGGTTTGTTATTATTCCTCATTGTCGAATCTGCCGAAAATTTTTCTATTACAGTTTCATCCCTTTATGTGTGAATTTTCAAAGCGATCGTCTGTTGCAACGATAATGGCTTAAACTTAAGTGCTTATGTTTTAAAATTTTTATTTTCTTTTCTCTGGATTTCCTTCTTTTCTCCCCTTAACAAAAAACCTTATCCAAATTGTATCTTGTGCGTGTGTGTTCGCACACAGTTGTCTGCAATTTATTGTTTACCTCTTATCCAATATCCTTCGTTTTCATTTCACACATTATCCTCCCTCCTAATTGTGCAAGTACAGAAACTCAGTGCGATATGTTCCGGCACCTATAGCCTGTTGCCCTCGCTGACATTGCATGGAATTTCTATGCACATTCACAGGTATGATCCTATACGCGTCAGGGTTTCCTTGCTAAGCTATTAACGCTGTGGCAGACCAAGTGAATCGGCGTGCAGCTGCTGCTTTTGATTCATTATTTTTCTCCTTTGTTGTTCACAGTAGAAATCGGGCTTATGAGTTTTGATGTTTTGCTTGGCATCGAACTGAGTTTACAAAACTGGATGCTCGCAAGAGAAAACGTAGAATTGAACTTATGTACAGATGTACATATGTATGTAATTTCAAAAACCTCATGCGTTATCCTTCTTCGTAGGTTGAGAATAAATGTATGTTCGTACAAACATGCGTGTGTGTACGCAAGCGCGTAGCCAGGATATAACGTAAGGGGATTGGGACGGGCGATGAGTTGGGGAAGACTAATATACATACCAATGCAAATTTTACGCAATATTTTTTATTAAATCATTTTTATACTTCACTTATTTTCTTCTCAATCAATTCGCGGATTTCTTTAGTCCAGGAAGTTTTCGCTCCTTATTGTCGTCTTCCTGGATATGCAGTAACAGTTGTACCACTGTTTGCGCACTCTTAGCAATGTGAGCAACACATGTCCAAGATGCGGGAACTAACCTGTGTAAAGCCTTGGTTCATGACAGACAGATAGGAGGCTTCGGTGGAGTCATTCCATCTTATTCAGTTTACAGGCTCACTGAAGTCTGGAGCGTCTGTTCACCAGTAGATGCGGCTGGAAGCGGCCGTCTGTCTTGGAGCAAGCGGCTCGCTATATAAATGACCATCTCTAATAGCTCTCCCGGCAATAGGTTTGGGCCCCGAAAGGTAAAAGCAAATTCCAAAACGTCCACGGTTAATTGCGCTCCAAACCATTACAAGCCACAACACGAAACAAGGACTACGCTTAACTGATATGCGCTTGGACGCCCAAGTTGCCTCTATCAAGCTGCTGGTTTGCATGAGAAATACCAGGCTGGCATCACCACAGTACAGGGAATGAGATGGACGGGGCATGATTGCGGACAACTCCTCCGATAAAGTAGAGAGGCTCATCGACTTCACCACAGCATGGACCATGGTAGTTATTTAGTAGTACCATACACCAACATCGAAACAACCATAAAGGGATTTGGGTGTCCCCTGAACAAAAAAAGTAAGTGCGCCTGGGCCACACTGTAGAAGTGAAACTTACGTTACTTATCTATCTATACATACACCCATCTGCTTTTGCTTAAGGTTATATTTTTCGCTTTTTTTCTATTAATGTAGATCCCTACCTCTACCAGTGTTCGTTTTAATAACATTCATGTTATTCTGTTTTCCATTATCTTCATTTTTATCTTTATACTCTATCGATTACAAAATCGATTATAACCTCCATCAAAATACCGATAACAAAATCGATGATAAATTCGATAAAAATTTCAATAGCAACATCGATAATACCATTGGTAGCTAAATCGATTAGAAAATCGATAAAAATATCGATAACAAAATCGATCACAAAATCGATTTATATCGATAACAAAATCGATAAATATCGACAAATATCGATAACAAATTCGATAAATATCGATAACAAAATCGATAAATATCGATAACAAAATCTATAAATATCGATAACAAAATCGATAAATATCGATAAGAATTGACAACAAAATCTATAATTATCGGTAACAAAATCGATGAATATCGATAACAAAATCAGTGTACGAAAATAAACTATATTGTACGTTACTATTTCGTTTCGCTTATTACTTCAACAGTTCGGTACAATACGAAAGCAAAACGGCTGAGTTCACTTTGCGATAGTACACTACAGTAGTTTAGTAGTTACAGACGAAACAACAAACGAAATGAATCGTGCAGAGAAAAATATATGTATGTATGTAGTACATGTTTTTTGATTGAATTGGATATGAAAATTTACAGAAAAAAATATTTTTCACGTAATTGAAACGTTTGCATGCATATAAAACGTACCCTATGGTACAATTGTCACAAACGAAAAGCAAACCTTTCTCGTTGGGGAAAATGACAGTGAAGCTTACAATTTGTTTCTGACTATGTACAAAGCTGTACAAAACCACAAATGATTTGATTATCGATGAGCAAATGGGAATTGTTGTGTACAGTTTATTTTCGTACCCTGAACAAATTCGGTTAATATCGATAACAAAATCGATAAATATCGATAAAAAAATCGATAAATATCGATAACAAAATCGATAACATAATCGATAAATATCGATAACAAAATTTATATATATCGATAACAAAGTCGATAAATATTGAAAACAAAATCGGATAAATATCGATAACAAAATTGATAAATATCGCTAACAAAGCCGATAAATATCGATAACAAAATCGATAATTATCGATAACAAACTCGATGAATATCGATAACAAAATCGGTTAATATCGATAAATATCGATAACAAAATCGATAAATATCAATAACAAAACCGATAAAAATATCGATTATTTTATAGATAGGTCCCGAGAATCCCGAAAATCTCTAATCCCAAAGTAGTTCCCAGATTGAGTCTCTGTGTCTCTGTCTATACCCTTTTCTCTATAATTACCTTTATTTTAAACTTTTTTCCTCTATCCTCATCTTTACTTTTATCGGTATCCTCAGCCTCATGTTTTTCTTTATATTTATCCTTGTTTTTACTTTTATGTTTATCATTTTCTTCATCTTTATATTTTCCTTCCCCTTCGCCTTTATATAAGTAAAGTGTTGAAATTTACCGTGGACTTTAATTTTGCCTTTATCTTTACGCATCTTTGTTTTTGTTTTTATTTTTACCTTTGTCTTTATCCTTTTCTTCATTTATGTACGTAGTCACCTTTACTTTCATTCTTGCATTGGTCTTTTTCTAAGTGTTATTCTTTAACCTTTTGTTAGCAAATTTTTGTTAAATTAATACCATATGCATACACACAATAAGCACTTGTTTCAGCCCCAGCCATTTCCGTTGCACCATTTCCGTGGCATCATTTCCGTTGCATGATTTCCGTTGCATACACACAAGAAGTACTTGTTCAGCCCCAACCATTTCCGTTGCACCATTTCCGTTGCAACATTTCCGTGTGCAATTTCCGCTGAATTTGCCAATTTACTCCCAACCAGCCAACCGCCGCTAAAGAAGTTTCACTTCAAAAAAAAAAAACAACACAAAAACTATTTGATTACGTTGTGATAGGTGCGAGGAAAGTTGGACGCCGAAAAGCTGAATCACAAACGACACCCGAGAACTTTCACAGTGGACCTTGAATTTTGCTAAAAAAAAAATTAGCAGTGGGAATCGATGCTGCTATCACCCACACAGGAACATCTGGTATGACAAAAAGGCCCAAAAATGCAGCTGCTGCAGAAAAATACGCATCTTTCAAGCCACCCTGCAATCAATCCCGACGCGCGCTACAATTGAGTGCTACCGGGGAAAAATAATAAAAGAGAGGCAGAAAGGCGGGAGAAGGGCTGTCATTTCCACTTCAATGTAATATAATGTTTCACATAGTTTATTTTTAAACACTACATCACCAGTGTTGCCGTTCTGATCCAAATGGATCAAAATGATACGTTTTTCATCGAATTTTTAAAAGATGCTTTTATTTTTAGCTTAGAATAAATTGTGATACATTTTAATTCTCAAACAGGTTGGTAACCCTTCCCGTCTTAAGACTTTTATAATTTTGTGGCAAAACATTAAGTTTTTTTTCTTCCCTGAACATACCACCTCTAATCTGCATATGGCATCACTGTTAGCTACAGACAACTAGCCTGCCCAAGTACTCCAGGATTTAGTCCGACATAGTCCGAAGTCGTTTCCTTTCACACATTTATCATACATATATTTTTTGAACAATTTCTCACTAAATCCTGGAGTGCGGGAACAGGCTTATATTGTCGGTCCTTTCCTTTTTGATTTTGAAGCTGTTGGATGTGGTACTGGGCTAAAGGCAGTGTCACACGATTGGTACATTTGTACAGATTTGTACATTTTTGCAGTCACAGAGTGGCGTTCTTTAGAAATTTGAGCTCAGCTCAATACAAGAATTTTCAAACAACACTACTCTGTAAGTCCCCTTTCAGACACGTCAAGTCTTGCTTTCAAGTCTGATCGTTCGTTGGCGAAGGAGGTGGGACGAGAGGGGAAGAGTACAGATACCTCCGTACCGTCAATTCGTTTCCAGTTTTCTTGTCTCTTTTGATCTTTTCGTTGCTTCCCATTTAAGAACCAGGGACTTGAATTCAATTACAGTTGACGCGTGTGGAAGCAAATAGAAAACACAAAAGAGAATGCGAAAAAATTGCTTTCAAGACTTGACGTGTCTGAAAGGGGACTAACTGCCAAAATGTACAAATCTGTACAAATGTACCAATCGTGTGACACTGCCTCACGAATTTCTTTCAGAGTAATCCAGTAAGTATTGTGAAAATTACTTGTATGTCCTTGCAGTGCTAAATACAAATTTGATGTGTGATTTTAGTTAAGTATGCAAATGAATTCAACTGTTACCTGTATTTTAAACAAAACCCATACAAATATTAATAAAAACTGTCAACGATCTAAATTAAAAATTCAAACTACCATTTTAATTTAAGAATAAGAAGTTTTATTGAAGATTGATACTTTGATACTTAAAATTTTTTTTTCATGATACTTTTGATCCATTTTAGGGAATTTCGGTGACACATTTCCTCTGAACGCCGCGGCAATACTGTTCAACACGCCCGCTTTAGAAAAATTTGTTTAAATTTGAATTCGGGACAATTCCATCATATAAAAGTGGGAATTGAGGGCTATTGCTACTGGCTTATTTCATGAAAACATAATCAAAACTATTCGTTTTACTCCAAATTCATTTTGAACATGTAAATGACAGGCAGGAATGCGGCGCGACAATTGTATCTAAAAAAAATAATAGCGACACAGGTGACGCGTTTAAGCTTCAATGGAAATTGAGAGCATAGTTACGAACTCGAGTGCACATACATTTTTAGTTTATTATTAATTTCATGTAATTCATCTTCGTATTGTATGCTTTAGGGGGGAACTGCCCAGCCCCCACTTGGCTAAGCCCTTGTGTGTACGACTATACAATACATTAGGCTGGGTCGATACATATGTATGGAAGATATAAAAGTTATTTGATCCTATTGTTTTAGTGATATTATTTTACTTTCGTCAGAGCTGGGAGTTCTATCTGAGTTTTTTGACTATATTGATGATCTGAATATTCGAATATCTGAATAAAAATTCATTCAAATACTGTTTGGAATATAACCAAATGAACGAATATTAACCCGCATATCCGGATAACAAAACAAACGAATTATATTCAATAATTTTTTCAACAAACCTTTAAGAAACTAAGTATTTTTATTCATAAAAAACTCTATTTTTGGAGGTATTTTCAAATCGGTCCAGCTCACGTAAATCTTAATATTTTTCCGAAATATTTTGGCGAAAGTCTTAAAATATAATAGGTTTTATAATTCCAAAGGAAACACAGTACCTATTTTTTGTATGGGGAGTTATGCAGTCTTTTGTACATACATGTATGTATTTTCAAAACATTACAAATATATGCCTAATTTGTTATAATAATACAAGTAGTTGTGTATGCATCTTTATTTTTATAAGAGCGGTTGCTTCATTAGGAGGATTTTAGATAAGCCCCAAAAGTCTCATTAAGCGGGGTTTTCGTATAAGCCCCAAACGATCTAAATATTAACCGGGATTTTTATAAATGACTTTCCGGGATAAAGTGTCTGAATTTCACGCATTTGGCTTTGCTCTTATATCTGAAAATGACTGTATCTAAATTTTTGCTCTCACTGAGAAACGGTACTGCAGATAACTTGTTGGACTGCTGACTGGTCACTTCCCGTGGCACAAACACCTAACTATGATAGGTGTACACGACAACTTCATTTGCCCATCCTGCCTTGAAGATGATGAGACTGTGGAACACTTTTTGTGCTTCTTGCTTGCTTGGTTGTTTGCCATCGATTCTTCTAGAATTGGCCTTTTGTCTGTTGTCAGTTTCTCAATTTAAAGTTTGGCTTAAAAATCTTTGCGGTTTTGTTGTTTCAAGTTTTGTTTTCGGAGAGTAAAAATTAAAATGATGCCATCAACACAAATAAAGTATTTTACAAATACGCTACATCCAAATCCATGAGTGAGCCGAACTTGTGAGGAGCTTATGGTAAAGGGAATGTAATTAACGCTAGCGCTCGGAAAGCTCTTAAAAAATATAACTCCTCAGAGCAAGAGTACTTTGATGGCTTTACGAGCGAGCTCTGTGTTTAAAGCTTGCAAGTGTGTAATCACATTATTTAAATAAATATAACACAAGAATACATTTTCTTTCAATTCTTATGTAAAAATTTAAGATTATCATTTCACTAGCAAGAATTTGCAGCTCTCCCGTGTTGTTACGCTCTCGATTCAGTGCTCTCTTACTAATTTTTTGGGTTATCATACACTTTTCCAGTAAAAATTTGCAGGTTCCAGTACAAATTAGTACTGACTATTGGTTACTATACAAACCTACATTTCGCTAGTACGTTTTTGGCTATACTATAAATTTCGTCTACTAGTTGCGATTTTCCATGCAGGGACAGGCCTTTTCATGCATACATAAAAAAATACATCAAATACCTACATACATACTTTTGAATGTTTGTACATACATATATATACATACATATATATTATGTACGATCGCACGCGTTCTTCAAACGTGTATTACCAGAAAATTCCCCATTATTAACCGACTTTAAAAAGGAGGAGATTATCAATTCGTCGGTATATTTTTTTATGTATGTTACCAAATAACTTTGGACCTTTAACCGCGTTAACCGATTCCTGTAATTATTTTTTTAAATGTGGTCCCATACTAATTTGGTTTAGATACGGTCATTGGATCATAAAGAAATTAACGGTACTCTTAAATTGTATATGAAGAGAGACTTTGTTGTACTATTTTGTTGAATTAAAATATGTACATATATTGATAGATACGGCATTTGGTTGAAGATTAATATCACGGTGTTACAAAATAAAAAAGTTGCACGAACTTTCTAAGTGACCTAGTACAGGTCGTAGAGCTGGACGAGTAATTCACGAAACTGATTTCTACATAGAGGTATATGTATGTTTATATTCATATTTAAATTAAAATTGCCAAAATTTGTATCCTATATTGCCACTGATGGATATATTTTGGAATTTATGGGTATGTGTATATATGTACATATGTATGTATGTATGCACATATCGCTCATTTACTAAAATGTTTGCGCCATGATTCAATAATACAAAGTTCGATAAACTGACAGTTGTCTCTCTCGCACCGCTCCCTTAGCAGTGGCACGGTGTTGCTTCTTTGCAAATTTACTTGGAAAAAATGTAGCTTTGCTGTGAAATAGAAGTATAAGCTTTTGTGCAATATGTTTATTTGTATATGCATATGATGCACATTTAACTGATGAAAACATAAATTGTTTTTAAATTGGATGTTTACATAAATCTCATAGTAGTTTTATTTTAATTTTGAGTCCTTTTGCAGTTTTTGTACAGCTAAATATCACATAAATTACGTAATTCACGTATATATATTAATATTTCGTTCAATGTTTCGTTTAAAATGCCAGATTTCCTGCAAATACACTAGAATTTACAAAACTACTAATTGTCTACATTGCGTACTTTTCTACTACCATTTTCACAACAAGAGATTGCATTCCTCTCCTTTCTCTGTCCTTCGTAAATGCAACCTTTTGGTAAGGGAGTGTCAAACCGCGGCAGTCAATAATTATCAAACCTTGTATTATTGAATCATAGGTTTGCGCAACCAGGGAAACCAATTCTCCAATTTAAGGGGAATTTCAGCCAAGGGTGGGATTTGGGGAATTTGGTATTAACTAATATTTTCTTTTTGTATCGCTAACTTCTTAATGAGAAGAAAAAGTTGCATAAGAAATGCATTTGAAAGTAATGTGTATGCACCCCTGAAATATGATTAAATATTCAAAAAAAAAAAAAACAATTTTTGTGTAAAATTTTTTTGCGTTCCCGTGGTTTTGGGCAGGCATTTCGTACTTGCGCAAATTGTCCCGAAACAAGCCCGAAAATGTAAAAAAAACTAGTATACTTCGAAATACAAACCAGAGATACACTTATTGACAGTAAAAGCTAATACGCAAGCACGCCGGCAATAAACTGTAAAAATTTTATTATGCTCATAGGTACAACTTGTATGGGACCAATTTTTTTTTCTGCGTGACAGTTTGCGAACGCAGGTGCCTCGTAAAACAATTTGCTTTTACACACCTTCCACAAATGTAATCACTTTCACGGGAACTGCGCTTAAACAGTCGAGCGGCGTCGTCTATAACAGCTGTCATAAAAATACAAGTATTTGAGATTGACGGCGTAACGCATTTGCCCGCGAACGCATGTTATATACCTTCCTTTTAGACGGCGTGAAAAGGCGCCGTTTGTTTATATTAAGTTGGGCTGTGATAACTTCTGTCGTATCTATTATACATACGTGCATCTTTTAAAGTAAATAATTATTCGTACTAGTAAAGACACTCCACAAAATAAGTTATTAACTGCAAAAAAAACAACATATGCCAAAGGGAAACAATTCTTTACACCCTTTCCTCATTAAAAACGCCCCCAAACCACCAATCAGATTGGTCAATCTTTGAAAAACTCCCACGCGTACATTTTTCAGCGTCATTTAGCTCTTTCAATCACGTGAACAGCCGATCGCTCACTATATGGAAAACTTAAAATCCAAATTCCGTTCCTTCAAACTAACCGCAAGATGGACCACTCCATTAGAAATGTCAACATTAACTGAGCGCTATATTGCAAAACCGAAGTCTTACTTATTAAAGTCTTAGCATTTCTTTCAGCTTAACAAACATCGCCGTTAACAGCGTCGTCAACGTAGAAAGGAGCACTTTGCCAGAGTATGGGTATCATAACGAAAGAAAATAATTCCTCAGCCATAACAATGAGATTCCGATGGTAAAATGAGTTAGCACAAAATCAAGAGAGTCGTAAAGAAGCTCTGTAACATACAAAACGGGTCTTACGAGCCGACAGAGAATTAATTTTGCCCTTTATTCGCCACCGCTCCTTCTCAAGAACTTACGTTTCTCTCGTTTCATTATCGCTTTTTAATACGAAGACATTTACTATTTACATACATACCTTATGGGGAATAGTTGTTTCGTGCAAGAATATATGACGTCGACGCACTGCGTATGCGTCGCTGCTGTCGCAGAGGCGTTGCAGTCGGCGAAAATGCTCTCTGGCTGCGCAAAGCGTGTAACTGGTGTGAGTTTTCTTAGACCGAACTATATAGTTAGGCAAAAAGATATTTTCCGGTGGTGGGTTTAGTACATTTTGCTACATTTGCCTTCCTTATATACGTATGTATGTATCTATGCACTTCCTTCAATTTTCTTATTCGCTAGCTTTTTGTCGTAACTGCTTCGGGCCGTCTTGTAACGACAACAATGGCGAGGTATCTTATGTGCCTTCCAATTGGATTCG
The DNA here is from genome assembly GCF_013731165.1 of Rhagoletis pomonella. Taxonomy (NCBI): domain Eukaryota; kingdom Metazoa; phylum Arthropoda; class Insecta; order Diptera; family Tephritidae; genus Rhagoletis; species Rhagoletis pomonella. Next base: position 68,228,682 of record NW_023458555.1, on the reverse strand, counting down.
ACTAAGCCGACCAATAGGAGAAGACTAAATAATAAATTAGGAAAGTCATTGCTAAATTTTATTGGGTGAAATGGGGTTTAACGTTTGATTTGTAAGTGGAATGAAGACCTTAAACCAAAAAGGAATATAAATATCGCACACTTCGTCAAAAGTACATAATCCTACATACGTATACTACACTTATGGCCCAAATAATAGGAACACGAAATTTTGACCAGTTTTGATTATTTTTTTATTGTTGGTTTAATGTTCATTGTTGTCTTATAAAAGTATAGCTCCTTACATACATATATGACAAAGACCACATAAATCCAAATTCTAAACATTAGGTATATAAAAATTAGAAAAACTCGTCAAAGTTTCATAAAAATTTCCAGTCTTTTAATCAGAATTTTAAGAATAGTTTTTGATAAGCAATGTTCCAAAATTTTTGAAGTGAAGCTTCTTTAGCGGCGGTTGGTTGGTTGGGAGTGAATTAGCAAATTGAACAGAAATTGCACACGGAAATGGTGCAACGGAAATGATGCAACGGATATCGATATCTATCGATTTTGTTATCGATATTTATCGGATTTGTTTTCGATATTTATCGATTTTGTTATCGATATCTATCCATTTTTTAATCGATTTTGTTATCGATATTTATCAATTTACCAATTTTGATATCGATTCCAGATAGATATAGACAAATATACACATAAATGCTCAGAGTGAATAGAGAAGTCGATTAAGCCATGTCTGTCTGTCCGTCCGTCTGTCCGTCCGTCTGTGTACCCGATAACTCGAGTAAAAATTGAGATATCTCAACGAAATTTGGTATGTAGGTTTCCATTAATCCAAGGTAGGTTGGTATTGAAAATGTGCGAAATCGGACTGTAACCACGCCCATTTCCCATATAACGGTAATTTACAGATATACGAAAACTGCGATATTTTAGTAACTACTAAAGATTATTCACTCAAAATTGATATTTAGAATAATTTTCAGACGAAAAATAATAATATACGCCCAGTTATGGTTACATATGTATATCTTGGTAACCGCTGCACCAATTTCTTCCAAACTTGGCACAGTTGTTGACCATGGTACAACATACTAAACGACCGAAAATTAGGAAAAATCGGACAATAACTACGCCCACATCCCATATAACGGTAATTTAGAGAAACACAAAATCTTCGACAATCAGTAAATATCAGAGCTAATTTATTCAAATTGATGCTTCCAACAATTCTTTACCAAGAAATACGTTTATGGTAAAATTTTTTAAAATGGGCGTGGCACCGCCCACTTATGATCACATATATGTATATCCGTAACCGTTCTACCAATTTGTACCAAACTCGGTATTTTTATTGTGCTTGCCACACGGTAACGGTAAATTTCAGCAATGCTTGAAACTGCAATATTTCGAAATTTAAGGACGCTAATTTACTCAAAATTGATACACCCCGGCTTACCATGTAGCGGTATCTTTCGGAAAGATGAAAAACATACATTTAATACTTGCGCGGGGTATTTAATGTTCGGCTCCCCCCGAACTTATACTTTCTTACTTGTTGATATTATTTTTATACTGTTTTTTGCTTCTCCTGTAAAATAATAAAGAAATTGTTGGTTAGGTCTTTGTGAATTAAGTAATTTTGTGTCGTTTGGTACCCGTATTGTAATATTTCAGTTATTTTATTAATTTAATGGAATAAAATTTTTCGAACAGATGGCAACCATCTTCAAAAATATTTTCGGCAGTAAACTTTCCTAAACCTCTTCAGTTTGGTACGCATATTTATATATTAAATTTTTCTTATAAGTTGAATTGAATTGAAATTTTCAAACAGGTGGAAATCTTACACAAAAAAACTTTCGCCTGTAAACCTTCTTAAAACTCTTTCTTTTGACAGACATATTGAAGTATTTACTTTATCTTATCAATTTACCTCAAGCAGGTGTCAACTCTCTAATTTTTTTCTTTCTATATTTTAAGTTAGACCACTAGCAATACATCGGTGAGAACTGTATTCGATTCCCAGCATTCGTGCTCTTGTGATGGGGGTTAGCTATTAGCAGTTGAAGTATGAAGTTTGATTTGCAGAGTGAAGGCTATGCAGATGTTTTAGAAGAATAGGTATTGTTCAATAATTATTTTTAAAATATTTTTTTCACGACGAGTTGGTTTATTTTGTGAGAGTCAACAATTTTTTGTTATTTGTTTTCGAAAACTTTTGATGAGGTATATTTTGCAAGGTGTTAAAAATCAGGTTTTTGGAAAAATTAAAATTTTATTGCGGATTCCGATAGAATACCTATCCAGAAATAAAAAGTTATGGAACAAATGTTGTTAACGAAGGGATATTCTGTCAAAATCTGCGTTTTTCTAACTTTAGTTCAACAATTGCCACGCCCATTTCTAGTGGTTTGTCGCCTGAAAGAAAAAGCTTACCGCAAAAATATTACACAGCAAACAAAAATGGAAATTTTAGTGCGGCAAATGTTAAAGCTGTTTTTGATAGACTCTTTAGTGCTGATTAAGAATCCGTAATTACAAAATTTCCATCAACTCCAGATTTTGAGATGATGTCACAATGACAAAAATCGCAATTTGCAATATTTGAGAAGCTCTTGAAAAGAGACAAAAGGTTATAGAAACTTCCACTTAGGCTTAAATTAAAGCTAGAACTCTCGACTACAATCCCTGAAAATACTATCCTGGCATTTTTATCTAATGGTCACTTATTGTCATTTATTGAATAGCAAAAACTGATTTTGGAACATTTTTTTTTGTTTTCAATGGCACAATATTCCAGTATTCTTTTAGTGTTTAACATATCGCACACCGTCTTCAAAAGAGTCACAACTCAAAATACTACGTTTGTCAGAAAATGCGAAAAACTATTTCTTAGCACATGATAATCATATGGGCAAGGGCGACTTTACCTAAGGTTTTTTTTAACAAATTATAACAAAACTTTGCTCTAGCTTTTGCTGAAAGGTAAATAGAAGCTCTGTGTACATTTGTAGCGCATAATCTCAAAAATGCCAAATTTTGAGTTGTGACTCTTTTGAAGACGGTGTGCGATATGATTGTTTATAAGTGACTACCAGGTCAATGTGCAGAGATGGTCTTTTTAGAGATAATAGTCTAGAGTTGTAGCTTTAATTTAAGCCTAAGTAGAATATTCTATCGCCTTTTGTTTCTTTGCTAAAGCTTCTCAAATATTGCAAAAAACGCGATTTTTTAACACTTTGACTTTAGTTATAAATGACTATAAGTGAATATCAAGTCAAGGTCAAGACATGGTATTTTCAGAGTTAGTAGCCAAGCTCTCTATCTTTAATTTAATGAACATACGTATGTATGAAAATTAAATAATTCAAAGTTTCAACAAAAAAAGAACATGCAAAAGTAAAAAGTTAAACAAATACTTTCGTCGATTGTCGAACAATTCGACGGCAAATTGGGCAAAAATACTTGTATTACCATTTAGACTAGTACGCGTACTGTGCTCTGCGAAGTTTAAAATGATTGGCCGAACTTCTCCGATTGGTGGTGTGTGCCTTGATTTCACACAAACCACTCGACCACGGCTGATATATGTTATTCTTTTTTGTTGTTTTTGAAATTTTTATTCGCCTCTCAGTTAAATCAGCGCTAAAAAACCTAAGAAGCTGAGAACAGATATGCGCATCAAATTGTAGGCTAAAAACAATAACAATTTACCTTTAATTTCCGTTCGATTTTATGTGTATACTGCAGAAGGGAATTCAACACAGAACGACACTGTATGCAAAAATAGAGAAATTTGTTTAAAATGCATTTCCTTTTTATGCTAATGTATGCCTTCAGATCTTAACACAAAATTATAATTGGAATGTTTCAGTAACATGAAGCCAGAGGAAATAATACCCCCGGGCTTTTATTTCCTTTTTAATGAAATAAAGCAAGCGAGTGTTATTTCCTTTTCTTTGGGAAATAAATCCCGGGCCAGATATTGTTCTTTCGCAAAGAAATAAAGCCCGCGGGTTTTATAGCCCATTAAATTTTAGTATCATAAATTGCAAGTCTTGAGTTGCTCAAAAAGTCCGTTGATTTTTGATGTCGGTGTACAATACGACTTCCCCATATAAGCTGCAGCCAAAAGTTCGTATATGAGCAACTCTCACGAGTTGTTTTTTTAGTGTCACTCCCTTCTTTCGGCAGAAAAAACCCCTAAAGCATTCTTCTTGCATTTATTTCAATTAATGGAGTTCCGGAAACAAGTAAAATAAAAAATATATCAAGTATTTGAAAAATGTTTGCCTTAAAACGTTTATTCGGGCGTTAAAGTACCGAAACTACTCATTCTTTATTGTCACACGAAAAAATCATATTTGTTTTTTAATATCTTTGGCAAGTTTTCAAATAGAATGTTCATATTAGAGGCAAAGGACCTTGGCATCAAATACAACATACATATCTGTGAAGTTTTAAGAGTTCACCACAGATTAAAAAAATGGCAGCAAGCAGAATATCTGTAGCAGCTCTTTTTCAATTTTCGAAATTTTAAGATTTTTTTTTTAATTCAATAATTTGAGTTACTTCAAAATGTTGAAATTAAATCTAATTTAACACGACTTTTGTCTCACCAAATGAAAAAAATTACATTGAGTATAAGATGATTATGATTTCAGATAGTAGAATTCCATTTTTACAATTTTATTGGCATACTCGAAACTCAATCTTAAATTGTTATATATGTACATTAGACTGCATCACTCCCCAAAAAAAAAAAAAATCGGTACTGTCTTTCCATTGGAATTATAAAATCTATTATATTTTAAGACGTCCACCAAAATGTTCCGGAAAAATATTAAGATTTAAGCGAGCTGGGCCGATTTGAAAATACCTCCAAAAATGGAGTTTTTTTTATGAATAAAAATAGTTTCTTAAAGATGTTTTTTGAAAAAATCCCGTCAAATGACAAAACGGTTTAAGCTTAAAAAATTTACATAAAAATATTAAAAAATAAAATAAAATTTAACGGAATGGTAGTAATGAGATTTTTGATGCTATTTTTTAACTCTTCAAAGATTGGTATAAGAAAAACTTTAATAACTGAACCTAAATTCTTCCGATTTAGACTTGTGGGGTATCTCACCCTTTTTATTTCTTCGCTAATAAGCTCATTCAAAGGATGAAAGAGAAAGGCAGGATGAACGAACATCATTCAAAGTTGAATTAAGATGTGTTGGTATTTGAAAAAAAAGAAATACTGGGACACGAATGAATCCTTTTGCACATAAATAAAATTAATGGGAAAATACTTTTCTACCGAGATCCCATAAGTCTAAATCAGAATAGTTTTGGCCCAGCTATTTAAGTTTTTCGTAAATCAATCTTTGAAAAAAGTAAAAAAAACAGCATTAAAAATCTCATTATTACGATTCCATTTAGAAGATTTTTAAATATTTTTATGCAGATTTTTTAAGCCTAATTTGTTTTGTCATCTGAGGGGACTTTTTTCAAAAAGTTCTTTAAGAAACTATTTTTATTCTTAAATTCCATTTTTGGAGGTAATTTCAAATCGGTCCAGCTCGCTTTAATCTGAATATTTTTCCAAAATATTTTGGTGGACCTCTTAAAATATAATAAATTTTGTAATCCCGGCGGAAAAACCGCAATTTTTTTTGGTGATACAGTCTAATATATGTACATGAAGAAAGCAAGATATACGAGTACATGTGTGCATAAGAAATACTGTGTAAAAATTTTAAACGCCAAAATTGAATCATTTTTAAATAATATTGCGGTTATCCAACACACAGCATTACATACATATGTATCAAGAATGATAGAATTGTATTCTCTCAATCATGCATATGTATGTATGTAGAATTCTGTTCCCTACAAGACATTGCTGAGCACTTTAGGCAAAAATTCTCACACATTTACACTTTTGTTTTTGTAGTACGGCATAAATGAGTAGTTTGACTATTAGTACTGAGGACTTTCTGATGACAACATTGAGGGGAAAGTACTCAAATTTTTCCCATGGCCTGAACGAAAATGAGGACTTTGATAAGCACTTTTGTGATTAGGAGTAATGATAATATGAGTACTCATATGATACTCAGCTGTCTTGTAGGGTTGGGTTTTGATTTTAACGTAAAGATTGCAGAGCAAGGTATGGTGCCACTGGGCGTACAAGTTACATACGCAAGTATGGGTGAGCGTGAGTGGTTATTTTTACTTTTTTTAGTATATTTAAGTTCTCATTTATATTCAACAATTTTATTTAGCTTAGATTTTACCCGAACTTTTTCTTCTGGTAAAATCATGAAAAGTGTCAAGCAATCACTGGTTGACGTTTTTACAGGAAAAATGGTTTTTTTGTTCCCGTACTTTTTGTTGTTACTCACTTTTTACTCTCACTTCAGAGAGTAATTTTGCTGTTTGACAGTTTTACAGGATTTTTCACGAAAAGCTAATATTGTCTAGATATCAAGAATGATATAATACAAAATTGCGCCGATCAGAGAGGATTTTTGAGAATAACTTTTGTGTGACGTCACATTGGTGCAATTGCGAGAGAGAAATGCCAAAACGTTAGCAAGAATGGAAGAAGAAAAAATGTTGCAAGAAAAACGTAAACAAGTTACACCAGTGTGACGTCATGCAAACAACGATTCTGTCAAATTCGTTAAGAGAGGAATAGCGGTCCGAGATCGGCGAAACCTATGTATTCTCTCAATCGTGTCTAGATATAATGTTAGAGTTAAGCTTGTATTATTTTCTCTTCGCTCTTTTTCTGTATCCTATTCTTTTTCGTGCTTTGCTTCTATTTCACATTCCTGCCGTGATTATTTGTAGCTTTATTTGCTCTTCTCTGGCTCCTTCTTTTTCAGTTCAGTGCAAAATACTTACTTAACATGACTGTTAATAAATTATTTTGCGCTGACGGAAATCTTAAGGTCATGTTAGATATTTTATGTAAGCAATCTGTCGGTCTTAACCAGCGTTGCCGCTTTGGTAATTTTTTACCAAAACTGGTAATTTTTTTCTTTTTAGAACGAGTTTGGTAATTTTTTTTTAATTTTATTTTCTTTTAAGTTTTTAATACTAACATATTACTTATAAAAATTTATGATTTTGAATCTTCTTACAATTGCACAATTTGCTTATATACATACATATGTATGTGTCTACCCCTTAAGAGATCCAAAAATTTAAAGGGCTCTTTAATGTAACAATTTGCCTTGACAACTCAACCACCAATTTTTCCTAATATGGCGGCTCGATCACAGCCCCTACAGTCCCACAAATCAGGGCTTTGGATCATTTTAACCTGCCGGAACCATTGGTGAAAGAAAATTTCACAGGACTAATTAAAATTTTGCGATTAAATACGAATGTGACCCATTTATAAAATTGTAAAAGTCAATTTTAACTATCTTTTAACGATACATTTGCTGGTTTCATGATGTGGTTTTTAGTTATGTAAAATACTATATATAAAGACTGTATGTTACAGCCTATTTCCAATAGGCATAAACTGCAGTGGAAATGAACTATTAAACACCTTTTAAATGTTTATAAATCTCTGAGCGACTTTTTTGTTTTATGTTTTAAAAATATCTGTGAATTGTTATAGTCGGAACACATTGAAAAGACAACCACAGCTGTGAATTGTTCATATTCGTTATCTCAATGATCTGTAGATGGTGATATGAATTTTTATGAGTTTGTTATAAAACAAGAGGAAGAACTCATCTTTCGCTCGAAAAATATAAATATATCTAAGCTGGTCACAATCCCACACGTGATGTAGTTCAGTCGTCGCCAAAATAATTATCTACATACGTCGAAAAATAATTTTCAATTTGTTTAGAATATTATGCTAATAAAAATTTGGTAATTTTTTTCTGAGTTTGGTAATTTTTTTTAGAGGTTTGGTAAAAAATTAAAAATCTTTGTGGCAACACTGGTCTTAACATAGTCCATTTTAACGCGCGCAGCCTATGTTCTGAAAAGATGGACTATGTTTACGGTGACCATCCGTCCTTTATTTTAAACGACAGTCCTTTATTTTAACCCCCGGTCCTTTATAATTTTTTTCAAAATAAAGGCCGTCTTTTGTCCTTTATTTCTTAAACTGTCCTTTAAATCGGCTTTGCATTTTTCAGAGTTAAATTTTTAAACGCAGAATATGAATATGTCCCTTATTATATATAATGAAAACTTTCGCCAGTTTGTTTCGCACCCCACTTAAGGGTTTCTATTCAATCGGTAATCTTTGTACAATCTATAAATCACAAGAAAAGTTGTGTGCCAGTTCTACTGAAAGAGAACAATACCCCCTGCTGCACAGTGGTTCAAAACTGGCTTAGTGCTTCATTTAGTCACTTCATTTTTCACTTAATTTGAATAATTTTTATTTTTTTTTATGAAAGCTTACAATATTTACAAGAGACCAGTTGAGCCTGATTTCTGAATTTTAATTTGATTATATTAAATATTTTAGTGCAAAATGCAGAAAAAGTAGCAATTTTGAAGAAAATGTATTCTCCTGTTCCAGTTAATAAATGTTACATAACCAAAAACTAGTTGAAAACAATTTTATGGTTCTCCCAAAACAAAAAATACACAAAAAATGTTATAAAAACATGTTCACCAAAAATATTTTTTTTGGCTTTTAGCAAATATTGGATGAAAGATGAAGGCTGGAGTGGATTATGAACATTGAGTTCCAATTTTGAATTACTGTGTGTTGGCTTCGTCGTGCAGAATGAATTATGGTAAACGCATTTTGGTAGCAAAGGATGGCGAAGTCCTTGAAAAGGATTTGGCTTCATTTTTCGCTACAGCAGGTGAACTTATACAATTAAATATTATAATTAACTGGTAAATATTTGATTTAAATTACGATATGGGCAAGGTACTCTTATCATACAAGTTGTATGTGCGTATTCCCAAATCATTTTGAAAAAATTTCCTTTATTTTATGCTGGTTAATATGGTCACCGTAACTATGTTAGGCATATTTTTGAGCAATCATCAATAGACATCATGTGTGTTTCCGAAACTTGGTTTAGCGACAATGCCTCTGAACTTTATTGTTGTATCAACAACTAAATGATGTTCGGAATGATCGAATTAATAAAAAGGGGGTGGTGTGGCAATTTATTGTAGGAAATCTGTCAATATTAAGCTCCTCGCTAAATCTGCTTACTCGGACACTGAATACTGGATTTCAGAGATTTCTCATGGTTCAACCAAAGTTTTAATTTCCTGTGTGTACAATCCACATAAATGTTATCCCTTAGGCCGTTTCTTTTCTGAGATGTCTGTGTTTCTTATTGAGAATGAGTGTTATGTCAATAGTGGTGATTTTAATGTTAATTTGCTCGTCAACGACTCTAGTAGTATTAAGCTGCGTGATCATGTACAACAGCTGGACTAGTTGTTGTTAATGGTTGTAAGTATATCAGAAAAAGCAAAAATATGCAAAACCACATGCATTTGTTGTAAAATATACTAAAATATGCGCAAGAAATATGGAAAATCAGGTAGTTTTTGCAAAATATGCTAATCATGCATTTACTGAAAAATATGCACTAATGATTGAGTTCCATTTTAAAGGAAATTGCATGATTCGTAAAGATAACTTAACCATTTCCATGCGAAGGTTGTCAATGAAAACATGCATTTCCATGAGATTCCGTGCCCTAGTGATCACTATTGTGACTACGCCCATTATATCACAATGGAGGCGAAACCATGCTTTTCACATAAAGCTTGTTGATAATTGATGCACTGGATCTCAAGAATCGAGTTTCTTTAGTAGATTTTGTTGATTGTTGTCTGTATTTTCGGCATTTCTGAGCTATTTGGTTGGGTGTGAACAGATCGTGCTCAAATTTAAACGAAACAAGTAAGAAAGTATAAGTTCGGGGGGAGCCGAACATTAAATACCCGGCGCAAGTATTAAATGTATGTTTTTCATCTTTCCCAAAGATGGTAAGCTGGGGTGTATCGATTTTGAGTAAATAAGCGTCCTTAAATTTCGAAATATTGAGGTTTCAAGCATTTCTGAAATTTGCCGATATATGAAAAGTGGTCGTAATTTGAATCTGATTCCAATAATTTTCAGCGTTTTGCTTCTATGTGGCAAGCACAATAATTATACCGAGTTTGGTACAAACTGGTAGAACGGTTACCGAGATATATATATGTGATCATAAGTGGGCGGTGCTACGCCCGTTTTCAAAAATTTTGTCATAAACGTATTTCTTGGCAAAGAATTGTTGCAAGCATACATTTTTAGTAAATTAGCTTTAATATTTGTTGATTTATCGAAGAATACGTATTTCTCCAAATTACCGTTTAATGGGAGGTAGGCGCGGTTATTGTCCGATTTTAAAAATTTCCATTTGGTATGCTGTTGCAAGGCTAACAACTGTGCCAAGTTTGGAAGAAATTGGTGCAGCGGTTACCAAGATATACACATGTATCCATAAGTGGGCGTGGCTACGCCCATTTTCCAAAAATGTACAATATTCTTATTTTTCGTCCAAAGGTCATTGTAAATATCAATTTTGAGTGAATAATCTTCAGTAGTTACTAAAATATCGCAGTTTTCGTATTTCGGAAAATTACCGTTATATGGGAGGTAGGCGTGGTTATTGCCCGATTTTGCCCATTTTCAATACCATCTGTCCTACGCCCGAAAGAAGTGCACATACCAAGTTTCGTTAAGATATTTCAATTTTTAGTCGAGTTATCGTGTGCACAGACGGACGGACGGACAGACAGTCACCGCTTAATCGATTTCTCTTTTCATTCTGATCATTTATGTATACATTTGTTTATATCTATCTCGGTTCGAATTGCCTGTTACAAACAACCGTTATGTGAACAAAGTTATAATACCCTTGTGCACAAGTGCGCTCGGGTATAAAAATGTAGTATTAGCAACGGGGTTTTTCGTGCCTATTCGTGCTTTTATCATGCTCTGATCATATTAGCGAAAATAATTGCGATCGGGAAAAAACACCTCTGCTTATTATGTAAAGTTATGTAGTTAAAGGAACCATTTAATAGTGCCCGTGTTACTTGCTTGGGATTGAAATTAATATCCTCCTTATCTATCTAGAACGATAGCCTGCACAAACGATTCGTCTGCAGACCATAATGTATCTACATTGCAATCGGCTCGGTTTCGTTTAAATCGGCTAAAGTGATTTTGCTAATTTTTGTAGCATTCGTAGACGAATCGTTCGATATAGATAATAAAGGTGTAGGGTTGAAATGAATATGACAGCTATACGTATATTACCCTGCCCACTTTTAGTTCATACACTTCACACTTTTATTTAGTTCATACAAATTTGAAGCAAAAATATTTCAAAGTGTGTGAACTAAAGGTGGGAGCCCCGCAAACATATTTTGAGCGCTCAGAATATATGAGTCCGAAAGGAGTAGGAAATAGGTAGAAAATAAGAGTTTCAAAAACAAAAATTTTTTTACTCTTATATGAATCTTTTAGGAGTCATATATGTTCCAAGTTATGAGCCAGCACTTTGTGCCAGTATAAAAACAATAACGACTCGAAATTTATATCTAAAGTTGTTTATACAGATATGAAAAATAATTAGGAAGAAAAAAATAAACAAAATTTAGCTGCAGCAGCTGCTTTTACATGAATGCTGCAATATACAAATATATCTATGTATGCAACAGTATTTGAAATGAATTCCTTGTAAACATGGCTCTAAAGTAAGTTCAATAAGAGTCGAAGAATATGGCCAATAAGACTTACAGAACAGCATAAAAAAAGACTCCGAAAGTAGGCATTTATGAGGCCAATAAGAGTCATTAAAGAGCTTCAAAAAGAGTCCAAAATGAACTGTATATGAGGCCAATAAGAGTCCAATATGACTCATATTGAGGCTCATTTGATGTATGAATTTAAGCTCATGTAGGTCGACCTTCGCAGGAAGGGAAACACCTTCATTTCGGACTCTTAAATGATATCATTATGAGCATAAAGGCTCCGAAATGGGACTCCTTAAATATTCATTTATGACTCCAAATGTTTGCTGGGAGGGTAGGATATAGCCATACATTTTTTTTAAATAGATTTATTTATACGTTTATCTACATATGTATGTACATTAGGGTGGTCCTTAAAAAGCAAATGAACGACTTTTTTCAGTCTCGCCCCCTCAATCGGTGATACCTTCCTCTAAATGGTTCCCCCGACTGTGACATATATATGTAGGTTTTTGTGGTTGTGAAGGTTTCTGTAAAATTTAAAATTAATAAAAAGAGGTAAATAAGGCATAAATTATAATATATATATTATATATATTAATAAATTGCATAGCACGCCGGTTATAGTTACACTAAGAAAAGAGTGTAGCTAGCAAAAATGATAGAATACAAGAATACGCTCATCAAAATAGATTTTTGGGAATAATTTTTGTAAGACGTTCCACTGGTGCATTTGCGACAGATAAATGTCAAAACGCGAGCAAGAATGTAAGAAGAAGAAATTTTGAAAAAAGCCTAAGCAAGTTACACAATTGTGACCGCATACACACAGCGATTCTTTCAAATTCACTGAGAGTGGAATAGCGGTACGAGATGGGCGCCACCTTTGTTCTCTACATTGTGGTAGTTACGTCAATTAAAGACACATCATTCCACAGCGTTGCCGTTTTGGTCCAATTGGTAGCTTCATTCTCCGTTGGTAGCTTGGTTGTTTTGAAAATACAACCAAATTGAACATTAAAATTTGTTCGCTTAATTTAAGTTTACACGTTCAAAACATTGCTTTCACTTTGCTTACACGTATACGATTTCTTTATTTTTTTTCTATATGTTATTAAGCAGACAATTTTCTGCAAACAAAAACTCACTTCGCAAAGCTATGACCGATTAGCTGTTGAAAGAAAAATTGGTGATAGGCAATTTGCAAAGTGTGAATGTATTGGTAAAAAAGGGTGAGTGCATGCAAATTGAATCAAATTTGGATTTTTTTTATTGAAATGCATAAAATGTCTGCTTTCGTTTTTTTCACACACAAAAAAAAAATTGTTTGATATGAATTGAATCAATCTCAAAGATATTAACATATTTTACAATAACTTAATTATTTTATTTAAAGGCCCTAATTTATTTTGTTTAATCTTAAAGATTGGTGTGAATAATTAACCAATACCGTAAACAATATTGTGTGTAGTTTTAATTTTTACTGCTAATTTGTGTAGCAAAAAACCCCGCCAACTCGAGAAATCTCGTTTTAATGATGGAAACTTTTTGGTAGTTTGGAAACTTATTTGGTAGGCGTTTTGGTACCTAAAAATATTTTCAAGTGGCAACGCTGTTCCGCGAAAAGCCACACTGTGTCCATCCCGCGCGGGACTCCAATTTTGGGCAACACTGGAGTACACCTAAATACAGTTGTATGTGACTCCTTATGTAGGTACCCTGCAGTAAAGTTTAGAGACATACAAAGCGCTAGTTACGAACTACATACATATGTATATCAGAACTATCTCTGAACTAGTGCAAGACGGATGCAGAGCGGGACATTTGAAACTTGCGGTGTAAATGTGCAAATGCTCCCCTGTAGGAAACCGCGGGCTTGTGAATCAAATTTCTAGTTCCGTACTTGGTCTTTATCGCCAAAAAGGAACTAGTCCGATAGGAACTAGATCCCTACCAGTCCAAAATCGGCGAAAATTGGTACTTTTAAAAAACTAATTTTTTCTTAGTTTTTTTTCACTAGAAATCTATATCTAAAATGACGAATTTAGAAATACATAGTTCGGAACTATAGAAAAAGGGATGCAGAACGAACTAGATCTTATTTGTCGAATTTAGAACCATTCGGAACTATCGAATAAGGGAAGCAGCGGGGGGCTTGTTTACTTTACATAGATATGTATTCGGTGGCTTTTTCGTTCAAATACGCTTCTATTCTGTGCTTCGCAGATGCTTTTTCATAGCTTGGTAATACAAAACTAAAATTTGTGTTAACATTATAACATCTTGGGACAGTCTGGAACCTAAAAAATAACAGCGAGCACCTCTGCAAACTCAGCTACAGCTAAAGGTATGTAAACTTACAATCATTCAAACAAATTTAATTTCAAATTGAAAATTTTTTTCTTCCAAAAAAACTAAAAATCGCACGCACGGAAGAACCAAAAACATTGAAAAATCATGATACTTTTTTCTTTCGTCTGTCGATTTTAGAACTGGTTCGGAACTATAGAATTTAGGACTAGTTCGGAACTATCGAAAAAGGGATGCAGCGGGGGGCAACTGACACTTCCTAGGACATCGCCATGTTAAATTCGCCAGTTGCTTGCATGCAAAAGAGATTTATCGCGAACCAGTACTGGGTCTAAATGTGCTAGAAGCGCACCAGTTCAGAACTAGAGATTTTCCCCACAGGGTCACTACTCGTACAATACGAAAGTAGCTCAGTGAGAAGACCTCCGACTCCAGCATCGTTGGTCGCGAGTTCAAATCGCG
>NW_023458555.1:68169208-68194160 GCF_013731165.1 Rhagoletis pomonella | reverse complement strand
AATAAGGGATGCAGCGGGGGGCAATTGACACTTCCTAGGACATCGCCATGTTAAATTCGCCAGTTGCTTGCATGCAAAAGAGATTTATCGCGAACCAGTACTGGGTCTAAATGTACTAGAAGCGCACCAGTTCAGAACTAGAGATTTTCCCCAAAGGGTAGTTAAACCGTCAATAGATAAGTTACTAGCCCAAACACTTTTACAGTATGTATGTATGTATACAAACGTAAGGAACATACAATACATATAGATATGTATATATATCAGTCTTTCTCAGTTTAAAAATTCGTCTCTTACATAAATGAAAAAAATTAGATCAAATTAAGCATATACAGCTTTTTCATGTCAAGTATGAATAAATTCTCCAAAGGGCTAAAAAAAGGGCTAAGGGAAATTTTAAAAATCTTTTCAACAGAATAGTAATAATGTGATTTTTTATGCTGTTTTTTTTTGTTACCTTTTTCAAAGATTGATTTACGAAAAACTTAAATATCTGGGCCAAATATATTCTGATTTAGACTTATGGGATCTCAGTAGAAAGGTATTTTCACACTATCTTAATATTTTTGTGAAATATTTAGGTGGACGTCCAAAAATATAATAGATTTTATCATTCCAATGGAAAAAGATTACCAATTTTTTTTTTTGTATGGGGAGTGATGCAGCTTAATGTACATGGTATGTATGAAAAATAAATGTATTATGCACGAAATAATAAGTTCTCAATTAGATCGGCAACCAATTTTTTTTTGCTGTATACTCTTGCCACTAGCAGACCTACCCAGCCGGGTTATCGATATTTATCGATTTTGTTATCGATATTTATCAATTTTGTTATCGATATTTACCGATTTTGTTATCGATATTTATCGATTTTGTTGTGGATAGTCTTATCGTTTTTGTTATCGATATTTATCGATTTGTTTTTATCGATTTTGTTATCGATATTTACCGATTTTGTTATCGATATTTTTATCGACTTTGTTATCCATATTTATCGATTTTGTTGTGGGTATTTTTGTCGATATTTTTATTGATTTAGTTATCGATAATTTTATACATTTTGTTATCGATATTTAACGATTTTGATTTTTATGGAAATTGATCGATTTTTTATCGATATGTATCGATTTTGTTATCGATATTTATCGATTTTGTTATTTATATTTATCGATTTTGTTATGGATATTTTTATCGATTTTGTTATCGATATTTTAATCGATTTTGTTATGGTTATTATTGTCGATATTTTAATCGAGTTTCTAATAGATTTTGCTACCAATATTATTATCGATTTTGCCATCGAAATTTTTATCGAATTTTTCATTGATTTTGTTGTCGATATTTTAATCGGTTTTGTTGTCGTTATTTTATTGGTTGTTACTATCGATTTTGTTATCGAAAGAGTATAAATATAAAAATGAAGATAAAGAAAAACAGAATAACATATATGTAATTAGAACGAACAGGGGTAGAGGTAGGGTTCTAGATAGAAAAAATACAAAAAATATAACCTTAAGCAAAAGCAGATGTATGTATGTATGTATGTATATTGGTTATGAGACAAAATAGATATGTATGTAACGTAAGTTTCACTTCTCCAGTGTGGCCCAGGCGCACTTACTTTTGTTTTTTAATTCGTGGGATATAATTAAGATAACAGTTATAAGTAACTATCTGAATAGCCCTTGGCTCTTTAACGCATAATTCTTTTGCAGATAAATCGTTAATAATGCGTTTCAATACGTTCTGATTTAATAAGTAATTGTATAATACATTCCGGGACTGAAAGTGTGTGTAGGCAAGTTGAGTTTTATTTACAAATATACAATACACCATGTCGTATTACCTAAGTCATGAAGAAAACAGAAAAAAAGTATCTGCATAATGTGGAAGAAAAATACTGTTGGGGAAAAAAGTAAGTTGAATTTGTTAAACCTGCAATAAAATTAATAAAACAAAATAAGTAAAGCTTTCGTTAAAATTACTAAAAGCCAGGGGCGTAGCCAGAGGGGATTTGGGGGGGATAGATCCCCCCCTTCGTCAGTGAAATGAAACTTTTTTTTTGAATTAATAACACAATGCTATTTTACCCTTCCGATTTATAATTTTTTTTATTTCAGACTGATGACAAATTATCTTTTAATGAATATGGGCATTCCCATGGTGGCGCACGTGACAGTCGTACGATTTCAATGTGATACAAAAAAGGAATACCATTTGTTTTCTTTAACTTTTTTGGGCCATTGTATAGCACATAATTAGCTCTATATTTAACCGAAAAATGAAATCAATCGAACTGCTTGGTCCTGAAATATAAGCATTTAAAGAGAGGTTCTTTACGTGACAAAAAATGGAAGTTGATTTTTTCTTTTCTTGAAAAATCGCAAAACTCTGCGAATTGTGGATGGCTATTTTCATGAAACTTATTTTAATATGATATGGAGCAATTCTAGTTGTTTTTAGAGTTTTTTGAATTAATGCAAATTGTTTCGATTCTCTTTTACAACCCCAAGTGTGAAACGTGACGTGACGTAGCGTCACGTGACATAAATTTCCATCGTTATATTTTTGTTAATATTGCTTTTAAATGAATTTTCAACGCAAATAAAACATGTATTTTATGTAGAATATACTTTATATTTTGACTTCAGCGCCAATTCAGGGTCAGTTTATTAGAAAGCTATGATTTATTATGTTTCAACCACATACGCCAAATTCGAACCAAATCGGGCCATAAATACGGTTTTTCGAAATATCTCGACCTTGGCACCACCTAGGAAGACCATTTTATGCAAACATGATTCTACTTACATAGCCAGTATATATTTTAAAAAGCAGACAAATCGACCCGTAAATACGTTAGATATAAAACTTTTATTTTTTTTGTCGTGGTGGACCTTCCCCTGGAAACACCCATATATAAAATTATCGGTTGGTTGATTATGTATTTGAATATTTGCGAAATACAGTATATTTTTCTTTGCTGCCTTTATGCTTAAGTGCACATTTAAGATACCTACCCTAAAATGACCACTAGCGGCATTATTTTTAACATTTATAAGGAAACTCCTCCGATAGATGCATTCAACATACCTGCGCATTGGCGATACCAGCCTTAAAAATTGTGCGACTATTATTAACTATCAAAGAAAGTATTAGGTTAACCTGCACTGGACCTACAATTACCTAATTTTACAAGCTTTTATTTATTTTGCTCATCTCGCAGAACAACGAAAATGGCTATCAATTAATGTAGTTATATAGATAATTAGATACCATTCGGTAAAAATTTCGCTTACGGTAATTTCTACGTGGTAAGTGCTCCTCCATTAATTGGTTTCATAGGGATTCGGATACCTTCCTCATTGAAGTAGTAAAGAAAATTCGCTTAAGTGCTTTTTTTCGGTTAAGTGCACAAGTTTTTCGTGCAAAGAAGGATGGGCAGGTAAGCAAAATATACTGTACACTAGGCCATTTTGCTTAGTTCCCCACAGTGTTGGGAAATAATCTATAATCTATACAAAAACTGTACTTTTCGACTGTAAATTGTATCGACTTTTTAATTTGCTCATAGGCATGCATGCATGCATACATAGATTCCCTTTAAGACCAATGCTTTGATGGCATTCGCGGGAAAGTTTATGTAGGTACATTTACATATTTTACACTTTTAACATAAATGTTAAGGCAGATATTTTAAGATACACTTCTTAACAAACACATTTTTTTAAGTTATTATGAATGGATAAAAGAGACATCTTCTTTTAGTTCAGTACTAAAACTTGACATTTCAAGTGCTTATCAAAACTTTATGCATGTTAACTAGATTCGCCATTTATCTTAAAATTATATAATTTGTTTATAAAAATGCAGTTTACTTTACACTTTAACAAAACCCGTATAAATCCAAAGTTTAATCTTGTTATACGCAACATTAAAAAAATCAACGAACTTTCGTAAAGCTTTTTATTTAGATTTCCTATAAATACATATTTTGAGTATGCAGTTTTGTAGCCCCATCAATTCAAATAGAGCGCAAGTTTAAAATACATAGCTGCGACTTATCGTTGATTTTTAATATATATATTTTTTTTGATGAAGGCGTTGCTCATTTTCTTCATTAAAAAAATCGTCGAACATACTTACGATAATATGGAAGAAAATTACCGACATCGTCAAAAATATGCCATACATCAACTGTAAATCACAGCTACTTTAAATTTGCACTTTATTAGACTAAAATTAATGAGCTAAACAACTGCATAATATTAAGACATAAAATTGAAATAGAAAGTTCGAAATTTTTACGAAAGTTTGTCGATTTTTTTTTAATGTTGTTCAAAGATTAAACCTATTTTCATTTAGTTTTTGTTAAGGAATAAACTATATTTTTATATGCAAATAATTCAAATTAACCCTTCGCGGCGCCGTGTTGTATTACTGCAACATAATTCCTCTTTTACATTATCTCCTAACACATAGTTCCAAATAATATTTCTTTTGTTTGTTGCGCATTTGCAACATTTTTTCCTTTGAATTTCAACAGGCTTCAACGCCAAAGTAACTGCATATTCAAGTGAATTTTCGCAGTAACCAGCAGTCGTCTGAGAGCGTAAAGTATATTTTGTGTGAACAATTACAAAAAGTTAATAAAATTTAAGAAAGTGTGTTTATTCTGAAAGTAAGTATATATTTTTTTACGTGAAATGTGATTTTCCTTCAAAAGTTGCTCTAAGCATACTATTTGATTAGTTTTTATAAGTGTTGCAGTTATGAAACAAAGTGCTTAGTACTGATAATATTTAGTACATTTCACAGAAATAAAATTTCGTAATTCTCTCACATAGAATGTCGAAGAAACGATTGAATTCCGCTCAAATATATAATATTTTGGAAGACATCGGGAGTTCCACTGATGAGGACTTTTCAAGTGATGACAATCTTGAAGATCCGGACTATAACGAGGATATCGCCAGTGTCCAAACCTATATTGAAAGTGTAGATGATGAAAATGAAAACTCTGCAGGTTTGCCAAGTACATTGAGTAAAAATCGCTACGAATGGAAAATAAATTTAACATGGAAGAAAAATAACTTATTACAAAATGAAAACCAACTCGCTTTTCTAGGAAACACCATACTGCCTCCTGAACTCATGGAACTTTCAAATCTCGTTCAATTTTTTTATTACTTATTCCCGCAGGAAATTTTTGAGAAAATAAGAGATGAAACGAATATTTACATACGTCAAAAGCTTCCAAACTCGACAGCTTGCGTAAATACTTTGGAGATACGTCAATGTGTTGGAATTATTTTCTATATGTCGGTTATACATATGCCAAACGTTAGAAAGTATTGGGCAGATTACATAGATGTTACTGTGATTAAAAATACCATGTCACAAAAAAGGCTTGAATTAATTATAAATTCTATACACTTCAGCGATAATAGAAATCAGGTGCCGTTATCTCATTCCAATCATGATCGATGTGCAACATAACTTTTTTTCTTAAAATAAATGGAGTCTTTCAAAATATCAATAAACTTCAAAAGAAATATTCAACAATTTACATAGAGCTCGAGGCAGTTTTTTAAATGAAATTTTTTGTGGAAAAGGAACAATAATTTGAAAAAATGGTAGAAGTCATAGCTATTTCGGAAATCACCACATTTCCTCATCAGACTTCTTTTAGTAGGATTCAAACCGACGATCCCACTGACTCAGCCAGTTGCCTATGCACCGTGCTAAGTACGCCTTGTAAATTATCGTTTGCTTTTTTCCACTATTTTCATTTTTTTTTGTTATGCCAACACAATCAAGCGCAGCTATTCCGCTGCAATTCACTTGATCATGAGGTTGTTGGTTTTTGCTAATAATTCTATTTTTAGAATGTTTAACTTTTAGGTGTGCTCGTCCTTAAGTTATTTGTTTTTGTTATTTTTTTGGCCTTAGAACAATTATATTCAACAATTTATATTGAGCTCGAGACCGGGTTTTAAATGAAAATTTATTGTGGAAAAGCAACGATGACACTGTTTCTATATGAAGCTGATTTCGACATTTTGTTTTAATAAAATTTAGTATCGAAAATATTATTTCAAAACTTGCTTAGTAATGTGATATAATGGTTCGTTCAAAACCTTTTTTCAAAACTTATAAAGGCAAAAACGAGAAGGCGAAGACAAAAAGAATACAAAATTTCCCGCAGTGAATTTTCAGATTTTTAAAACGGTATAGTAATTTAATTTTTTAAATTCAAGTAAAGCATGAAGACCCCATGGAATAAAGGAGTAGATACAAAATATATAACGGTAAAACTGGCACATACATCAATATATGAAAGAATGCACTCTAGCCATTGTGTGTCACAGATTTAAGTTATCGATGGAATTTTTTTTTTCACGGGACGACCCGCGAGGTATCATCTTTCCGATCAAAAAATTATAGAATCAGTTCACGTGGTCCAAAGATATGCGATAGCATATATAAAATAAAATAAAAATCCTACGAATTGATAACCTCCCGCTTTTTTGAAAAAAGTGCAAATTTATGAAACTTTAAAAATTGTATTTATTTATTACATTCTGTACATAAAACTTTCATAAATGTATTTTAAGAGCATATTATCTTCTTCAATTTATATTTTATATTGCATATTATTTATTTTACGTACACACCAGAATCCTTCCCTTCAGCTGTACAATAAAAATTCAATAAATCTTTATAGGAGGTGGGTTTATAAAAGGAAGAATAGAAGCTGAACTCGCAGTGCCTCGCAGCTGGAACTATTTGATATATGACACGCACATTTAATGTTTACTTGTCCTAAGCATAATTTAGCTCACTTCCTAGGTCCTTTTTTTATATATCCCTTTTTAAATAAAGCACTCGAAAAATTTTATACTAACAAAATTATGTAGGATTTCAAAGTAAACTATTTTAAATATTCCAAAAGATTAATAAAAATTTAATGCAGATATATTCAAAAACTGCTCATAAATCAAATTGGCTTTTTATATATGCGCACAAGTGGGAAAATGAATTTAAATTACTTGCGACAAATATCAAAATTTTTCTTGCAAATTTATTTTTTGCATTGTTCATATTTTAAGCTCGTGTTATGATTGCAAATATGCCTTTTAATCAAAAATTCTTTTTGGTTTGGGTTAGCTGGATATTTTGCTATGTATCTTCGTAAATACTTTTTCATAATTCGCTAACCCGTTTTTACTACTTTTGGCCGCTGTAGTCCCATTGTGCTCCGCTGGCTTGGCTATGTTGTTCGAATGGACACCGACGCTTCAGCTCTGAAAGTACTGAACTCGGAACCCGCCGGTGGCAGCAGAGGAAGTGGGAGGGCCCCTACTGCGATGGAAAGACCAGGTGGAGAAGGACTTGGCTCCACTTGGCATTTCCAATTGGCGTCCGTTGGCACAGAAGAGAAACGACTGGCGTGCTTTTTGAAGTCGGCCAAAATCGCTTAGGCGGTTACAGCGCCAAATAAGAAGAAGATATCTATAATAAAAAGAACAATAGAAGCTGAATACCCAATTTCTTGCATATGATTTCAAATATGGCACGCATACTTAGTATTTACTTGTACTAAGCATAATTCAGCTCGCTTCCTGCGTCCTTTTTAAATATCCCTTTTTAAAGTAAGCACTCAAGAAATTGTATACTGGAAAATTCTGAAGAACTTCAAGTAAAGCTGTCTTATATATTTCAAGAGATATATAAAAATTTAAAGCAATGATTGACCACAGATATATTGAAAAAAAACCAGGGCTGCAAACCACTCCAAAAATAGGGGCGGTTCGGTTCAGTGGTTTGAACCACTTAGGAAAAGCTTGTATCGGTGCAAGAACCGATTCGTGAGTATTGCTGTACAGCGGTTCGGTTAAAATGGTTCACATTTTTATGCTAAAGGATACAAATATTGCAAAAATATGGCAAATCTGTAACATGAAAATAAAAGGCTCTGTTACTAAGATCAAATTCAAATATCCACGTGTATAGTGGTGGAAAAAAAATAGGGGCACGACATTTCAGCAAGTTTTGGCTAATTTTCTTTTGTTTAATTAATGTTCATTTATTTTTAACCTTATGAATCCAAGTTTCAAATTTAGTGCAAAAATTATGAAAAATCTGCAATGTTTCATCTAATAAAAATTTCTAGGAAACATTTTTTAAGTTTTAAGTTGATTAATGGCAATTTTTCTCGGATTTTCTTCCATACAAAGTATCTGGGAACTTTTTTTTGTATGATAGAAAATGCGTAATATAAAAAAATTATTTAAAATCAACGCGATCAAAGCGAAATTAGAAAAATTTTCATAAACTATTTTAAGGTTTGAACAAGGCGTGAGCCTAGTCGAGTAGACAAAAACAGCATACTTAGAATTTCGAATTGACACTCAAAATCTTGGTTTAATGTTGAAACCCTCATTTTCGGTAGGTTGGAGCTTACACTAGGCTTTAACTTCATATGTACAAGTATACCTATGGTCAAAATAATATCAGTGCGACATTTGACTATTTTTCTTTTGTTGGTTTAATGTATAACAAAAACCATGTAAATCCTAATTTAAAACTTTGTAAGAAAATTAGAAAAATCTACAAATTTTAACAAAATTATATCAAAGTATACATTTTTTTATCAGAACTACAAAAATCCGAGTATGCAGTTTTTGATATTTTTTGCTGGCGTTGTTAAGCATTTTTTCAATATAAGAACATTTCCATCTTTCTTTATATGGGCGAAATTACAACTCAGTAGTTGCCATCAAGCAAAAATGTTTTTGTGTATTACAAAACGTGAAAAATGCTATAGGGGATCTCAATTTTGAACCGAACCGAACCATTTTTTGGAGTGGTTTTTGGTTCGGTTTTGGGATTTCAAAATAAAAACGGTTCGTTTCGCGGCTCGGTTCGGAGTCCGATAAGCGTCCGGAGCGTTCGTTTCAAAAACCGGTTCGGTTCAAAACCGGTTTGCAGCCCTGGAAAAAACTAGTCAGCAATAAGATTGGCTGATGTCATATCCGCACTTGTAGAAAAATTAATTTAAATTACTTGCGTCAAAATCAAAAGTTTTTCTTACAAATTCGTACATTATATCTACTTCAAGGTCGTTCCATGACCTCCAAACATGCATTTTTATAAAAACTTCTTTTTGATCTGGGTTAACTGGATATTTTGCTATGAGTCTGCGTAATTTTTTTTACATTTTTGGCCGTTGTTGTCGGATTGTGCGGTGTCACGTAAATTATGTATTCTCGAAAATTTTT
Source organism: Rhagoletis pomonella (assembly GCF_013731165.1). NCBI lineage: Eukaryota > Metazoa > Arthropoda > Insecta > Diptera > Tephritidae > Rhagoletis > Rhagoletis pomonella. The sequence continues at coordinate 68,184,873 of NW_023458555.1, read as the reverse complement.
TAAATGAAAGAAACTGCAATTTAACCATATTGACACATGCTTAGAATAGGGACAAGATAATTTTATAGGGTTTAGCAGTTAAAATATTAACTAAATATGAACCACAACGCATTAAAGCTATGAGCAAAATCATATTATTTTTATGTTTAAAGCAAAGACATTTTTGAAACTATGAAATAATAGCCCTTTTAGAATTTATGAAGCATTGTAGCTTTTCATTTTAAATGTAGCACTTTTGCTACAATTTTAGCCAAACGGTAACACTGGATATTGAATCTCCCCTCTCTAGAACAAGTGCAGAACGTCGCGTGTTGAGACTTTAGTTTTTCTATAGGAATTACACGTAAGAAAATGAGTTCTTTCCTTTTGGGGTCGATATAATTTTCTAGAATCACTGAAAATGCTCGAAACTCTAAGAATACATTGGTTACATGCCTTTAAGTATTATGCAGGCTCAGGTTATTTAAATTCCTAAATTAACCCTTTTTTATCCCTTGTCCTATTTGGGTCAAATCTAGTATATACCAAAAATATTTTTTTTTTTTGAATTTAGAGAATCTGCGCATGCATAATACTTTAATGGCATGTTAGCAATGTATTCTTACAATTTCGAGCATTTTGATTGATTATATTGACCTCATAAGCGACTAACTCATTTTCTTACGTGTAATTCCTATGAGAAAACTAAAGGCTGGACGCGCGATCTTTTACAATTGTCCTAGAGAGGAGAGATTCATGGGGGATCATTACTATACCAAATGCTAAAGTTTGAGTCTTGTTCTGGTCGAATTGCAGGATTTTTATTTTTTTTAAGTAGTCTAATACACATGTATATTTTTTGCCTTGTGCGAGCAGAAATTGTAATAAGAAAACTATTTTTAAGCTGCTACAATTGAGCTGCAACACGTTTCGTGCGTCTTATCTCATTATATTCGCGAAAGGTGCAAATGCAATCGACCTTCTATTCTTCGACGTAGGACAAAGGAATATCAAAAGAAATCACGCTGATTGAACGGCAAAATATATGTACCGAAAACTTATATATAGTAGGTATGTATGTATGTACATACATATGCACATGCATAAGTAATCGATATATGCGATGGCCCCATATGCTTCACGCTCTACTCAAGTCCTTTAGGTCGGCATTGCTATTCAGTTTGACTGCATTTGGTTCAGAGTCTATTGGCCGATCACTCAATGAAACGTGTGTTTTGGCGTAAGATGCAACTTGAAAGATGTGGATGCCACATGCTACAATTTGGCTTCTCATGCCAAAGTGGTGGTGGTGCCGGCATTCCTATATATGTATGTATGTCTTTATGTACATATGTACCTTTACCACTGTCAAAGCGATAGTATATTTTTTCGTGTGCAATGTGCAAAAGTAGGCATATCACGTATCCTGATGGCGCATCCTTCCAAAGCATATCATGCATGTACATACATATATGCATAAGTGTATTTTGCTAAGAATGTGGGCATCGATTCAGGTTGCCTGTATTCTCTCTGCTGTCGGCACAGTTTACGCCTTAGCCATTGTTTGTCAAATCGGTTAAATGTGATTTTTTTAACATCTGATCCTATTGGCGGAAATGCATCTTTAACCTTTTGCCTTGATAGAACGGCTGCATGCCTACCCTAAACATTTTTGAAAGGCAGTTGTTTTTGTGCTTTGTTGGTATTGATTTCGGAGAGAGTGTACAAATAAAGAAACACATTTAGGGTATTCACAAGATGTCGTAAGCGTCGTAATGTCTTAAAGTCGTAAATTTTTTCAATGTAAAATAACGGTTGAAACGGTTTACAGGGATTGTTTGGGTATAATAAAAGCTATTTATATATTTTCTATCGATTTAGCAACGTTTCGGTGTGATTAAAAATGCTTTAAAAGCATTTTAACCGTTATTTAACATTGTAAAAGTTTAGACTTTAAGACATAACGACGCTTACAACATCTTGTGAATACCCTAATTATGTTTCTATCGTCGTCATCTGCACCGTTATGCAGCAGTAAGTGCACAATAAATGCTACTACATGCCATATTTTTTGTGTTGTCTAAATAATTGGCGAAATGCAGCAGTGCCCTTTCGGGTGTGAATCCTCGTTGCCTAGTGTACGGCAGCTCGATATAGGCTTGCATGCGGGATGCTATTTTGCAATGAAAAAATTTCAAAATGCACTGTGACCACAAAATCATAATAAAGGAAACCGATAGAGATGAATGAATATCCCTATTTTCGTTACTATGTTAATTAAGATTAAATTGTGGTACACATGTTGCATATACAAACATACGAGCACACATATGTACATACATATGTACTTAAGTACATACATAAATGCCAGTACATACCCAGTATAAATTTTAAGCATACGGCATCGCTGTTGGTGGCATGAACTTGCTGCTGTGTATACATGCCAATATAAATGAACCTTCATTTCCATTTAACACGCGTGGTTTCTCAGAGCGTATGCGTACCTTAATCATGCACTTGTACTACTGCTATACAAAAATATACAAAAATGCATTAATGGAACAGTATTAAAGTTTTCTTACAAGATATGTATCCCCACATGTAAATGCTACTTTTCTGATATATTTTAATATACGGGGACATACAAACAAGTAGCATTTACATATTCAAATGCATATCTTGCAAAATCCCGTTTGTGCTGAAAATAGTATCGCACAACACGTCTGTTCACTAAAATTTTTGTACAAGACTGAAAATATTACAAAAATTCCACTTCATATTTATCAAGAAATGTACTTAACACAACGACAACGGTTATTCGCTTGCAATTCGCTGGAATTTGAATTTATTCGTGGAAATTCATGACTACGCATGAATTGTTCACACTATTCACTCATATAGCAAGCAATCTTCACGAATGCATACAACCGATTTCTACTGGGTATATACTGCGCCTTTGGCTGATTTATGTAATGTTTTTTAAATCTCTAAATGAGTTCCTCTTCTGCCTAGCAGACCTCATAATCAATTGACTGAAGACAAACATTCAGAAAAAAAGCAATAATTTATTATGAAATAGATATATTTACATATATTTGCATTTGCGTAAAATTAAGAAAAGCTTTCAGAAATTCGAATCTGCAATGACACCTTCTTCACCTCGCAAAAATTTGAAAGAGGAACAAGTCATTACATCCTATCACAATATTTCGCAATAAGCACGAAGCTTAACAGTATGTATATATGAATATTTATTCTTTTATGTACATGCATTTGTATATACAAATATATGTACAATATACATTGTAAATACATACAGAACGAAGCAGAAGCATACAATCGAAATATTAAAAAATAGGCGCAAAAAATAGAGCCAACAAAGAAAAAAAATAGAACGAATCGAAAGAAAATACAATCTGAAAAAGAAAACTTTTGTTACGGTGTTTTTAATCAATCCCTTTGATGCACCGATATCAAGTTTTACTACTTTAGCTATTCATTATCAGATCTCTTTTGCTGGTCAACAACAATGACAGTAATGTCCGAACCAGCGATTGAATTTACTGGGTGCACAATTCCGAATGCGAACCGACTTGAAGAATGTTGGCAACAGGTGGCGGCGGCTGGAAAAACTCAGAAGGAAGCAAATCTAAAGATAATCAACGGAAAAACCATTAAAATTAAAGCAAGTATGTACCCTTGTGGTCAGCTGATTAAGTCAAGTGACATATTTTTTAAATTCAAAATAACAATTATTTTTGATTTATATCTAAATAATCCACAAATAACAGTTATTTTTGATTTTTATATTATATGTCTTAGATAACAGTTATTGAAGACTTTTATTTATAAAAGTCATCAATAAAAATGTCAGTGACTTCTTCTTTTAAAAATCATCAATATAAATCAGTTACCGACTTTTATTTTTTTAAGTCATATGTATAAGAGTCATCATTTTTCACAGTTAACAAGGTATTGGTGAACAAAAGTTTACTGCGAATAATACAAACGACTTTTATAAGTACGATTTAAAAAATAAGTCAGTCGTGTGGAATGGGCAGAGCACACTTAAATACCAGTCGTCGGGCATGCGTTCATCTGACCATATTCTGCATAAGGTTGAAGCATGCACCTTATAAACTCCTCGCCGTCTTACTTGAAAAGCTCAGCTGGCAGGCTGTCAGCTCCAGCCGCTTTGTTGTTTTAAAGCGCACTAATGCTATTCGTACCTCGTCATAATCAAGTGTTGGAAATCTGGCACCGTCATCATCGACTGGAGGGTCGGGTTCGTCTTTTATACAGCTTTCAGTGCTGCTACCATTCAGTAGAGTGGAAAAGTGTTCCCTCCATAATTTAAGTACGTTCTGGACATCAATCACTAGGTCAAAAGTCGCTAAACTCTTTGGAAAAATTTTCGGGCGTTTTTCTTGTCGGCCAGCATTTCAAGCTCTTTTCACTCATGTATTTCGGCCTCTCTCTTCTTATTGCTGCAAATACGGCTCGCTACCCTCCTCAGCTCCCTATAACGTTCCTACATAGCTTCTTCACACTCCTCATCGTACCAGTTGTTTTTTTGAGCTCGCTGTAAATGCTCATAGAAGAGATCCTTGGACGCCTCGTCTTTCTCTTCCGTCAGGGCATGGGCTAGACGCTCGCCCGCCGGGGTGAACGACAGTACTCGGCGACGTAGTTTTCCTCCCACCACAAATCCAGCACGGAGTTTGTGATCATTTACATGGCAGCTGTAGTAGACATCGCAAGGCCCCAGACATTTTTGGCCCGCCCCGTCCAACGCATTTCTTGGATGGCGGTGATGTCCGCTTTTGTCCTTATGAGAACATCAATCGGCCGGGCAGAGGCACCTTCCCCATTAAGGGTCTGGACCTTCCAGGTGCATGCCCTCAAATCGTAGTTCTTTAAACGGGGAGGTCTCATCCGAGGCTGTGATTTAATTTTTCATTGGGGCCTGTTTTTTCGTGGCGGGTCTCAAACCCAGCGCACAACCCATTCCAGGGACGGGTATGGTTTCGCAGCCGATTACAAGTTTATATAGCGAGCCGCTTGCTCCAAGACAGACACCCGCTTGTAGCCGCATTACTGTGCATACCCAGCACAACGACCGTATGGGATTATTTTGTTCTACGTCATCTTACGAAAAATACTACCTAATGCCTACCAAAAAATTAGCATACTTAATGCAAAATTTGAGAACAATTGAGAGAAGCATGTCAAAACCTCGATTTTCTCGAAAATTATCAATACTGATTAAAAACGTACAACGTGGTCATTATAAAATCCAAGAAACCACTGGAAACCTTTCAAAGAAGATTTAAGCGAATTTTACACGACGTTCACAACATCATCCAAGACGATGCCATCGAATATTTGCACACCATTGTTATTGAAGTTCTGATTGTCTAGGTTAAATGCACTATGGCGCACAAAAAATCACTTGAAGAACTTAACTTCAAGAAAGGAAATGGGCAACTGTTCCACGGGTCCCTTAATTCGTTGGCTGGCGATTTTCGGCAGACAATTTGAATTTGAAAGAAATCGATTCATACATACGACATCGACCCCAGCGCCACCTACCGAGTTTTCTGGTAGCCTATAATAGGACCATATATGCAAGGCATAGCCTCTGAAAATTTGACTGAAATCTATGCGGAAGTTTTTGAGTTAACTCCGAACAACGAAAACGGCTATTATTTTATATATTTAGTGACCCAAATATGAACTGGGACGCGACGTTTTAGCTTATTATTTTTTTTTTATGAAAGCATAGCTGATTACTTACAAACACCATTTAAATCCAAATTTCATATTTTATGCAAGAGTTATGAAAACTTTGCATTTTACCGTTGATTGCACTTACCGTTGATTTTTGGCAATTTTTTGTTGTCGGTGTTTCGCATTTTTTCCATATAAAAAACATACTTTGTGTGGAAAAAAAATCGTAAAACCGTTATAAAAAATTACTAAAATCAACGGTATGTGCTAGTTATTTAAAATGTTCACCATATTATACTAAATCCATACCATTTTGTAAAGATTCTGATTAAAAAGGTAAAAAATTTTGGGGAAATTTTGCAGAAATTCCATAATTTTTGCACAAAGTCTTAAATTGAGACTTATATGTATAGTGTTTGTTGACTAATCAACTATATTTTCATTAAAAAAATAATGAACATTAAATAAACTAAAAAAAAAATCAAAGAAGGACGTAGCCCGATACGCCTTCTTTATACAATTTTTTGTTATGAATGGCTTAAATTTAAGCTGCGAAGTTTTATTCGCAACATTTAAGCAAAAATCTATGGGAAGACAATAATTGTATCATTGTGCCAACCAGTGTTGCCGTTTTGATTCATATACTTCGAAAGTGATACGTGTTTGTACAAATTTTCGAAAGATACTTTATTTTTTCGCTCATTTCGCGAGATACTTAAATTTTCCTCGTAGTACCAATTTTGATACATGACAAAGAGAAAATATATATGTAACCAGGCAGCTTTTAAAATTTGATCGAAATATTGAAACGTTTTGGTGGTGTCAAATAAGGTTAAAGAAAAATGCTTGAAACAAACTATTTATGTATAATGAGCTGACTGCATTCATTTTCATTAATTTTCTAGCTGCATTCATACATAACTCTGCCGCTGCAGAGCATATATTTTTAGATTTAAAATTGGTCCAATGTAAAAAGAAAAATAGACTTTCGTTACAAACTGTTGAGAATATAATGGGGCGTATTCATAGTCAAAATTAAGTCGACACTGAAGGTAGTTTCAGCTTTGTGACATAATTTCCAACGAGTTTAACGTGGGGTGTATTACATAATTTGTATAGTTAACGTAAATGATCGACAACTAAAGTTTTAAGTACATATATAAATTTGTATTCAAGTTTCTGTGAAATCTATACACAAGGCGCATTCTTTTGCAACCGAGCTACAAAAGAACACTCGCTTAAATAACGAAATGCACGTAAGGCAACAAAAGCTCGGATATTTATCCGGTTAAAAAATACACGACCTGAAGGGTAGTGTTTTTAAGTGAAAAAAAACTGCTTTATTGTGAATTCTTAATGGGAAAGTGGAAAAGGAAATTCTTGTTTCTTTATACACGTGACATACTTTAAATAAGTGTTTATATTACGCAAATACCTCGCATAATTACTCAGCTAAATTAATTTTTGTATCTAAATCCCGTTAAACCAATCACGTTGTTCTTGCCCGCAACCAACAGGGTTGCTTAAGTAGCTAAAAGGAAATTTTAACCGAGTTGTGCGTTCTTTTGTCGCTCGCTTACAAAAAAAACACCTATACATACTATTTTTGTTCCCCTTTATACAAGATTAGAAACAATAAACATAAATATGTAGATATGTGTATGAATGTGAATTACATGATTTTTCGGTTATTGACAATAATAAAAAGCAGTGGTATAAAACCAAATAGCATTTTTTTAAAGTTTTTTCTAACTTGATACTTAGATAATAATAATAATAGATTGGCGCTTACACATATGTTAGTGTTTGGCCGAGCTTCTCCTCCGATTTGTGGTGTGCGCCTTGATGTTGTCACACAAAGCGGAGGGACCTACAGTTTTACGCCGACTCCGAACGGCGATTGTATTTTTATGAGAAGCTGTTTTTCATGGCAGAAATACACTCGGAGGTTTGCCATTGCCTGCCGAGGGACGACCGCTGTTAAGAAAAAACCTTTTTCTATATTTTTTGCGATGTTGCTTTGACCAGGGTTTGAACCCAGGTGCTGATGAGTGAAAGCGCGCACTGCTTACCACTACACCACAGCGGCCGACTTGATACTTAGATACTTAAACCAAAAATAAGAGATACATTCGATCCATTTCTTGTTTTTTTATGATAAATTTTTTCATGACCTCGCGGCAACACTGGTGCCAACGTACTTTATTGTTGCTTATTATTGCTCTCAAACAGGCATGTGAGAGAGTGAGTAGGGCATTAAAAACAGGAGTTTCGAATATATGGACATCAAAATACAATTAAATAGTTGAATTGTTAAAAACTTAAAAAGCGACCGGCGTGTTCGAAATAATGTTTGCCTGTTTTCTTCAGCCCTTTCACAGCTTCACGTGTTCATTTCTAAAAATAGCGCCCTCCGACTAAGCAAAATACTTTATACTAATATAGCCATTTTTCAGGACGAAAAGTAACCTAGTGCAAATGTTACAATGCAAGGCAAAATTTTTAGGTAATACAAACATGAATTCCTATGTACATACGTTAGGGCGGGTCAATTTTATTTTCGACATCGTTCCTAGCAGATTCGGATTCTACACAAAATTCTAAGAAAAAAAGCCCTTTAGACCATAGCTCTAGAATCAATTTCGAGCCTGCGCTGTTTTAAAAGAAAACATTTTTAATTAATACTAAGTCCATAATCAGATTAATATTTACTAAAGTGTTAGGAATGTTTTTTTTTTTGTAATAAAGAGTTGTGCTCGGGAGTTTTGTGATACGAAAAATTAATTTCTGATATCTATTTTTTATTTAAAGAACCGCAAGATGGCGCTTCAAAGCAAATCTACTATATATTTGTGGAAGTATGTATGTATGTATGTACCAGGTTGCAGCCTGATCGGATGTAAAGAATCGAATAAAATTTTGCCAAAGTATTGCCATGACTCCTGGACCTATAATAGGGTAAAAAAATTGAAACTCGCCAAGGGCGGGAGGGGGATGAGGGGTACCTCCCATAGTGAAAATTTTTAATCAGCTCTAACTTCGGAATTATAGTCACATGAACTCGAAATTTGAAATGCACAGATACCTATGGTAGGTGCTTATGGAAAGATATATGTATATAAATGAGTTTGTAAAAAGGGGCGTGGCACATCTCATAGGTGTGGAATCTTTTATCTGCTATAACAGCGGGCAGTATTAGTGATCTCATTACATTGCATTTTGAAGATTTGTTATAATTGATCAAAGTGAAATTCAAATAAATTATAGATGATATGAAGTTCACCGGGTCATCTTCTAGTCTTTAATATATACTCAGTTAATATACGGATAAATATTTACTAAAGTGGCCGTTCTTACGGTTTATATATTTTTCATCCACTCGCTTATTCCTTACCGAAAATTTTAAATAAAAATTTAACAAGTTTTAACCGCTGATACAGTACAGGTAGCAGTTTAAAATGGGGAACTGGGTAAACTTAATAAAGAAAACATATTCTCTGGTTAAATTAATAAGCCTGCCTGGATAACACAAAATCCTAAGCTTGATAAACATTTGGTGTTATACAAGTTTTATAAAGCTCTACTTGTATCTAGGAAAAATGCCAAAAAAAAATATAAAATTAATTGATTGATTGATAGAAATAGAGAGGGAGTTATGGCTATGACAATAGAAACTAGAAAAAAGATACCTCGTGTTGAAAGCAAAAAGGATCTAAAACCAAACAAAAAAATATAAATACATTGTTAATCATAAAAAAAATTTATGATTCGAAAAAATAATTTTGAAATATTGTAAATTTTTTTTTTGGTTGTTTAAAGTTAAGGGTTTATTTACTTACAGTAACGAACAAAAGTATTGGCACCGTAAATTTTTCGCAATATAGGCAAAGTATTTTTTAGAAAAATTCCAAGTATGCAGTTTAATAATACATTTAATTTTAGTTTATCAAAATGCAGGTTTGAAGTTGCTTGAAAATCTGAATACAAAATTGCAAATTAGTATGCTGATTTATTGAATTTTCCTGAGTTTTTCACAAAGTTTACACATTTGATTTTTATGTGTTTTAGTGTAGTATGAATAATGTGACCAACTATTTCATAGCACAAAGAAGTACAGGTTAGGTTAAGCTAACGCCGCGAGTCGATTATGAAATTTCGAATGCGGCTAATTTCGATCCCTGAGAGCTCAGTGTTTGTTGAAAAGTGCGAGGATCAGTTGAAATTTCAAGTTGCAACGCATGAATACCAATCGCATAATGGCCTGTCAGAACCCCCATCACTAGCCCTTGCGAGGTAACATGTTTAAGAGTGCCCTATTAAAACATTTGCTGCAGCAGAGAAACATCTTTTCCTTTTTTATGTTACGAAAGGACCCGGTTCCCCTAAGCCCAATAGCAGTTCGTGCTGCGACAATTCTGTCTGCAATATCCGCAGGCGCCGTGTTCAACATATGTAAGTTAAGCGCCAGTGTAGGTGTGGTTCCTAATGCTCCGCTAATTCCTATTTTACAAGTGTAGCCTTCTCTAGTAAGTTCCACCAGAGAAGGGCTCCCTGAAACAATATAGGCTTAAATCTGGTTTCCTAGAGCTAATGAATTAATTTGGGCGAGAGACCCCTACAGAAGTACAAGGCAACCGACACCTTTCTTACCTTACCTCAATATTAGGGTTCCACAACAGCCGCCGTTGATCGCCCACCTAGTTACCTGGTTCAGGTACCCTGAGCCAGAATAAAAATGGTGTCTAGAAATCGTCCCTTAACCAAAATTTCCACATCATCTACATAGGCGATCACCCGACAGCCCACTTTATCCAGTTTCTCTAGAAGGTCTTTTACAACCGCAATCCAGAGCAGGGGAGAGAGAACACCACCTTGTGGAGTGCTCCAAATGACTCTGCATTGAGTGCAGGCGCGTCCCCACTCCGCCGCGACAGTTCTATTCGCGGTAGTGAGCTGTAGATAAGCCTTATTAGGTTGGTTTCGACCCCCTGATTATGAATATTTATATCGACTGTTGCCTCTGGTGTGACATTGTTGAAGGCCCCTCGATATCGAAGAAGGCCCCTACTGCATAATCTTTATGCGTGAAAAGTTCCTATGACCACTTTACCAATGTATGCAGGGCGATATTCACCAACCTCTTCTTGCAATAAGCATACTGAGCTCTTGAAAGACAGTCACAAGCAATCGCGTTTCTTATGCAGAGGTCTATTAGTCTCTCTAGAGTTTTTAGCAAAAACAAAGAGGGACTGATTGACCTAAAATACTTAGGGGAAACATGTGCGCCTTTTCCGCCCTTCGGGCTGAACTCCAAGCCTTCGGGATGTGCCCGGTCCTTACGCAGTTCGCATAAATGGGATCCAACCAATCGCACGACACCTTCAGAGTCCTTCGCTGCTGTGCAGGTATGATGCCACCGGTCCGCGGCGACTTTAATGGTTTCAACGAAATTATCGCCCAGACCATGTGACGATCGTCCAGAAGATCGGAGAATTACAGGACCTGGGGGAAGATTCTGAAACCAGTTAGCGACAATTTTCGAATCACTATCGCACTTTTAGACGCAAAAACATTTATATCATGCGTCAAAAAGTGCGATAGCGATCGAAAATTGTCGCTAACTGGTTACAAAATCATCCTCCTGAAGTACAAAATATCGCAAATAAGTACATTTGACTGCACTTCGAAGTACAAAGTACAAGAGCGAAAAAAGAAGTACTGTACTTCCGAAAGAAGTACGGTTGGCCACATTAAGTATGAACTATGTTTTTATAAAAAATTATCGGAAATAAATTAAAAATTTTGCATATATGTAATGCGAAAATTTACTGCGCCAAAACTTTTGTTCGACACTGTACATATAAAAAAATACATACAGTAACTTCTCCCGTTACAATAGTAAAAAATATGTAATTTGCTTTGTAGTGCAATCTTGCGGTTCTTTCAATAAAAAATAGATATCAGAAATTAATTTTTCGTATCAATAAACTCCCAAGCACAGGTTTGTATTAAAAAAAATATATCCGTAACACTTTATTAAATATTAATCTGCATATTTTATCAATTCGTCGGAATATGTTTTTATGTATGTTACCGCGTAACTTTGGACTTCGTTATCCGTTTTCTATAATTCTTTTTGAAAGGAAAGGTGGTTCCTCAGAGGTAGTCTCCTACTAATTGAGTGTAGATCCGATAATTGGGCCACGAAGAAAATAATGGTACACTTAAATTTGTATATGAGAATTGAAGTCGGTTTTGTTTTTTTTTTGTTTAAATTTTACTCCAGTGTTCACAGCTTCTATAAAAGATTCATTGGCCATATTTTTTTGTTAGTTCAATTGTGGAACATTTGTGTGAACTGCTTCGGCTAATACTTCGGCTTTTGTTCTCTTTTTATATCGAGGCTAAGTGCATTGTTCGATGGGGTGATATCATTGCCAAACATGATAGTACTTTGTTTGCCATCAATAAACACTAACTTGACGGAGTTACAGTATTCCACATTGATGCGAGCCTCAAGAGCTTTGAATAATATTTGCGAGTATGGCTTTTAGTTTTTACCGCTCAGGTAGGTGCAGGCCTATAGAAAATATTTCTTAATCAATAATTTTTCAAATACTTTTCGTTCGATACCTATATTATAATACATACATACTTTATCTTATTAACTTAATTGAATTAAATTTTCGAAATTGGTGGCAACTCGACACAAAAATATTTTCAGTAGTAAGCCTTCTTAACCCTTTTTAATTTGATACCCATATTGCAATATTTAATTTATCTTATCAATTTCATTTAATTCAATTTTGAAACAGGTGGCAACCCCCCTAAAAAATATTTTCGCCTGTAAGCCTTCATTTGACACCCATATTGCAATATCTAATTTATGTAATTAATTTACTTATATTGAAATTTTTAAACAGGTGGCAACTCTCTATTTTTTCTGGTTTTAACCATCCGGATATTATAAAAAACAAACCGAAAAAATAAAAATATTAAAATCGGTCAAGCTGTTTTCGAGTCTTAGCGAGGCTAACGGACAGCAATTCATTTTTATATATAAGATATCTTCTTTTAAAAATGCGCAGGCTCGAAATTAACTTTAGAGCTATGGTCTGGAGGAATTTTTTTCTTAGAATTTTATGAAGAATCCGAATATGCTAGGAACAATGTCAAAAAAAATCGATCCATACAAATTGACCCGCCCTAATGTACGTATAACTACAGTTTCTTTTGTTAAGCAAAAATAATTTGTAATAAATTTACCAGTCTCTGTTTTTGTGATTTATTTAACGAGTGGTGTAAAGCCTAGATACGTATAACCTTTATTTACAAAAAAAGAATCATGATTTTACTAGTATTTCTACTTGCGATTTCTTTAACTAAAACATGTGAATTTTATTTGAAACATTTTAGCCGTTTTTAGCCACTTTTTTTGCCAATATAGCCGGTCAGCTCAAAGTTCTGGCAACACTGTTTCTGAAAATAAAACTCTTTGGGTATGCATTTCTGCTATTAGCAAGCATTTAAGCATGGTCATGCCGAAACGAATACATGACGACTCGACTTCTGCTCACTTGAGCGCACATACCACACATTACACGTTTTTTGTCCGTTGTTTCTCAAATCCATACCTCCGCGAACATTTCTGCAGTGAGATATCGCAGATACACCTACATGTGTTTCAATCCCTGTAGGGAAACGACTAGTGCGGAATTGGTTCTGTTCTAGTGCGTTTGGAACCATGACTAGTACGCGTTAATTCTCTTTTGCATGCTAGCGACTGGCGAATTTAACATTGCGATGTCCTAGGAAGTGTCAATTGTCCCCCGTTGCATCCCTTTGGCTCTAGTTCCGAACCAGTTCTAAATTCGACAGATAAGATCTAGTTCGTTTTGCATCCCTTTTTCTATAGTTCCGAACCAGTTCCAAATTCGACAGATGAGATCTAGTTCGATCTGCATTCATTTTTTTTATGTAGTTCCCAACCTGTTATAAATTCGTCACCTTAGATCTACATTTCTAATCAGGCTTGTCGAAACATTTCCCTTCTATATTAAATACGATCGGTTGAAGGAAGGACAATACAATCACAAATGTTTAAACGTATTTATTTAAAATTTATAAACCACATTAGTAGTAACAGTAGTATTAAACTTAAGTAGTAAGTAAAAAACAAAAGTGCGTTCTGCTTAAAAGTAAAAATATTAGTTCAGTTTGTCTTACTTTTCTAAATTTAAGCATATTGAGTTTTAAGTAAATTCAGTAAGTTTTTGTCGTACATAACTTAAATAAGATATACAGTCAGTCAATAAAGTTTAGGTACAGTGAAGTTTTTACAATACCGGCAACTATTTTTTAAATATTTTGTTTCCCTAATTTTTTATAAAAATATGGTTAATTCTACACCAAAAACCCCAAAAATCAGAGTTCCAAACCTTATGCAAAATTAAAGAAAACTGCAAATTTCCATCCAAGTATTGCAATTTACACTCTTTAGAAAAAGGTTAAGTACTCAGTTATTAGCCCATTCAATTTTAGTATAACAAAGTGCAAGTTTGAGGTAGCTAGGACTTACCATTGATATTTAGCAATTTTTTTTTTTGTTGTTTGCTAAGTCCTAGCTTCCTCATACTTGCACTTCATTATACTAAAATTGAATGGGCTAAAAAACTTTTTCTAGAGAGCGTAAATAGAAAGTGAATTATTTTAATGAAATTTTGCAGAATTTTCTTAAATTTTGCACAAGGTTTGGAACTCTGATTTTTGGGGATTTTGTTGTAGAATCGACCATATTTTTTTTTTAAATTACCGAAAACTAAAATATTAAAAAAATAGTTGCCCGTATTGTAAAAAATTCGTTGTACCTAAACTTTATTGACTGACAGTATTAATGTAGCTGTGCTGGATTGCATAAAAAAAAAATTAATTTGTCTTTTCTTAAAAAAAAGGTAGCTCTGGTGGCTTGCATTTTTAAATAAATTTAGTGAGAAAGTGATAATTATTTTGACACTTTTTTTTTTAAATGCCTCTTTTTCTGCAACTGCATTGCCTTTCTCAATTGTCCTTCAGGATCTTGGCCTTTGTTTATGGAATCACTAAGTATAATGATTATTAAGCAACTCAAAAACTATACCAGCGTGATTACCGACGTATCCTTTTGAGAGATAGCCGCACCCTTATAAGAGGAATAAGAACAATCTTTTCAGGTCAAAATTTCAGTAGGTTGCATCTGTATGGCCTTTTCAATTTTATAAATTATCATTATTTTTAAGTGGAAAAATAAAACTCAAAATTAATGATAATCTCTGCGCGAAAAAATAAAAATCATAAAATAATCATTATTTGTAATCCCAAAAATAAAAATCAAATAATAATTATTTCCGTTTGAGCGAAAAAATAAATATATATATAATTCATAAAGTAATGATTAAATGCTGATTTAAATTATTTTTCTCATAATGATTACCTTCCCTGCGTTTAAAATTTGAAATAAAATAGTTAAGTGAAAGTACCACATTTCACTGCGTTTGGCCTGGTGAGGGACTAGTTACTATCGGCCTGGTTCGTTTGTGGCGAAAAAGAACTAGTACTGAACTAGAAATTTGGTTCACTGGTTCCAGTTTTCCCTACAGGGATACAATTTGCACGAATTTCAGTATGAAATCATTTATTTTCAACTAGCAGACCCGGCGACCTTCGTCCCGCCTAAAATTAGATTTTTAATTTAAACATTTTGGACCAACAGTTTCTGCAACAATCCACATTTACGATTTGTACTGGCACATTCATCGGCGGAACGAACGTGTTATGTCCATGAGAAGTTTCCTGGCGGCAACAATGATCCGGATCTATAGTGAATGTGCCCTAGAAACTTTATCGTGTTCAACAGAAATACAATATACATACATAAACTGAGATGAAATACCTTCAAAACCAGTTTCGCGAAAGCAATT
>NW_023458555.1:68126827-68169198 GCF_013731165.1 Rhagoletis pomonella | reverse complement strand
TATATATTCACAGCACACATAGATAGAGGAGTTACATATATAAAAAATTTTTTCTAAACAACAGAGGTATGAAAGATATATGTGTGATCGGTATGTAAACCGGTAACACAATTTAATGGGTTTAGCTTCCTACATAAAGGAAGTATATCGCAAAAACTGGTATAGGAACAATCAGTGGTATAAGAGATAAAGCTTATACAGCATAGATTTTGACGATTTTCTCAGTAGACTTTGTATTATTATTTATACAATAGCTTACGAAATTAATCGGTTTTAGCTGTCCAAATAAATTAGTTTTACATTAAAATCCCATATCTGAACAATCAGTTGTATGGAAGCAATATATAGTTATAGTGACCCGATCTTTGTTAATTTCACTGTAAACTATCTGTTGATAGTTGTGGAATCAAAATGGCAAACTTGCTAATTGCTTGTCACCTTAGTGACAATCCACTTAAACCAACCAACCATCTCTTGATAATGAGTGAAAATAGTGCGAAGTATCATGTTTCTAGCTGCATATATGGAGAAGTTATAACAAAGAATCTCATATCTGAACAATCAGTTGTATGAGAGCTATATGTAAAAGTGACCCGATCTTTGTTATTTGCACTGTAAGAATTCTGTTGATAATAGTTGGAAGTATTGCAAAATTTTATGTTCCTAGCTGCTTAAATCGAGGAGTTATAACGAAAATTCTCATATCTGAACAATCAGTCGAATGGGAGATATATGTTACAGTAACCCGATCTTTATTACTTTCACTGTAAATATTCTGTTAATAATGAGTGAAAATAGTGAGAATTTTCATGTGTAGCTGCATAAATGGAGAAGTTATGGCAAATATCATATCTGAACAATCAGTTGTATGGAGGCTATAGGTTATAGCAGCCCGATCTTCGCCATTTTCACAAAAAGTATTCTTTTGATAATGAGTGACAACAGTGCAAAATTGCATGTTACTAGCTACTTAAATGGAGGAGTTATAACGAAAAATCTTATATCTGAACAATCAGTAGTATGGGAGCTATAGGTTATAGTGACCCGATCTTTATAATTTTCACTCCAAGTTTTCTGTTGATAATGGGTGGAAGTATTGCAAAATTTCATGTTCTTAGCTGCATAAATGGAGAAGTTATAACGAAAAATCTCATACCTGAACAATCAGTTGTATGGGAGCTATATGTTATAGTGGTCCGATTGTTGCGGTTCCGACAAATGATTAATACAACATAAAAATACGAGCACCTACCAAATTTCATCCGGATATCTCGAAAACTGAGAGACTAGATTGCATACAAACAGACGCACAGACAGACAGACATACAGACAGACGGACATGGCTAAATCGACTCAGCTCGACGTTATGATCATTTAAGTATACATTTTAATGGGTCTATATTTTCTTATTCTGGTACTTACAAACATCGGAGCCAAGTTATAATACCATTTCATGCTCATGAAAGGTATAAAAATAGGAGTATATTTTTTCGATCTAGAACAATCCTAGGGGGTGAGAGCATTAAAACTCCAACATTACTTGTTTTGGACCACGCTAATGTACATACATATGTACTTATGTACTTTTATAACACTTTCACTTATTTTTTCATCAGTTTCACTAACTGCATGCTGAGGCGTGAAGGCTGCGGGGTTCTCTTTGGAATTCTCACTCTTTTGTATGAACTCCATCTGCTGAGAACACAAGCATGGGGACATACAGGCAGTGTTGCCAGGTTGCATTTGGTCGTCATATTGAAGATGTTTTACTGCCATGACGTTTTGACGATTTTTCTTTATGTGCAAATTTGGCTGGTTCTCTACTTTGAAGATAGTTACATAGACAACTAAAAATTGCAGTTTAAACAGCTATTGAGAGTTTTCCTGCAAAAAATGTGCCTAATCCGGGATGACTCCGGAATCCACTTTTGATCTCTTTATATGGAATGAACTGTTCGCTTTTGTTCGAGCATGTCCTATGAAGGGACTAATTGTCAATATAAAAAAAAATAAAAATTTGCGCCAGCTGCGTTTCGAACCGGGGTTCACAGTTTTGTTAAGCGAATACTCTCTCTCTATGCCAACGTCACACATAAAATTTCATTGACTAAGTGCGTACATATCATTAAATCTTTAATAGTACCCGTTAGAGATGAGTCGGGGACTAATTGATCTCCAATAATACCCGTATGAGACTAGTTGCGACTAATTAATGCCCAATTGTACCCGGTTGAGAGTAATCTCGGAATACTCTCTTTAGAGATTAGTCTCACAATTTTTTGCAGGGTTACCGTTACTGCAAATAAATAACGCTCGTATCTTTTTTCGGACAAAAAACAGTATACTACTGCGCGGAAATCCATTTTCGCTCCATCTCCATTTTAAAATAAAAGCATTTTTTACAGTACAGTATTCCTGGCATGGTACACATAATACAAGTATTCATTTATTGTTCACCCCGAGACAAAATGATACGTCTAACAAAAGCCATGTACACTTTATACAAAAATTAGAATTCAAAAAAGTGGCATATTCTAGTTGGAAGTGTCTACAAAATACCGCTGATTTTTGATTTTTTTTTTGCTGACAGCGTCACGCATTTTCTTTAACACAAAGTTACTATGTTCGACAATTTGTTTTTTATGGAAGAAAATGATTACAGCGTCTGCAAACAAATAAACAACAAGTCATTTTTAAGGAAAAAAACAAAACCGACCACAATTCTCATACATAAAAAAATATATTTATATACATTTCATGATCCAATGATAGGATCTAAACCAGATTAGTATGGTACCACTGAGACACTACCTGTCCGATGCAAAAAGAATTATAGAAATCGGTTGACGTGGTCCAAAGTTATGCGGTAAAATTTTTTTTTTTAAATATTCCGACGAACTGATAACCTCCTCCTTTTTTGGAAGTCGGTTAAAAATCAACGCGAATTCTGAGCCTATTGAAACTTGCACCTTAACAAGCTATAAAGCTACATACTTACTTTTCTAAAAATCATGAATACAAAATTTTTTGTTGTGGATTTTTTTTTTAATTTCCCTAAAAAGTTTGTAATGTGGATTTATATGGTGTTAAGTATTAGGTACCTATATAATTAACTAGGCTTTAATAAAAACTGATTAAACATAAATCACCGAAAGGAAAATAATAAAAACTGGTAAAGATTTCGTGTCCCTATTATTTTTACATAATATTATATATGTAAAGATAAGCATTTTTAAAAACGTGCTTCCGCGAACCCTGTGTATTAAAAAATGTATACAGCAAAAACAGTACAAATGCCATATTTTGGGGAAACCGCAGTATCCATTTTTGGAATAAAAAAAAATATATATTATACTGCGAAAGAAAGTATAGATACGAGCGCTACTAATACATAATTGTCGTATCGAAATTATATTATGTGACAGCACTAATAGTAGTTATCGATAAGTAGTTTTATTCTTTGTTGCATCACTATTTGTGTAGTTTTTGGCGGTCAAATTGGTAATTTGGGCGTTGTGACATTGTGTACTGGTACCAGGGATATTGCGAATATTTGCATTCGCATTCGTTATGCGACTGATTCGCATCATTTTACACATTCGCATTCGCATCAAGTGATACGAATGTTTTGCGAATGCGAATGTGTACATGGGCAGAGAATCCACTCTAATATTTTTGAAATGGCTCTAGGTCTAACCAGGGTGCGGACAATAACCGGCTTTTAGCTTCAGGCGCTAAACGGTTAAGGGCCGTTTTCTCATCTAACCTTTAGATTACCGGCCACTTCATCGTCTCGATATACGAGTTTTCGTTTCCTCATCAGCGCATTAATTTCTCGAATCGATAAATTGTTGGTCACCCGATGTAGCCTTTAAAATTGTTCACCCAACTTTAAATTTTGGTTTGATTTGGGTTCATGAATCAGATATATTAGATATTTCAACCAAGGTTTTGGTTTTTGCTAACAGTTGCTCTTGCTCTATATTTGCTTGTAGTGAATAACAAATTTATTTTTACCGGTAAGATAAGAAAAGGAAAACACTTTAAAGTGAGGAACAATTTATCTGCCCTGTTAGTAAAAGCAACTTTACTGCTTACATTAGAAAACGGCCCTAAGTAGTATATCAAGCAACATTGATGGGCCCTCAACAAGTCCTGCTAAAAGTCTTATAAGCAACCTAGAAATAATTTTAGATTCCTCCAGCGAAAGCAAGGCGCGGTCATAGGATTGAAGACATTAAAAAATGTGAAATTAAAGATCAATTGAAGGCCTATCTTAAAGAAAAACGAGCTCATCTCGGTGAAAATCCTCTCGATTGGTGGAAAACTAAACTAAAATACGACAAATTGACAGATCTGACCCGCAAATGTTTGAGCGCTCCACCCGACAGCCTTCCAAGTGAGCAGTTGTTCAGTGCAGCCGGCCGTATATACGAAATCGCCTCATGGAAGAAAAGGCAGCAAAATTACTTTTTTTGAAATATAATATGCCCCTTTTGAACTTTGACTACTAGATAAAAACACGGTATACACTTTAAAAAATGCATGTAAAACTACTACTAAAAAGTATTTATTTTTCCACCAGAACCTGTGTAAATATACACACAAGATGTTCACGATTTAATTTTGAACGCGAGATGTTTAAAAAATATATATGAAATGTTTTAAATTGTAAAAAACCTTAAAGTAAAAATATATTTTTTACTAATAATTAACATGAAGTGCTCATATTTACTCAATTTTAAACACTTTCTATGTAATTTTTCTCTAAGAGACAAATTTTGTATGTAAAAGTATACAGACAATGTTACCTCTTTTTATATGCGTAAATTTAAACAAAAATTTTTTTGGGAAAATTTTAAACATTTTATGTTTAAACTGTCAAATCGTGAACAATAAATGTTTAGAACTCAACAAACAAATTTGAAATTTGTTATACGCCACACATAAATATGATAAGTAGAAGTAAACAAGCAGCGTTTTATTTAATTTACACGGTGTGTAAATTTGCATTCATTAAGCGAGGAAACTGGTTACCTATCTTAATATGCGCAAATTTAAACAATAATTAAGCACTCGTTCAATATTCTAATAATTTATGAAATTTTTAGGTAATAAATCAATGATTTTAGTTGATTATAGCTTTTTTAATGTTACTCCTAACATTCGGATTCGCATTCGCAATCGCACATTCGCATTCGCATTCGGGAATGTGAAAAATATGACATTTGAAATATCCCTAACTGGTACATATTTTATTGAGCGAAGGGAATTATGAATAAGTTCTTTATCAAAATTGTAGGTATGAACAGTTTTTAATGAACATCGTTAAGTTGCAGTTGAAAAAAAAAATGAATATGAAAATGTGATTTTATTGCAACTAAAAATATTTTTGTTAAAAGTAATGTGAATTTCAATAATTCGTAAAAAAGTTAAACTTTTTATTTTTTACGTATAGCAATTAGAAAAAAACTAAGAGCTTCCTGGTTCTGTTTATTAAAGTTTTTATATGTTGATGATTTTTACATGCAAATGGCGATTTTTGAGAACCAAACTGACGATTTCTCACTTCAATTACCTGGCAACACTGCATACAGGTAACCAACGTGGTTCCATTATTGATACGGGCTATTTCCATACGTATGTGTGTATGTGAACATCTAGCTTCTAAAGAGTATACCTAAAAACCTCAGGGATCGCGAGACTTTCCACGATTTAGATTAAAGTAAAGATGCTAATATGCCAAGCCTTTGTATGATAGATATATTCTTCTATTAATTTTCACGTTTATTGAGAGCAAATTCTTTATGACTTCTTTTTCTTACGAAAAGGAAGAGTATTGCGATATATGTACTATTTCACTTTAAAATAACGTTTGAAACTTACCTTCTGTGGCCCAATATACTCTTATTTACATAGACATCGTCACCCTTATGCCGGAAGCATGAATGTGCAAATTTACTTATTTTGATTTGTTGGGTTGACTTGATTAACCTTTGGATATTCTATGTTATACCAGAACCCAGAATACCATGCGTATTCATGCATAAGGGGGACGATATGTTGACGCGTCAAAAAATCCGGGTGTAATCATTAACAAAACTTTGACATGATTTGATTTATGCAAATTGTGACTATGTGTGTAAAAAGATTCTAAATGTTGTCTATAACAACATTGCTAGATATGTACATATAGAGATGGCAGCGATTAATCATTTGATTAAATTAATCGATTACTTTTGTCCAATTTATTGTATCGTAGTTTTGTGTTTCATTAATCGATTATTAATCGATTGATTTTAAAATAATCGTAAAAATATTTTCAAGAAATATGAATTCTGTAGTTGTCTAAAATCCATGAATCAAACATCTTTTTTTGCTAGCTGCATCAACTTTATTCGCCCCCAGGTTCTAAAAAATCATTTAAAATATCCGTTAGCATTGGCCTCAGTAATCAAGTTCTTTCGAACTTAAATAATGTGCGCAGATGATCTTATGGAAATGGGTAGCGAACTAGAATCAGTAGAAAATGGGTTCGATTTTTGGGCCCCTCATAAATCTCTTGTACACAAACGAAGGGGAAAAGATGATGATTTGCTTCGCCCACAAGATGAAATTAGTTTTTATTTAAATTGTCAAGTCCGAAACTAAAGCGGAATATCATCGACGCTTGGGATGAAATGAAAACTGTTTACCCAAAACTTTACGGTATTCCGAAAAAATACTGTCATTTAGTTGGTACCTCGGTGCCTGCCTTTTTTTCAATAGCTGATGCTACAGCCACCGAGAAACGCAACCGCTAATAACAAAACGGCGCCACCTGGCAGACCTTTTTTGCAATAGTTTTGCCCTTACCGTTAGCAATACATACACTTGTGGTCAGCTGATTAAGTCAAGTAGCGTTTTGACTAGTTTTGTCCATTTTTCTTTTGCTTATTTAAAGTTTATATTTTTTCTATAAAAGTTTAGCCCTTTACCAAACCATGGGCATTTTCTCCCATGCAAACGAAATTGTCGAGCATATATGTATTACATATATAGAAGAAAATGCACAACACCGCCAGGCAAAAAAAATTATTAAAAATCAACGCGATTTCTTAGCGTCTAGAAATTTTATCTAAAATTTTATCAGCTACAAAACTGCATACAAAAAAATTCTAAAAATTCTAAATAAAAAGTTTAACATTTTTGGGTGCAAATGTTAAAGTTTGTTGAATTTTTATAATTTTTGTACGAATTTTGAAATGTGGATTTTTGTGGCGCTGGTTAGGGGCCATTCCAGCGAAGACGACACCTCAGATAAAAAATAAACTACATAAATGGTGTTTAAATCTGTAAAAAAAGTCAAGCAGGTGCATGAAATCTTTAGAACTAGATTTGTATCCATTTAATTTTCACTAATTTGTCTATTTTATTGTTAAAAATGCATATATCGTCGCCGCCAACGAAGAGTAGCACATCTCAAATTACCGTGGAAGACTAGCACATTTCACTATTCGCGCCGAAAAGTAGCACATTTCAGATTTTCGCGTGGAAGACTAGCACATTTCACTATTCGCGTGGAAGAGTAGCACATTTCAGAATTTTGCGTGGAAGAGTAGTACATTTCAGATTTTTGCGTGGAAGAGTAGCACATTTCAGATTCTCGCGTAGAAGAGTAGCGAATTCATGTAAAGTGGTACTAGCAGCCGTACAAAAACCAAACATACATGTATGTTGTAATTACACAGGCCGACAATAATAAAGTATATTTCCGAAGGTTTATGATGCGCTGAATCCAAATCTGGCCCAATTGTTTATTTAACCATTTTTTCATCGCAACTATAATTTGTAGGTCCGCCAAAAACCCCGAAAAATGCAATGGGGGGACAAATAAAATATCGTTAGTATTAAAAAATGGTTAAATAAATAATTGGGTATTATTATTGTAACTCTCCTGAATAAAACCAGAGTTTTCCGATCGAAAATTTTGATTTTCAAGAATTCTATACCATTTCTACGAAAAGTAGTTTTTTCCCATACAAAAATACATGGAAAATTTTGAGCGCTTTGAGCGACCTCTACATATATTTTGATTTTAAAATAAAAAAATAGAGGTACACTTTTCTTCTATATAGAACAATCCTAGGGGGTGAGAGCATTACAATTCCGACTTTACTGTTTTTGGACCACCCTAATGTACATGCAGTCATATCAAGAGCACCTCATTTCAAAGTGATATTGATTTCCACTTATGTTTATTTATTTATTTTTAAGAATTTTCATTAAAATAAATTTCATTCTCTGAAGAAGTCCATATAAACCCAAATTTGAAACTTTGAGGAAAACTAAAAATGTCCAAATGTCAAAATTATTTTCTAAGAATTTTTTGAGTATATAGATTTAAAGCCCTTTCAATTTTATTGCAATAATGTGCAAGTTTCAAGTGACAAAAAATTTCCGTTGTTGCGGTTTTCTTCCATATAAAAATAAATTGTGTTTATTCGTTATATGGTAGCAAATGCGACAAAAGGAATCAACGGTTTTAAGACTCTTGAAACTTGCACATTATCACACTAAAATTGAATCGGCTATAAAGCTTCATACTCAAAAAAATTGTAACACTTCTGAGTAAATAAATTTGAATGAAAATTTGTTGACTATATATTTAGATTTCTACAAAATTTTAAGCGTGGGTTTACATGGTTTTTTTAAATGAACTTTATTTTAATTGAAATTGAACATACTGAAAACAAAATTTCAATGGTTAACCATAACACAATAGGAAATGCATAAAGCTTAAAGGGTAAAAATGCCTTAAAAAAAAAAGAAAAGTGGATGATCTCCAGCAAATTATCACTAAGCGCTATATATCGTCTGAGTTTCATGAATTTTATAATAGAATTATAGAAATATAAAATAAGCACTTGAATTTCCAATATAAATTATGCTTTTATAATTTAGTTTAAACCCTAAATGTGCTACTCTTCCACGCAAATAGTGAAATGTGCTACTATTCCACGCGAAAATCTGAAATGTGCTACTCTTCGTAGGGACCGACGATATAATGTACAGTAATATGTTTGCATCAAGTTTTCAAGGCGTACCTCATCTACTAAAGGTGGCAATGCAAAAAATAATTATCCAAAAAGAAAGCACAATTCATGAGCTTTAAAATGGTGGTAAGTTATTAGAAAAATACATTTATGGTGAGAAGTTATAAGCGTTCACAAAAATTCCTATTGGATGCCCCATCCGTCAAAGCAAAATATGTATTTTTTCACGCAACACACAAATTTTAAATTTCCAATTGTTTAAATGAGGTCCCCCTATTCAAATATTCACATCAAATCAGTGTTCATTTTACTCACGAGCTAGGTGTCCTCAAAGGTGACTCGTCCCACCCGTCACAAAATGTTGTTCCACCCGTCTCAACCAAAAATAAGGTTTTTTTTATTTTAAAACATAATAATGCCATTAAAGCATAAAATGATACTTAACATTCTACCAACTACATTCGAGAAAGCCGCTTTGAACGAAATATTTATAGTTTGTATTATATTGGGAAACGAATCCAACAACATCGTTGTCCCACCCGTCACGCTTGGAAAATGTAAAATTTCTTTGTAAATTATATAATTCAATTTTATACTTTATCAGTTTCGTAATAAACTGATATCTGACTTCAAGTGTAAACAGTTTGACACTTGTCACATCAGTGGTTAAAGAGAATTGCCTAAAAGCTTGAGCGAAAGGAGTTAAAATGTTCCACCCGTCACTTTGGAATGCCTTTTATAAAAAAAAAAATAAATAAAAAGGTCATTTCAAGTTGAAAAGAAAATGTCTTGGAGTGCTTGGAGCGTGCTCGCAATCTGTCTAGCTTCCTAACTCCCCGCGGAGTATGTAAATAAGTCACGGCCTGATGACGCAGTTGTCCGAAATTTCCAAAAAATCGGTTCAGCCGTACTGCGCTTACGAACAGAAAAAACGGCTTTCAAAATATATATTAATATAGATTAAAATAAAGAATCTTGTTATAACCATTAGATATATATTGTAAAAAGTTATATATACATACCTGTATTGATTTTTTAAATGTATGTTCCACTTCGCTCACATCAGTGGTGGATACAGAATTTTGGTTGGTGAGGAGTAATTGAAGTCGAACACGTTTCACCGATGAGTGACTCCTCAAGGATCAAGCTATATGACCTACAAGCATCTAACCAAAATATGTAGCAGATTTTAAGAAATATGTCCCGTAGAATACTTGTTGAATGAAACATCCAGAAGTGTGCTGATTTTTCACTTGTACCGATTAACTACGATTTTCCGTGTTTTCTTAATGGATTTTATAGAAGGAAAAAAAGTAATTCATCGAAGGATAACATCAACCTGAAAACCTATCCGATAAAGGGACCAGCTTTGCAGATGCCATATATTCTACTTTTTACTTTTACTTGTTATTCTGTAAAAAAAATTGCATTTCTAGATTAAATAGATGAATTAAAAAAAAAGATGCAAAATCCTGTTGCAATTATAATTTCATATTATTTTACAGAATACCACCTAATGATGCAGTGCATCTACTTCGATAAAATGAATAGTGGTAGATCTTACATACAACAAATGTTAGAATTTGGCATCTTTTTTTTAAATCAACGGAATTAACAAAAAAACTCCATTCGAATCCAATACAATTTTGAAAAGGCAAACTCATTACTGAATGCCGTAATTTCAAAAAGAAATTTTGAATTGAATTTTATTTGTATTAATGTAATAGGAGGCTCAAACAATTAATCACCCCTATAAAATTTGTTGATTAAAATTCGATTTGATATGCTTGAAGTTTACAACCCACTCATTTGCCAGTCTTCAACACAAACGTAATGCAAACGAAAAATATTTACATAAACAGCTGGTAGAGATGCAACTTCACTTTTATATTGGTTATCGTCATTTTCATTTATACATATTTTTGGTGTGTTCGATGATAAAATACGTGTGCACTTCCTTCATGTAGATTGGTAGATTTTTAGCCTTTGGTTGTAAAAATGGTAGAAAATAAAATATAGCTAAAAAGTTGGCAATGATATTTTCTTAAAAAAAAAATATGGAAATGAATAACTAAGATATTCGATTTTTTTTGGGATTTTATAACTATTTTTGATTACGCATTTTAGTTTGGTTTAAACAAAGTATTGTGTAGTGGTTAGAAGTCTTCAAAACTGTAGGTCTCTCCCCGCGCCACAAATCGGCAACATCTAAATTTTTTCTAACAGCGGTCGCCCCCCCGGCAGGCAAACCTAGGAGTGTATTTCTGCCATGAAAAGGCTTCTCATAAAATCCATTTGCCGTTCGGAAGCGGCGTAAAACTTCCCTTATTTTGTGAAACAACATCAAGACGTACACCACAAATTGAAGGACAAGCTCTGCCAAACATTTATGGCAGAAACTTAAAATATAACACATTTTATAAAACCGGTGGCGTCCCCGTAACTTTTTTGGTAAGTCTATAATTACAAGAATAGCAGCATATGCCGGAGAGAGAAAATTTCTCAAAGAAAGGTGGGTTCCCCATACCCAAATTTGAATTTTGAGAGTTGCATCGCCGTGTTTGATATTGAATTGGATTAGTGTGAGTGTTTGGTATCCAAGTTAATTTCGTGTTTTAATGACCGTCAGACGTTTACACTTGCTTGCACCTTCGCTGTAAAGGAAATGCAATTGCTAGGCCTAAAAGTTAAATGTACATCGATATGAACATAAGCAATGAGACATATGTACATATTCGCATCATGCAAGTCCTAAAATCACCAAAAATACTTATTATGTACATTGTACATACATACTTAGTTATGTTTACCTTAATATAGAAAGGCTGAAATACAAAAAGTTGTAACTAAGTAAAAATCCAAAATTCCCTTTCTGATTGATTATGATACATTTCAACGAATTTATAAGTCCCCAAATCTTCTTAACTTAAGATTCTCAAGCAATATAAAATTTTAGTCAATCACGGCTTTTTTGCATTTCAGCTACTATATGAGTTAGGGCCTTTCTATATTAAGGTAACGATATACAGGTATGTATATTTGTATATTTTTCTGTATACCCTGTCGGGAAATTCGTAGTCGACTTCTAAAATAGCCAACTTTTGGCCCACTTATTACGGCTAACTTTTAATTGGTTTCAATGTCATGCAGGGTTGAACCGAAGAAATATGTATGTGCAAAATTTGCTTCAGAATTTTCACTTCCAACAAAAAAAGTAATGTTCAAAAAGAAAAAAATAAAAAAACTATTATATATGTATTAGAGTGGCCTTTTTGTTGTATGAAAAATTTGAAATGCATGAATCCGAAAGTTTTCGCACAGAATAATGTGAGGTTGGGGATATAAATAAATACGTAATTAATTTAAAAGCCTTCAGGTGATTCCTAGAGGTTCCGAGTTGAGCTTTTTCGACCAACAATGTCGAAATTACACCAATATCTTTTATTTTGCATTTCTTTTTTTAAGTATATATTAGAAAAATTCTACATTATGCTTTATTTAAAATGATATT
Organism: Rhagoletis pomonella; assembly: GCF_013731165.1. Taxonomy (NCBI): domain Eukaryota; kingdom Metazoa; phylum Arthropoda; class Insecta; order Diptera; family Tephritidae; genus Rhagoletis; species Rhagoletis pomonella. Next base: position 68,156,652 of record NW_023458555.1, on the reverse strand, counting down.
AAATATTATTTTTATTATATTAAATGATATATTGATATAAATGATGATTTCATATTTTTCTCAGCTTCAATATTATCGTGTACCATGGCTTTTCAATCAATATCAGACTTTTTGAGCACTTTGAAAAGGTAAATATATTAAATTTTCAATAAAAAACAGTTCAGGAATAAAAAATTGGGTTTCATGGTCGTAAAAGCTGAAAATTTAAAATAATAATTTCAATTTCAACATATTTCCTATTAAAAGATCAAAATGATCAACCCGGAACCACTCGGAATTTCCCGATCCGGAAAAAAACAAATTTCATATTTATTTTCCTTGCCAACCTCATGTTTTTTCGTGCGAAAACTTTCGGTTTTTGAAAATCGACCAAAAAAGGCCACTCTAATATGTATGTATGTACATTAGAGCGTCTCGCCTTACAGGCAAAAAAAGAAAAGTTCGCCGTACACTTCCTCATATGATGTGTTTTTGAAAAGCATTTACAAAAAAATAAAAAATAAAATTTTTTTGGACAACCCTAGTAGTCGGCCAATTACATTTTTCTTCATATCTTCGGCATTTATAGTTGGCTTACAAGTGTGACACACCAATGTTTTTGCCTCGCGGATGGGGGTTTTCCCTACAGAAGCTCATTGACCTCATGTGCTCCATTGTGGTACTTACCTACCAGATCTCAGTTGATACCACCCTAACGTACCGCCCTAATGGCAGTAAATTAAAAACCGTCAAAACTCATTATTCGTTTGCGAAAGAAGTATTTCGATTAGTTCAGTAGAATCCGAAATAAAGCACATTTTATTTTTAGTTGAAAACCATAACCATATCGTTACTAATATGCTTGTTTATCTATTTTTCGGGTACTGTTTAGTAAGTGGGCCAACTATTTCGGGGTATTACGTCCAAAGGGGTGACCCGATCCAAAAGAAATTTCCACACACTTGTAGTCAAGGGTCTACACATTATTTTACCACCTACTTTTTTAATTTTTGGGCCACTAATTTATTTATAAATTCGGTTTGAAATATGCCCTTTTTTGTAAAATTCGGAAATTAGCGTACATTTATCACTCCTATTCTCCTTAAAGCAGCCACTTCAAAAATACATTTTTATATTCCCCTTCACTTAACACTTTATTCGATTAGTTATAGCTTTCTTTATTACTTTAACTTTACCCAATTAATCACAATTTATTAAATAAAAACACTTTAAAATCATGCGGCTGCCTTTGATTGAATATGCAAATTAAATGGCGGCGTTCAGCTGTCAAACCCTAAAATATACAAGAAGGATGAGAGACAAAAGAAAATAAAATATAAGTAAGCTTTAAAAATATAAACCTTTTCATGGAAAATATGTGTTCTCTGCAAAAGGTGTTCAGCTCTTCTTCTTTGGCAACACAGAAAGTAGAATTCACAGCTCGTCCATGTCATTCGCAAAACACTGAGCGTTTTGTTCACATAGTTCATGAATCTGCGATGGCGGTCACCGATGAACAATGCATGGGCCATATTTTAGCTAAACTCAAGAGCCGACAGAAATACAGCCAGCTTGAATCCCGCTGAAATTTTTTGGATTAAAATTTCCGTTACAAAACAATCATGTCATGAACTGTTGTGTGCGAGCGGAGAAAAGTAATAAAAGTTGGTTTTTCCGTATGGGTTTCCAAATAAAAATAAAATGTGTTTTATTTCGGGTTCTACTAAACTAATCGTAATACTTCTTTCGCAACAGATTAACGATTTTTGACGGTTTTAATTTACTGTCATTAGGGAGGTAGCAACTGAAATCTAGTGGGTAAGTACCACAATGGAGCACATGAAGTCAATGAACTTCCCCTCCTTGAGACAAAAACATTGGTGTATCACACTTTAAAATCCGACTATAAATGCCGAAGATATGAAGAAAAATGTCATTGGGCGACTACTAGGGTTGTCCAAACAAAATAAAAAAAATTTTAAATGCTTTTCAAAAATACTTCATATGAGGGGGTGTACGGTTGAACTTTTTTTTTCGATACCGTCTAATGTACGTACTTATATTCCCTGCAAAGCAAAATACCCGAAATCTTAACGAAATCTTTAGCAGTGTCTCATTTCTTTCACGATTTTTTACGAAGCTTCAAAGAAAATTATATGTAGTGGTTGTAACGAACTCGTAAAGAAATTTCTGTACAAAAAAGTAAAGAAAATTTTGCAAGAAATTCTTCACATAACCGCATTATTTTCATTGATTTACCGATTTTCTTCCGAAATTTCATAAAAGAATTTTAGAAAATTCGGCAAAAAATTAAAAAAAAAAGAATAAATACTCTGAAAAATGGCCTGCTGGATTGTCATTGGGTTTTTTTTTATTTAAAGCGAGAAGACGTGGATTTGAGCTATGTTACTTACAATAATGTAGCCGTAAATATACATATGTACATATATTTACCCTGCAGGGAGTGACGTTTGCTTATACCTAACTTTAGTACGTTTACGCGAACATTAGTGCTAACTATTAACTGTATATTTTATTCGAAAAAGCTAACTACTTTTGTGGGACGATGGCCGCAAAAAAAAGTTAAACCTGGATACCTCTGTATTAAAATAACTAACTCGTAGCTAACTACTTTTGGACATAAAATATCAATAAAAACATTTTGTTAATTTTTTTAATTTTTATTTATTTAATTTACATTCAACATTGCATATTTGTTTATTTGTTTACATATTCTGCAGTAGGTGGTCCCATATCCGAAATACATCAGACATAACAGTAAAATGATAAAACAAAATTTCGAGCTTCATTTTATTAGTCCTGAATTCGAAAAAGTATTCGTGAAGTGCAGATAAAAATGTATTTAAAGCAGTATTTGTATGACGTTTTTTAAATAGAAATCTGTAAAGAAAACAAACTACCGATTGCGTCTGCATGACTCCTCCACAACTTTACAACTCACTTTAAGTTGGTTTTGTCATAGTTAATTAAAATTGGGGTATTTATCGAAATCCCGCCAAAAAACTTACTACGAGTTGGTTATTTTTAACAATTGATAATTCTTCACTGCAGGGTATGTATGCATGAAAATAGCACATCTAAAGTGGTGTTTATACATGCCAACTAAATAGTTATCATGTAGGTAATACTTAATCTAAAATAAGTACAAGAAGCAAGAGTACAGTAAGTCAACTTATACGTAACCAGTTTGTAGTTAGCTGAAAACAAACTAACTTTTTTGCGACATCGTCATGTAAAAGTAGTCAGTTGAACGCAACGGAAAGTAGTCGAGTCACCCCTAGTTTAAAAATAGTGAACATATAATGCATTTGTTGTTAGTTGAGTTCCCTACCGGGTAAGTACACTGAATGCAACTTTTGCACCAAAAGGATTTTCATATATGTACATAAGTATGTATATGTATATGTACCAGAGTTGGGGTTATTTTGTGGGTGCGACGATGCGATAGGACCGGAGAAGCGAATAAACAATGCCGAAAATGCACTTTATATCCCCGTATGTTAGGCACACATCACGATGTGCGCTCGCTCATATTATTATCGTGCCCTGATAATTTGCCTTTGCCGTCGTAGCTGGGCGTGAGTGAGTACGACTGCAAGAAATCTGGAAAAAAATAAAAGTGAAATACCAGAAAATACTTACTATTCCAGATGTTTTTTGGGGTTGCAATTGCAGATAGAATATATATACGGAAGCGACCGATGTGTTTGTATCCCAAGCGCATATTGCAATTCACAAATCACCGTGCATATACGCACATGCATGCGCTTAAAAGTCACGCGACTGCAGCACAATACAATAGAAGTAAAAGTCTTGCAAACGGCGGATCGACAAAGCAACCAACCAACTTTGCGAGGGCACCGAGAATTGGCGAAACCATCCGGAATTGCAATGCCAAATGCAATATTGGTAGTGCCATCACCTACCTTGCTTACTAGCTCACCTCAGCCTCGACCGCTCAGCCTAACTGTCCATCCTTAGCTTAACCATATCTCTTGCTTATCCCCATTCCTGCCTTCCTGTGACTCATCGCTCCCTATACGAGCTAACGAAATTGCAAATAATGAACTTTTCGTAGCGGATTTGTTTGCAATGCAATGCACTGAATGCAATTCAGGATTTTCATTTTAATTTCCATGCATTTTTTCTGCTGCTGTGACGCCAATAACAGCTGCGTACATGCAAGTCAATCGACTCGACTGATCCACGAAACCGCCGACCGCTACTAACACTGGCCGAAAGCCAGCAGCAAAAGCCTGAAAGTAGATATTTATTATCCTGGCAAGGCAGCAACGATTCGCAAAAAAGTGAAAACCAAATTTCAAATCCAAAACCAAAGTGGGTTTCAGAGGCTTTGGCTTCAATTGAAATTGGCCAGCGAAACAAAGCCTCCAAACGCTGGGCGGAAAGTTGCAGTGCCAGTGTGCAATTGCCATTGATTGCACACATGAGAACACATGCAAACCGTTGGGGCACTTACACACCATAACTGAGGTAGTGCGCGGGAGACGCACTCACTGCAGAATAAGTACCTACTCGGTGAGATGCAATTTGCTTGCCGTTGCAGCGGCCCATGCAAACAGTTTTTCAATTAGAAAGATTTGCAGGCACGCTGCACTTACTCAGTACAATGATTTCGTACACCCCTCCTCTCAAACACCGAGAAACGTCCCACCAAGTCCTGTCGCGGGTTCTCCGCAGTTACAACGGGAACATTTACGTTTAGTAGGCATTTTACACATCGTTTTTGTGACTTTTCGTTTCTTTTTTCATTCATTTCATTTCCCAAGCGTTTACCTAATCTTTTGCTAATAAGAGCGCATTATGTGTATTCTGCCAAGGGGGCGTGAGTTGTACGTATACTGCGATAAGTTTGGCAAGCTGCAACCGTCATCTGCTTATTACTTTGTTGTTAATTTTCCATGCTTATCTGTGGGTTTTATATAACCGGTATTAGATTTCGAATTCGCTGCACCCAAGCCGCTATTTCTTCCGTAATCTCGCAAAGTCGGCTTTTAATTTGTTGGCAACTTTATGCACTTCTCGCCGAGTTATTATCACTACATATTACAGCAAGCAGTTGTAATTATTGCAAGTGCTGGGTCCCAATTCGCTAACATTCTATACATTGAATGTCAAATGTTAGAAATAAAAAGCTTTTTTTTTAATTTTGCTACAATTGTTTAACAACAAACAGATCCATAAATGTGAAAAAATAGCCTTTAATTCTTTAGGCTTATTCAAAAAGGGCATCGAGTTAATAAACAATCAGCCTTATCATTAGTTTCATTTTCCCCGAACCGGTTCACTTTTCACTTTTGGTTTCCATGTATTTACTATGGGCGGATGACAAATTTTCGGGTGAATTTTTTTTTCAGGCGAAACTCAGGATAAAAGCTCAGTTATACAAGACTTATGGCTGGTATCTCCAACTCAACTTAACTTAGTTTAGCCATTTTTTGGACTTAGGTCAAAAGTTAGCCTACTTTTTACACGGCTTATTCGTAACTAAGTCTAAAAAAATTGGCTAAACTAAGTTAAGTTGAGGAGAAACCAGCACTCAGATTTGACTTGACTTGAAAATTGTATATCCGGAAAATGAGCAGCGCGTGTATGTAATTACCCAAAAAATAACAACTTCACTTAAAAACTTGGAGAACTATAGATTTTTGATTTCTAAAATAAATTTCTAAGTGCAAAGAGAGCCGTGAGAGAATTATGCTGCCATTTAATTTTTTTAATATAATACCCTATAACCTTGTTAATGGTGCATTTCCGAATGATATGCCGTAAAAATTCCTTGGGATAAAGTTTTTCGCATTTCGTATGAAAAATTAATCCCACTACAAGCTGCCAAACGATTGTTTTCGGTATAAGAGTACATCGAAAAAAATTAGCTGGCATGAACTTCTTAAGCAAAAAAGTTCACTGGCTATTAGACTATAATGGACAAGTCTAATGAAAGTGTTAAGAAAAAGGTCCGATTCCGAGCGAACTCCCGTCGTCAATAAATCTCCCATCGCGAATTCGGGAAAAATGCTATCAGTAATTCTTTGGTTTTCGTAGAAAAATCGTTTAAATAAAATCAGCTATCCTTGGTTGATATTCAATTAAAACTTTTATTTGTAATTTTATAAAAAAAATTCGCTTAAATAAGGAGGCTTCGAAAGTTTTATTTTATATAACGACTAGCCAAGTCGCGCTTGCTTCGCGGCGCCTAATAACAAATTTTGCGTGGGCCAATGCAAAAATTGCGTCTAAAAGCAAAAACGGTATGTAAAGTAAAAAAGTTTAAACAACTAAATAGCAGAATCCTCCTCTTACATATGCCAAAAATAGTAGCGCTTTGATGCCATATGGAATACTAACTTCCCTCGATGTCATGAATTTTGCCGATGGTCTTATTTCCACCTGTGAAATCTCTGCCAAGCGTACATAATCTTCTTTGATTTTGCAACCACAATATGCGATGCCAATATAACTCCATATAAGGAAACAAAAGAGCACAGATGAGCATTTTCTGATATAAGAGGGCCAAGGATTCCCGCTGCCGCACAGGATGAAAAGTTTTCCCGTACATTGGCTAAATAAGTCGTGTGATCTCTTGAATATCGTTCAAATGAATATACCACTCCTGTCCCTACTTGGACGGATGTGGTCAATTCGCCACTTTTACAATTCGTCTTAATATTTATGAGCTGGTTTCTTTGACTCTTACTAAGTCAGAAAAAGTTAAGCTTGTATAGTAGGTGCCACGCCCCCTTTTCCAATACCTGCCACTTTTCTCTGAAAGTAAGGTATTGCTAACATATGTGGCTGTTTCAAATTTAAGGCGTTAGCATAAGGCGGTTCCAGAGATAACCGATATGAGAAGTTATCTTTGTATGGGAGGTGCCACGCCCCATTTTCCAATATCTGCCACTTTTCGCCAAATGTCAAATTTCATGACTTTAGCATAAGAGGTTCGGGACAAAAAAAAATTCCATCGATAACTTAAATCTGTGACACACAACGGCTAGAGCTGTCGCCTGAGTGCATTCTTTCATATATTTATGTATGTGCCAGTTTTACCGTTATATATTTTGTATCTACTCCTTTATTGCATGGGGTCTTCATGCTTTATTTAAATTTAAAAAATTAGATTACTATACCGTTTTAAAAATCTGAAAATTCACTGCAGGAAATATTTGTATTCTCTTTTTGTCTTCGCCTTCTCGTTTTTGCCTTTATAAGTTTTGAAAAATGGTTTTGAACGAACTATTATATCACATTCCTAACCCAGTTCTGAAAGAATATTTTCGATACTAAATTTTATTTAAACAAAATGTCGAAATCAGCTTCATATAGAAACAGTGTCATCGTTAATTAAGAAAAAGATGTTCTTAAATATCATAACTTTACGACACTCACATATTGACTAGATTTAACTATTTATCTTATTATACCCGAGCGCACTTGTGCACAAGGGTATATTAATTTTGTTCACATAACGGTTGTTTGTAACAGCCAAAACGAATCGAGATAGATATAGACAAATGTATACATAAATGATCAGGATGAAAAAAGAAATCGATTAAGCCATGTCTGTTTGTCCGTCCGTCTGTCCGTCTGTCCGTCTGTCCGTCCGTCCGTGTACACGATAACTCGAGAAAAAATTGAGATATCTCAACGAAATTTGGTAGGTAGGTTTCCCTTAATCCAAGGTAGGTTGGTATTGAAAATGGGCGAAATCGGACTGTAATCACGCCCACTTCCCATATAACGGAAATTTCCAGAAATACGAAAACTGCGATATTTTAGTAACTACTGAAGATAATTCACTCAAAATTGATATTTACAATCATTTTTAGACGAAAAATAAGAATATTATAAATTTTTGGAAAATGGGCGTAGCCACGCCCACTTATGGTTACATGTGTATATCTTGGTAACCGCTGCACCAATTTCTTCCAAACTTGGCACAGTTGTTAGTCTTGCTACAGCATTTTTAAAATCGGACAATAACCACGCCTACCTCCCATATAACGGTAATTTGGAGAAATACGAATTCTTCGATAAATCAACAAATATTAAAGCTAATTTACTCAAAATTGATGCTTGCAACAATTCTTTACCAAGAAATACGTTTATGGTAAAATTTTGGAAAATGGGCGTGGCACCGCCCACTTATGATCACATATATGTATATCGGTAACCGTTCTACAAATTTGTACCAAACTCGGTGTGGTTATTGTGCTTGCCACATATAAGCAAAACGTTGAAAATTATTGAAATCGGACTAAAATATCGGCCGCTTCTCATATAACGGTAAATTTCAGAAATGCTTGAAACTTCAATATTTCGAAATTGAAGGACGCTAATTTACTCAAAATTGATACACCCCGGCTTACCATCTAGCGGAAGGTTTCGGAAAGGTGAAAAAACATATATTTAATACTTGCGCCGGGTATTTAATGGTCGGCTTCGCCCGAACTTAGACTTTCTTACTTGTTCTATTTCAATTTTATCTCTTAATATTTTTCAGTTTTTTAGCTCATTCAATTTTAGCCAAATAACGGGCAAATTTAAAGTAGTTGTGATTTACAATTGATGTATTTGACGATGTCGGTAATTTTCTTCCATATTATCTAAGTATGTTCGACGATTTTTTAATGAAGAAAATGAGCAACGCCTACATCAAAAAAAATAAAAAATATTAAAAATCAACGATAAGTCGCAGCTATGTATTTTAAACTTGCGCTTTATTTGAACTGATCGGGCTACAAAACTGCATACTCAGAATATGTATTTCTAGGAAATAGAATTAAAAAGATTTTCGAAAGTTTGTTGATTTTTTTAATGTTGCGCAAAGATTAAACTTTGGATTTATACGGGTTTTGTTAAAGTATAAACTGCATTTTTATAAACAAATAATTAAAAGTATATAATTTTAAGATAAATGGCGAATCTAGTTAACATGTATAAAGTTTTGATAAGCACTTGAAATGTCAAGTTTTAGTACTGAATTCAAAGAAGATGTCTCTTTTATCCATTCATAATAACTTAAAAAAATTTGTTTGCTAAGAAGTGTATCTTAAAATATCTGTCTTGGCATTTATGTTAAAAGTGTAAAATATGTAAATGTAGCTACATAAACTTTCCCGTGAATACCACCAAATCATTGGTCTTGAAGGGAATCTATGTATGCATGCATGCATATGAGCAAATTAAAAGGTCGATACAATTTACAGTCGAAAAGTACAGTTTTTATATAGATTTCGTACTGAAGGAACAATTTTATTTCCCAACACTGTGGGGTACTAAGCAAAATGGCCTAGTGTATTTCGCAAACATTCAAATATATAATCCACCAACCGCTAATTTTATATATTCATTAAAAGATAATTTGTCATCAGTCTGAAATAAAGAAATTATAAATCGGAAGGGTAAAATAGTATTGTGTTATTAATTCAAAAATAAAAAGTTTCATTTCACTGACGAAGAGGGGGGGATAAATCCCCCCCCCCCCCCTGGTTACGCCACTGGGTCCACATTAAAAAAAAATTCGCTACCTAAAGGTGAAAAGGTGCCAAGTCCACTTATTTTCAAAATTTAGATTTTGATTCAGAATGACAGATAATGCGAATCTAGATAGATTTTTCGTATCTCCTGAAGAATTAACTTTTAGGTAGCGATATATATTTTTACCCTGACGACCGCGAGGTCAAAATAGGTAACCTTTTTAATTTGTAGTTTTATGTATTAAAAAGTTTGAATGCAGATCTTCTTATAATATTAGTATGAAAGTAAAAAAATCGACTTAGTTATAAAAACTTTTTATACATTAGAAATGTTTGAAAAATTTTGCTAAATTAAACTAATTTCAAATTAAAACGCGAATTTTTTAGTTTGCCTACTTAAAAGTTAAAGGAAGCAACCTTTGCAGGAACAAAACTGTAAACAACCATTTGTTTCCTCTACTTATTGAGTTCTCAAAATTTCAAAAGGTAAATGGTTCACATTCCGACACTGTCAAGAAAAAAATAGCTGTTTTCTAAGAAATCGATAAAACTTTCAACACAAAGTATGGTGGCTCAAGCTCAGGAAATATAATACTTTTATTCTTTAATAACTTTAATAACCTAGCCAAAAATTTGTAGGCTTATGTGAAGGAAAATCTTATAATTTATTAGGTTGGAAAATAATTGAGATTTTCTCACAACAACAAAATCGCAATATTTTGTAATTAAAATTTACACTTCATGTATCCTGTTGAAGCAAAATTTTCAATTGTACAAAAATGAGTAGACTTTGGCTATTGATTGTTTTCTACATTATGGCTTTACCTTTCCTATATTTTACTAAATTATTTGAAATATAGCAACAAGAAAAAGTGATCTTAATACAAGTGAAAAGTTAGTTTCGGCCAGAAAAAAGGGATTTAGACCATAGTATAAACGCATCATATGATTAAATTAAATTTTTGATTGGACTTGACCAGTTGAAAAAAATGTTTTAATTTATGCACTACTACCATTATTAAACACTTACATTTTTATTAAATTTAGTGTAAAATATCCATTCAGTTTCGTGATAGGTTTTTTGTTTGTAGGTATGTTTCGTTTGGTTTTAGTTATTTTATTGCTTCTCCGGATAAACGAAAGCGTTCGTATAATATTTTCACGAAAAACTGGCAAAATAGCGGTTCGGAATCGTTAGCACAAAGCATTTTCCCGTCGTTGCACAGTGTACCTACGATAAGATAAAAATATGAAAAAATTAGGTTGAAAAACCAATTTTGTAAAAACTAATAAATTACAGATTAACTTCAATTAAAAATGTTTGCTGAGGAATTCAAATTCATTGTCGAAAGTAGACTAAAAATCTTTTACACGCTCATTTTGATACCCGAGCGCAACTGTGCACAATATTAACTTTGTTCGTCGAACGGTTGTTTGTAACAGCATAAAGGAATCGATATAGATGTAGATATGTGAATACGCATCGAAATGCTCAGAATTAAAAGAAAATTCGACTAAGCCATGTCTGTCCCTTTGTTCGCCTGTGCCCACAATACCTCGATATTATACCAACCCTTGCACAGCTGTTGACCTTGGTACAGCATAAAAAAGTTGATAACAATTTAAATCGGACAATAGGGATCTCGCCTCCAATATAACGGTAATTTATAGAGACGGAAAAGTTCGATAAATCAGTAACTACTGAAGCTCTTAAGTTCACTCCATATTTATTCCCAACGACAGTTCTACGATTTTGTTTATCGACACTCCCAAATCACACACTGTGCGTTGCCACGTTGGGATCTACGACGGAAATAATGAAAGGCGTGGGGGCCAATTCTGATTCTATGAAATTGTGAAGTGAAATTGAAAAATTCTATTTCAGTGAAGATTTAATTTCTTCACTTTATCATTTTGTTATATCATTTTAAGCGATTCCCATTCATTTAAGACTTTTCCTTTAACATCTAGCAAGTAATAAGTTAGTAAATTATTTTGAGTTTAAGAAAATGATATTCTTTATTACAAGATGGTGGTTTTGAAGAAACGCCAAACTTGTCTTTTTAACAGCCACAAAACTTTGTGAAAAAAGTTTTCACAGTTAGTTTATTGAAAAAAGAATCGTAATTTTATGTGAAGTGGTGAAAAATGTTTCAACTTCACTCTTTCACAGAACAGGAATTGGCCCCCTGATATTACTTACAAATTGTTGTATGATTTTTGCTCAGTTTTTCTTAAATTTTATTGAGATCGGTAAAGTAGTTTTTGAGATACACATATATAATATAAGTAGGCGGTGCCACGCCAATTTTCGCAAAATTTCCTAAAAACCCACTTCTTTGCTAAAGAGCGATTGTATAAATCAATTTTGAATAAATATTGATGAACTCCCTAGCCACACTGCTCAAAAAATCTGAAAGTCCGGTACCTAAACAATATAAATTCATGGTCGTATTAAAAAAAAGTCGCCTAACTTCGACAATTTGTATGCGATTAAAATAAATAAGCTATCAGTTTATTTAAAAAAAAAATATTAGATAGTACTACATATTTTGAAATTGTGGATTATCGATGTTCCAAATTTAAAAGATTAGGAGAAATATGGGTTTTTTTATTTTACTCGATAAAAAATCGCAACAAGCCAAGTCCGTCAATAGATTATTATATTACATTTTAAAGGCCTATATTAGGCATGTTGCGAATGTGGAATTTATACATCCGCGGATGCGAATGCGGATGCGGATGTTTAAAAGGTACCATCCGCGGATCCGGATGCGAATGCGGACGTCATATCTTTTTAAGAAATAATTTCGGTGGGTAAATTCGGTGACTTAGGTAAATAAAAATGGAAAGGTTAGTAATTTTTAATAATCTGCTTTATCCTGGGTTTCGCCCGAAAATTTGTATTCAGCCCATAGTAAATACATGAAAACCAAAAGTGAAAAGAGAACCGGTTCGGGAAAAGTGAAACTCATGATAAGACTGAATGTTTTTTTTAGAACTTGGATTTAAAAATTGGAACATTGTATTTAATAAAAACTTTTTAAGGGGTCGTAAATCAAACCTGCGCCTCTATATAACTACTCGCTCATGGCGACAAACTTGAAAAACTTGAAACTTGACAAAATGGTAAATTCATTTCGATTGACACTGCACCAGTTGAGAGGACTTTCAGTTATATTTATTTATTTGTATTGCGGTGCAATAATTACTTTCTGAGAATTTCATCGGGGCCACAAATGTCGGACGTATCCTCCTGACTTTCATCTTCACAATCTAGCATCATGGCACGATCGTTGTTTAAACACCATTGTTTTCCAAAAAATTCTTCATTCTCATTCTTTTGGTTGTTTCGGAATTGGGTGAACCTGTCACGTCATCAGCGTTTTTCGATTTTAGTCCTTGTAATTAATTTTTAATGCTTTCTTCTGTGATTGGTCAGATATACGTGTTATCAGTGCACTTGCATAATATTCTAGGGACCAAAAATAACAGTTATTTTTTTACGACTTAAATTTGGCGTACTATTTTTTATTCAGAAATAAACGTCCTTTCCGAATAATAAACAAACCGCTTATACAAATTAAACAAAATGAAATATGAAAGAGGACTGAAATAGCTTTTAAACAGAAAAAACCAACGAAGATTACTGCTTCGATTTTTTTTTATAATCTAATTACTAAAGAAATTCATATATGTAAATACATACCTGACCCATGGTTTGTTCTTCTTCTTCTTCTTTTTTGGCGCTGTAACCGCCTAAGCGATTTTGGCCGAGTCCAAAACAGCACGTAAGTCATTTCTCTTCTGTGCTAACTGACGACAATTGGAAATGCAAAGTGAAGCCAAGTCCAAGTCTCCACCTGGTATTTCCAACGCAGAGGAGGTCTTCCTCTTCCTCTGCTACCAGCATCGCGGCCCGCGTTGAATATTTTCAGAGCAGGAGCGTTTCTGTCCATTCGAACGACATCGCCAAGCCACCGGAGCCGCTGAATTTTAGTTCGCTTCACTATGTCTATATCGTTGTAAAGCTCATACAGCTAATCGTTAAATCGTCTGCGATATTCGCCATCACCCACGCGTAAAGGTCCGTAATGATGAGTGACTTATAGAGTGTGATCTTTGTACGACGAGAGAGGACTTTACTCATCAATTGCCTACTCAGCCCAAAGTAGCACTTGTTGGCAAGAGTGATTCTCCGTTGGATTTCAAGGCTGACATTATTATTGGTGTTAATGCTGGTTCCCAAATAAACGAAGTCGTCTACTTTTTCAAACTTGTAACTGTCAACAGTGACGTGGGTGCCAAGACGCGTATGCTCTGACTGTTTGTGTGATGACAGGAGATACTTCCCGAGAAGGCAGAACAGATGTAGCCCTTGTTTTTCCGATAATATCGATGTCGTCGGCATACGCCAGCAATTATACGCTCTTGTAAAGTATTGTGCCTGAGCGGTTCAGTTCTGCGGCTCTTATTATCCTCTCCATGACTTAATTAATATATATATAGACTGCCCTAACTTGCTTGAACTGATAAGCTTTAATGTTCCCCACAGAGTATTGCGTTTTCAATTGCCATTTTACTTGCAACCAGTCAAAGCGAATTATTTTTATCTGGCTCCGGTTTTTAGAGCTCTTTCGGAATTCAACTGTATCTCAGGAAGGTTGAATATTGAGTTCTCGAATTCAAGGTCCTTATTCAAATCTATAATTGAATCTATTTACTCCTAAACTTATACACAAAGTATGTACAACTTTTTACTTAATAGGGTTATATTTAATTAGTTATTTTGATTAAATTTGCTCTTATATGAGTAAGTGTACTATGAAACATGTTTCTGCTGTTGTTGTATGTTATTTATAATTCTAAGGTGTTTTTAGTAATCTAGTCTGTAAGATTTTTTTATCAGTCATAGACTAAATAAAGATTGAATTGAATTGAATTGAACATCAGATTAAAGAAATGACACGAAAGGGAGTCCCCTTGTCTGAAACCCCGTTTGGTATCAAACGGTTCGGAGAGGTCCTTCCCTATTCTGATGGAGCTGGTGGTATTGCTCAACGTCATTTTACACAGCCATATTAGTTTCGCGGGGATACCAAATTCAGACATCGCGGCATAAAGGCAACTTCTCTTCATGCTGTCGAAAGCGGCTTTGAAATCGACAAATAGATGGTGTGTGTCGATCCTATTCTTGCGGGGCTTTTCCAAGATTTGGCGTATTGTGAATACCTGATTTATGGTGGATTTTCCAGGCCTATAGCCAGACTGATAAGGTCCAATCAGCTCGTTTACGGTGGGCTTCAGTCTTTCGCAAAATACACTCGATAGGACCTTATAACCTATGCTTAGAAGGCTGATTCCGCGGTAGTTGGCGCGAATGGCGGGGTCGCCTTTCTTGTAGATTTGGCAGAGCACACTTAAATTCCAGTCGTCGGGCATGCGTTCATCTGACCATATTCTGCATACGTGCTGATGCATGCACCTCATCAGCTCCTCGCCGCCGTACTTGAATAGCTCGGCTGGCAGGCAGTCAGCTCCAGCAGCTTTAATGTTTTTCAGCCACGTAATCGCTATTTGTACCTCGTCATAGTCAGGCGGTGTGACAGCTACTCCATCATCATCGACTGGGGACTCGGGTTCGTCTTCTTCACTACTTTCAGCGCTGCTGCCATTCAGTAGGTTGTAAAAGTGTTCCCTCCACAATTTAAGTATATATCTGGACATCGGCCACTAGGTCACCATTGTTGTTCTTACAGGAGTTCGCCTCGGTCTTGAAACCTTCCGTTAGTCGCCTAACCCTCAGGTAGAATTTTCGGGCGTTCTTCCTGTCGGCCAGCATCTCAAGCTCTTCGCACTCACGTATTTCGGCCTCTCTCTTCTTATTGCGGCAAATACGTCTCGCTTCGTTCTTCAGTTCCCTATAACGGTCCCACGTGGCTCGCGTTGCGCCCGATCGCAGCGTGGCCCTGTAGGCGGCATCTCTTTTCTCTGCGGCTTCTTGACATTCCTCATCGTACCAGTGGTTCTTTCGGGCTCGCTGAAATCCTACTACTTCTTCGGCGGCGGTACTTAATGATCGGGAAATGTGGTTCCACTGCTCGCGTATGTCGGATTGTTGAAGAGTGCTCTCAGAGAGCAGGTGCGTGAGTCGAGTGGCGAATAAATTGGCCGTCTGTTGTGATTGCAGCTTTTCGACGTTAAGCTTTCCTTTCATTGTTGTGCGCACATTTTTGGCTGCACAGAGGCGGGTGTGTATCTTGGCTACAGCAAGATAGTGGTCCGAGTCGATGTTTAGCCCTCGGTGTGTACGTACGTCTAAAACGCTTGAAGCATACCTTCTGTCTATCACAACATGATCGATTTGGTTTCTCGTTTTTCGATCTGGAGACAGCCATGTAGCTCGGTGGATGTTCTTATGCTGGAACCTAGTACTACATATTACCATGTTTCGGGCCCCGGCGAAGTCGATCAGCCTCAGTCCGTTATCGGACGTTTCGTCGTGGAGGCTGAATTTTCCGACAGTGGCGCCAAAGATCCCTTCCTTGCCCACCTTGGCATTAAAATCGCCAAGCACGATTTTGACATCGTGTGGGAGGGCAGCGCTCATATATACGTTCCAAACGCTCATAGAAGAGATCCTTGGACGCCTCATCCTTCTTTTCGGTCGGGGCATGGGCGCAGATGAGCGAAATGTTGAAGAATCTTTTGATGCGGATTGTGGCTAGACGTTCGTCCAGCGGGGTGAACGCCAGTACTCGGCGACGGAGTCTCTCTCCTACCACGAATCCAACGAATTTGCCCCGCTTTACGTGGCAACTGTAGTAGACGTCGCAAGGCTTCACGCTTATTTTTCCTTGCCCCGTCCATCGCATTTCTTGGATGGCGGTGATGTCAGCCTTTGTCTTCCCGAGGGCATCAACCAGCCGGGCAGAGGCACCTTACCCATTAAGTGTCCGGATACGTTTGCCGTGGTCGTCATCAGAAAAAGGGGGTCTCATCCGAGGCTTTTAGATTTTTTCATTGGGCGGGGCTTTAACGTAACGCGAAGTTTTACGCCTTCTCACTTTAGCTCGCTCCCCAACGGGTGCTTGGTTGCTACCCAGAGGATACGTGGATATAAATATCCGGACGTTGTGAGCTGCGATTTGAACCATACGCACAAGAATCGCTTCTGGCCACTCGTAGGTGAATGGCAGTCAGAAGTTTTCCACTTCTGCCCACGGAACCATAGTTTGTTCTATGGTTATTAGTTAACATTTTTTATTGAAATATTTTTCAATATGTGGCTTTCCTCGTTTAGACATTTCAGTTTTAAAGCTATTTAAGTCCTCTTTCATTTGATACCAAGCGTGTTTAATTTGGATAAGCGATTTGTTTATTATCCGGAAAGGACTTTTATTTCGGAATAAAAATATTTGGCCAAGTTTAACTCTGAAAAAAACTGTAATTTTTGGTCCCTTCAATATTCGCATTCGCAAAAGATCCGCATAGATTTTTGCGAATGCGAATGTTAAAACTAATGCGGAAGCTCCGCAGTTGCGAATGCGAATGCGAATATTCGCAACAACCCTGGCCTATATATCCTCTTCTCATATCATATATGATCTTTGAAATCGAATCAAAAATTATCATTAAAAATTTCATAAATCTACAAAATCGGGCATCCTAATGTACATACATATTGTGGCGAATACTGCGGCAACGCGAAGCGAACAACAAGAAAATTGCAGAATGTTCGACGAAAAAGGTAGAATATATGGATGGGTAGTTTTTATTTTAAGTAGCTTTCACAAAAGTCGAAAAAATGTTTAAAATAAATTTCTGAGTGAAATTAAATGTTAGGACATGGGGAAATTTTTCGTAGAACATTTAACCCATTAGCACCCGCCTGAAAGGGCCGTTTTGAACCTTACTTCAATAAACCCTGCAAAAGCAAATTTGCCAGATCGTTAGAGGATTGATATATTTTAGAAAATTATTCTGTGGAAAATTTTACTAGGGGTCTTCTCAGGCAAAAGCTTAATGCCAGCAATGTAAAAGTCTCTAAAAAATTAAAATAAAAAATCAACAAAATAATTTGTTTTTTTACAAAAAATTTTTTAGAATTGAGTTTGCCCGTTATTCCCTCATGGCATAGATTTTTTGTTTCGATGCATCCGATCGAAAAACATGTATCTTTTTACTTTCATCCCAAAGGCAAATGTAGTGCCACACACAATGATGCCAAATTTAGTCAGAAAGAAGAAAGCTGCAGAGTTGTAAATAAAGATTAAACTCGAAGTTCCTTAGCAAAATTCGATTTTATCCGAGTTTTAGCAACACAAAGTTCGATTTCAAGAATTCGAAGCTTCGAATATCGAATTTACACATCCCTAGTAGAATATTCGACAGAAAGAAACGTCAAGTGGAGGAATGCTGCGAACAGCGAGAGAATGAGAGAATGTGCGATAGATGTCAGAACGTTCTAGAGTTGCCATGAGTGCGAGCGCAGGTATATAAGTCCACTGCTACAGCGCACACGAAGTACAGTTGCGAATCAGCAAGCTACAAGTTAGCAAGTTTTTGTAAAGCGTTGTAATTGCTTTAACAAGTATTATAAAGTGTTATTTTTGCATTAGCGAGTATTGTAAAGTGTTTTTTATACAATACAGTTAATTGTACTATAATTTGGTCATCTTAAGCGTTTATTTAACAATCTAGCGATACAAGCTCAAAGGATTTTGGGAAATCCGTCAACTAAACAGGGATAATCGTAGCAATATCGTCGCTACCGTGTCAATCTATCGAATGAGGCATTTCATGCCACCGTGACCACCTCTGTGCGCGACCTCTCAGGATTTGGATGAAAGTTGAGGAGATTGAAGGTCTAGGTGACATGAATATACGTGCATCATATTTTGCCGATACAACGTATTACACGAGACTTAAATTTTAAGAAAACATCTTACATACCTTTCTTTAAAGTGCTGTATATTGGAAACCTTTTAACGAAACTTAATGATAAAAAATTTATTTCTTCCGTCTTACTATGGGCTTTAGTTGTACATTTTTTACATTAGTGTGCAACGTATAAAAAACGAAAAAAATTACGTAAACATTTTTCTTTTTGATTTTTTTTTTGATTAAAGCATTTAAAAAAAATTTTTTTTTTTAGATAAAAACATTGTCTATAATGTCAACTTTAAGTACCCAAATGGGCGTAATGGGGTACTTATGCGTATGGACTCTAAATCGTCTAACGCTCGAGCAATATGATAAATAGACATTCAAATTTTATATTTTTGAAAGAGGAAAGGTGTGTAAAAAACAAAACCAATATTAATAAATGATATTAACTTTACTAAAGGTCTGAAATCATGAAAATCCCATCAAGAAAATGGCAGAATTTAACTTTGTCGCAAGTTCACATGGCAAATCTGCTTACGACGTCATTGGAGGAAATTTTAAGAGACCAGCAGCTAGAGCAAGTCTTCAACTCCTGATGTTACAGCAAATTCGTACACCCGAAACCCTCTACCAATGAGGTGCTGTATGTTCCCAATGGGATGCCTGTAAAAAATAGCTGAAACTCACTTTTCAGTGGACTTTATTTCGACTATGAGTACGTGCCAATTACTTTAATCCTATTTTAAGCTAGTTTAAAAGGTTAAATAACATCAAGTTAGGGAGCTTTATATCCTTATTTAACGAATCTTTAAATCAATAAATAATTTTTTTCTTTTTAGTTCTTATTGTAGTAAAACCGTGTTGTTGGTTTTTTTTTTTAACTATAGGTTTATTTTTTACACACCTTTCCTTTTTTGTTTTAATAAAAGGCTAACCTTGTAGCTATCATTGGAGGTCTAATATTCTTTTGCAATGAAACCGAAACATCAACAACATCAACATCAACAACACTCACACTACGAACAAATTTTGGAAAAACCCTCCGAGAAAGGCGGGAAATTGGAAAAATCGAAAATTGATTTTTTGTATGGAATTTTGTGTGCAATTCCTTCGGAATGGCATTCGAATGGAAAAATAGAAAAATCTAAGTGGAAAATCCGGAAGAACGCGAAAAATTTGAATCTTTTTCGACGAAAGCTTGGAAAATTTCGAATGATTGTGAAATTCATTGGGAGCAAGAATCAATTGGGAACAATTTTCTCCTATGTTTCATAACCGATTCGAATGGGTGCTGCATTTTTGGAAAGGTGTTTAGAAGGAGTGCACAGTGTTTAAATTTTTTCGATAGGTGGCGCAGGGGTCCAGTTACGCTAAAAAAATGAATTTGGTTCGTTGGTAGCCTTTTGCCTAGATTAGCATATATCCATTCCTTCCGTTAAGTGGGCCAGACACCGATCTATTCGAAAAACTCTTAGTTATCGTCCGATTTGCTTGAAATTTGGCACGTAGTTAGCTTATTGGCTGGATTAAAATATAAGATATTTTTTCTGATAGTTGGACCAGATACCGGTCTATTCAAAAAAATCGTATTTGTGGATTTGCTTGAAATTCGATACCCGTATTATAGATATATATTGAATAGAATTGAGTCATTATTTTACAGTTTGAAATGTGTTTGAAGGCGGCGCAAACGTGCGGGTATTGGCTATTTAACAATACTTATTACACAGGCCCACAAAAAAATTTTATGCAGCAAATGTTGACAATATTTTTGGCAAATTTTTTTTTGTACTGATTACGAATCTGTAGCATAAAGTTTCCATCAGCTCCAGATTTTCAGAAAAACAAGGTCAAAGTGTCAAAAAGTCGAATTTTTTCAATACTTCAGAAGCTCTAGCGAAGAAAGAAAGAAAGTGTGGTAGAACCTTCCACTTAGGCTTTGATTAAAGCTAAATATCTCAAATACTATCCTTGCTAATTCCTGCACCATTGCTTGATGGTCACTTATAGTCATTTGTTGAACAGGAATAACTGATTCTGGGAAGTTTGAGTACCTACCGCAATCAAGCAAAAGGTGATAGATCCTTCCACTTAGGCTTGAATTAAGGCTTGGACTTCTGACTTCAGTCCCTGAAAATACCATTCCTGCACCTTGACCCTAAAGTCACCTATAGTCTTTTATTGAACACCTAACACCGATTTTTACAAATTTTTTTTTGCAATTGCATAACTATCCAGTATTTAATTTTTTATTTTTGGACGATAAAAAGTAAATGAGTATAGGTGACCATCAGCGCAAGGTGCGGTAATAGTACTTTCAGGGATAGTAATCTGTAGTTCTAGCTTTAACTTAAGCCTAAGAAGGTTCTATCACCTTTTGCTTCTCAAATATTGCAAATAACGCGATTTTGTGACACTTTCCCCACATTTTTCTCAAAATGTCAAAAATCGCATCAAAAGCGGTGTTACCCTGTGTTACCTACACTAATTATATAAAGAGAAGCTCCTTCTTTTTATAAGAGGTGATCTCGCGAGCGGCTATACCGATTTTTTGAAATTTTGGACACGTAATGCAGACTTTCGATATATTAAGGGAGCGTGGCATCACCCATACATATCAAACTTTTCATACCGTATATCTCTGGAAGTATTTGAGGTAGTGTCCTGGAAATAGTTATAAAGATATTGGGGCTCCTGGAAAAGGAGGCGTGGCGCATTCTAAACATATTGAAACTTGTACCTATCTGTAAATATATACACCCAGAATACAGCGTTTTCCTTTTTTTAATAAATGGTTTTGTTAATTTCTTTATAGAAATATAGTTCATTTTGCATCAATTGACACCAAATTTTGAGTATGCAGTTCTGTAAATCACTGAATTTCAGTATCACAAAGTGCAAGTTTTAAATGGTTGTAAGTTACCGTTGATTTTTGAGAACTTTTTTCGCTGATGATGTTGCGCATTTTCTCCGCACAACGAATGCGTGATAGTTTTTTTGTATGGAAAAAATGCCGAACAGTGTCAGTATGAAAAAGACTTATTCTGGTGGCTTAACTCCTCCTAAACGACCGAAACGATTTCAATGATAATTTTTAGTGGCGCTGGAGCCGAGTTATTGCTTAAAATCGTCGACTCGGAGGCACCCGGGATCAAAGTCAAATTACTCCCCTTAAATCAACCATTGCGGTCCTTGATTTACGGTGAATAAACAGAATGTGGACCAATGATACACACAAGTTTGGAAATTGCCACCAACTATAGTATACAGATCCAAGGATGATTCACTATCGAGCCGCAAGGACTTCTTCCCGGTATAACGCTTTCGTCAGGTTATTTAAGACGGCAATGGAGGATATGCCTTCTGTCGACCACAAAATCAAACGTGAACGTGAATTGCTGGCGAAAACGTTGGACCAAATGTTTCAATAAAAAAATTAATTTTGGGCGGGACGAAGTTCGCCGGGTCTGCTAGTTATTTATATTTTTAGGTACATTCTTTCTCATATACATACATACCAAGTACATGAATTCCAAATAGTTTTTCTTAAATAGATAAGAACTTTTTGATCTTAAATTTCGGTATTTGTCTTGAAATCTAGAAGTGAAATTCACAAGTATTTAAAATTATTAGCTTTAGCGTATTCTTTTTGTAATTCTATAATAAGGGTAAGATGTTCAAAAAGGATGGAACCATTTGCAACCGCATGGCATTGTAACTCGACCACTAATATATGTAGTCGTTTGGTGACCACATTTAATACTAAAATAATTATTGACCACTTGCAAAATAGCTGAGATTGACGCAAAAGACGCCAAGTAGCATTTAGGCATTGGATGGCTGTGTCAGTAAACTACATTACCTATACGAATACGGTCCTTTATTCTGATGCTTCACCACGAATATAGCGCCGGTCCTTCATTTCGTCCGTTTCCTTTATTTCTGTTTTGCTTATTTGTTCGTTTTGTTTGCTGCCTATTTTATTACAGTCAATGCACTTCATGCCCAAAGCAGCATCCACAGCGGCGCTGGCATCTGCTTTCAACTCTCGAGTACTACCCAGCACTGGCTCCATCGCGCAACGCTCACTGAATCACATATCCGCTCTGTTTGCAAACGAAAGATTTGTATGTATGTATGTGTGTACATATATTAACAACTCAGTGCAGCTTTCCATACTGCCCAGTTATGCGTTGAATCCGTTCGCTGCATTTGCCAACTCCCACTCATATTACTGCAACCCGACCGCTATGCCTGAGTTCATGCGCTTTCCTGACTCCTCGTTAATCCACCCAACACATTTGCGTCATTCTATCATATTTCCCCCATTCCTGGCAAACGCACCCTTTGAAATGTCTTCGCAATGTTTCGTTGCATCCGGTGGCCAGCAGCATCGACCTAAGCAAACCTCACACTCGTCATTATCCTTTGACCAAACCCATTCTCAACGACTTCGAAACTTTTCATTTTTAATTTTTTATTTTTTTCTCATTTAAACATTGTTTTTCTCCATAAATCCTTCCCTTAACGCATTGCGCTACATACAAGCATACGAGTATTTACTTACAATTTTTTTGCGCTCGCATTTTCTCTATTTTTAATTAATTAATGTGCAAAGTAGAATTTCTATAAGTTGACTTATGCCTAACTGAACATTTGCACTGAGGGACGAAAGCTCTCACCCACGCTACAGGAAGGGTGAAACGGTTACCTGAAAGCTTGCACGGGATGAAGGTTGTGCAAAGTACCAAGCGTCGTTAACTATTGCTTCTCTTCATCAAGTGGCTGACCCGCAATTTCCCTAACCATCTCAATACCTACATTGTTGCAACCTTCTGAAGAAAATCTCTGTACGCCTTCAGCTGCGTCTTTTCAACACCCTCGCTAGGAAATTTCTTTATGTTCCCCATACATACGTAATACTTCCATCTGTGTGGAAGTATACTGTGGCGAAGGTGAGTTTTTTGGATAGCTACAAATATAGATATGTACATAGTTACATACATTCATATGTATGTACGTACATATTTTGTATTGATGAGACGCTTCTAGGCATAAGAGGCGGTGCGATGCAATCGAATCGACCACTCTCGTTTTAATTTTATTGTTATTTCGCCTGCTTATTTCGAGCTGATTTTACACAAGAAAAAAATCTACCAGATGTGGGAAATATCTACCAATAACTTTTTTAGGGTGGGCTTTCCAAAACGGAACCAATCGAAATTTCAGCGAAAGTATAAGGAATTTCGTCATGAAACTTGGTGAGGATGTTGGGGGAGGCCTCCTCAACATGAGTTGTTCACTCTCACAATATAATTGCTAATAGTATTTTAGCAATTTGTTGTTAAATAATGTCCACTATCACCCCCTAATTTTTTTAAAATATGCCACTTATCACTTATATTTTGTGTTACATATTATATTTTCAATGCTCACATGCGTATTTTATGCTTTTATTATATATAATTCACCAATTAATTAAGTAAAACGCGTTTATAAATTTGTGTTCACATTTTACCACTTTTCACAAACAAACAGAAATAACAATGGCCGACAGTAAGAGCAAATATGTGCTGCCATAAGTTTTAAAAGTAAATACGCCACTATTAAAGGATTTTATTAAAACGCGGCCAACACAAAAAGGAGTTGTGCGTAAAATTGTCATATTTTTATGGCAACCGTATTCTAACGGTATTTCTTTTATTCTCTTCTTATTTTTTCGCATGCAGAAGCTTAAATACACTTCTAAACCGTATTATTTCCTTTTTTATTTCTTCTTTTTTTTAATATACTTTCATAAATTATGAAATTTTTTTTATATAAAATCGCGCGATTTTATATAAAACACCCAGTAACCATATATTAATATAGTTCCATATACATATATTATTAAAAATTTTCGCCTGCGGCGCTTTATATTCTAAAAATCTATACTTCGATGAATAATGAACATTTTTAATAAAACATCGCTTTTTATTATAAAATCGATACTTCGATAAATTATGCAACTTTTTAATCAAAAATCGACCAATAAATAATTAAATTTTTTTATTAAATATCGCGCGATCATTATCTGAATTTTTTTATTGCTTCCGTTTTGTGTTTTTGAGGCATTTTTTCATATGTATGGCAGTACTGACATTTCACTTCAATTGGTGTACAAAGCAAAAGGTGAGGTTAAATTCGGTATTTTTTGCAACTTTAAATGCGAATTACTTTAAAATTATAAGCCTCCTTCAGGTTTAGAATCTGAAAAAGCTCCTCTATACTCCCTAATATTTTTTTTTTCAAAGCCTGGATCCGTTTTGGAAAATTTTCCCCTTTTTTATAATTGTTTAAATAAAAACTATAGTTTTGTTATTTTTTTATTTATTTTAATTAAAACTATAGTTTTTTCTTGTTTTTTTTAGTTATTTTAATAAGAATTAAAATTGTTTTTAAGAACTTTTTATTTAACTAGTTATACGGTATTTGAGTCGTATTATTGGCATATTCTCAGTTTCCTTCAACCAAAAGCGGAAGTGATGAAACTCAAGGCAACAAGGAAACTTCATTATTTGAAAAACTTCTACTCGAGTTATTATAGACAAATACAGTGACTCGAAAAAGTGATTTTTTTTAACTAAATCCATAAAAATCGAGGATTCAAACTATATACAACATATAGAAAAATTCCAAAAATTTTCGTCTAAATTTCGAATTTTTTACTCTTAATTTTTAGAACAATTTGAGGTATAGAGTTTTAAAGCAAATACTATTGAGTATAGCCAAAAATGTGCTGCTTAATATTCCCATTGATTTTTTTTATCTTTTTTCCATTGATAAAAAATGGCGTTAATTTTTTTGCGAACAATCATAGTGCGTAATTACATACCTGTCATTTTTTTCTTTATATTTAAATAATCATTTAAAATATTTAGGCAATCAAAAGCTCCTCGGGATTCCAGTAAAATTAGTTTTGAATGGAGCGCGATATGTTCGCTTTATATCGATATACATTTATACATATGTAATTATATAAAAACTATGCAAAGAAATGTATAATATATTTAAAGATAACTACGAAAAATAAATCGGGAACGGAAAGTTCATCAAAAATCTACCAAAATGAGAAAAAATTTACCTTTTTACCAACCCAAATTTTTTCTACCAATTTTGGTAACAATTTACCAAAGTGGCAACCCTGAATATAATACCAAATTGCGCACTTCTGTAGCGAAAAATAGAAAAAGACGCCGTTTGTAAAAAAATACTAAAATACGTGGTGTAACTGCCCAGCGGGAAATTTATCTAGCTATAAGTTAACTTGAAGTTGATTAGGAAGGAACCAATGGTCTCTATTTTCTGTATATTTTCTTTGGAGAAAGCTAACTATATTTCTATGGCGTTGGCCGCGAAATAGTCAAGGGTTGTTACCTCTGCATAAGATGTAAACGAACTTGTAACTAACTACTCTTGGACCTAAAATATCAAGAAGAAAAGCAATATTGTTTTACTTGTTCATTTTTTATTAACCTTATTTAACATTACATATTTGTTAACATATTCTGCTGTAGGTGGTTTCATGTTCACATTCCGTCAGACATAACTTCAAAATGATAATGGGAGGTTCCATGGGAAACTGAACCTCAGTGTAAAAATTATTTTCTTTGTAAAACTATCAAACGTGGGGATAACACATTTGTAAAAATCTTGAATCAACCAAAAAATAACAAATTAAAGCTTTAAATGCATTTTTATTACCTTTTTTACGTTTTGGAATCAAGTTCTAAGTAAATTTTTTTAGTGAGTTTAATGTAGGTTGTGTTGAAAGTACTGTCAAATAATTTGCGATTCATAATTCAAGTGTTTGGTAAGAAAAATATATAGTAAACTCATCTGCTTTTAATAAAATTGTGCTATATTTTAAATTGTGTGAGTGCTTTATCTATATTATGTGATACTATTAAGCTAAAAAGTTATTATATTTTATTACAGAAGTTGGAGTTGCGTTTTGTGTTTGTTACCTAATGTTTGAAATTCATTGCAAATGTTTACCACAATTGCATTTTCGTTCCCACATAGTTAGATAAGAATAATTCAACAGCGAAGTATGTCCAACCGGTGACAGCTACGGGTGGGACAGTTGTCAGAGGTGGGTTTAAAGGGCTTATAAGCTTTATTTGCTTGTTTAGGTCGAGGGGGGGAAGGAGGGGGGAAGCGCGGTCTCGCCCATTACCTATATATCCTTTTGGTCACCTGATTAAATTAAGTGACATTTTGACCATTTTTGGTTTTTTCTTCTTTTTATTTAATGTTTATAGTTTTTTTTTATAAAAGTCTAGCACATTTAAATATATACAAGAACCACATAAACCCACATTTAAAACTTCGTACAAAAATTATAAAAATTCAACAAACCTTAACAATTATACCCAAAAATTTTTAACTTTATGTTCAGAATTTTTAGAAAATTCTAGCCCATTAAATATAAGTAGGTAATAGGGAGGATTTCAAGATGCTAGGAAATCGCGCTGATTTTTAATAATTTTTTTGGCTGACGGTCCTAGGCATTGTATTTTATATAAAAGGCACATATCCTAAGATAAAACGTCAGTAAATTGAACCCCTACTTGGCTTCTTATATTTTTTAATAACTAATCTTTAATGTGGACAATACTAAAAGCTCCTTTTCATATGAAAATTCTTATGTGTCCCACCCGTTACAAACGTTGCCCAACACGTGACAGAGGAAAATCGGATTTTTTTTATAATAAAGCAATAATTTTTGTTGTAATTTTTGCTTTTTTTGTATTCGTGGTTCTTTGTTTTATTATAAGACATCAAGTTCACACAGAAAAGTAAAATAAATACGCAGAGTTTCCGTAAAATATATGTGCTTAAGAAGAGCAGTTTCCTTTTTTGTCCCACCCGTGACAGAAGAAATAACTCAAAGTTTTTCCATATGAAAGTAAGCTGGAATTTCTTTCGTATTTTGTAATAACTCATATAACTGTCAATTAGGTGTTGGTTTATCAAAATGTAGAATGGGTAGGTAATTTATACTTAAATTTAATCAAGAAAGAACCTTTTTTCTGCACAATTGTCCTGAATTCGAAAGAGTATTTTTGAAGTGCAGAAAAAAGTGTATTGAAAGTAAAATTTGTTAGCTTTTTGTTTTAAACTACAAGTTACATATTTTATGGCAATCCCGCAAAAAAACAAACTAAAAATCGGCTTTTTTTTTAATTGATTAACTGCTCTTGTATCGCCATAAAAACTGCATTACGCACCTTATAAACCACAACTAATAACCAAAAGCAATTTTTAATTTATCCCACTTCTAGTCGTATGTATATCTTATAAGAAATGTAGCAAATGAAAGGTAGAAAAACTCCCTATAAGCAGTATATATCTGTGTTCATATGGAATATTAGGTTATGTCGAAAGGCTGGCTTCAGTATACTAAAATGAGTGGAGAAATTATTTTTTTTATTATTAGCCTTACTAAAATTATTTAAAAAATTAGCATTTTTAACTGTAAAGATACGATGCGCACTAGTCAACGCAACCATTTCCGCCTGCCAGATGGCCCCCACGCTAACCGAGGGAGTGAGAGAGATGTCATATCAAAAAACCAGCTGTCCCGAAATTCTCTCTCGAAAACGTTGCTAGACTATAGTTGTGTTTTTTTACAAATTATCCAGTAACTTGCCAGCAACTCTCCAGTAACTTAATTTCTAAGAATTCGCTCTCATAGAAAAAATTTACAAAAAAGTACGTGAACGATTTTCCAGTAATAATTTCCAAGTTTCATGAACAGCTGATTAATTGGTTGTTTATTATATATTTTATATTTAAATATGTTTATTTTGTGAATTTCCGCAATAAAAAACCACAAACAGTTTCCTTATTAGTTTAAATTTCATCTAGCAACATGCGATCAGCTGTTTTTCGTACTGGCAAATTCTTACAAGTAAAAATTTATCCAGTAAAAACTTGCAACTTCAGCTGTCATTTTTCGCTCTCTCAATTTCCCCTACTCTGCAAGTTTTTGCGTACGAAAACGCCAAAACATGAAAATTCGTAAAAACTTTTACTGGATTTTACTGGAAATGAGTAAAAAAACGCAACTTATAAAGATTTTTATGCATACATCTCGATGCCTGGAGTTCAAGGTTACCAAATTTCATTTTTGTTATAACGGCGATTTATGCGGTTTTGCAACTGGTCGATGGGCGGTATGTACAACTAAAATAAGCTTATTCCAGCTACAACTAGGGGCAACTCTTTAATTCGGAGCCATATTTTTAATACAACCTTCAATACAAAATCTTAACTTTTTCGGTCTTTATTTTTGGAAAAGAGAGTTTCTGTAAAAAAAACTGTAATTTTGTACAGATTTTATGAGGGGATTTCATATAATAATAATATTGTATCTTACATTTTGTAATTGAAATTGGTTTTAGTTAGCCAAAATATTCTGGTAGACTGAACAAAGCCATGTTGTACCTTATATGTACTTCTACTTGACCTCTGAATTATTTGGTATATGGGCAAATCTAAAAAATCGGTACACTTAAAAAAAAAATTGAATTTTTAAATTTGTGAGCACACCTATGTTTTATATATTATTCGTAATCTCTTAATAAATCGATCAATATAAGTGTAATTCATTTTCATCGAGTGCTTCAAAAGTTAGACGAGGAATAAACATGAAATAGAAAACAAAATAATAAGCTGGGTTCAAATTACGCTGTTCAAGTTGTAAACTTTGAGCAAAGAATTTGAAAATTGAACTCATTTAATTTCTATTTTATAAATAACTCCCTCAGTTTTGAAGTTATTTTAATAAGATTTTGCACATAACCGTTTTTTAATATTACGTTAATTATTCCTTAAAATTATCGAAATAGGTTCACATTAACATATAGTTCCAATACAACTGATTACTCAGATATGTGTTTTTGAGCTATAACTCTATTTTCATATCTGAATAATAAATTGTATGCGTGCTATATGTCAAATTGAACCTATACTAAATTGTAACCTGTTTAATTGGAGGAGTTATAACGCAAAACAACGTCTCTGATAAATCAGTTGTATGGGAGCTAGATGTTTTAGTGAATCGATTTCGATGATTTTATGAAATAGTAAAGGTAATATTAAAAAACGGTTATGTGCAAAATTTTAGTAAAATATCTTCAAAACTCGGGGACTTTTTTATGAAATAATTAAAATTTAAGCAAAGTTTCAAGTACAGCTATCTCGAAAAGTGGAGCCAATAGCGTAAAACTGAGGACGCCACTGAATTTAGAAGGCTCCAATTAAGTAACACCAACTATCAGAACATTTGTCGAAAAAAAGCTACTTTGATACCACTCTCGAAGTATTCTGACTAAAAGAAGGAGCATCATTAAAAGTAGTAAATCAGGGTTTTTACACACTTCTAGAGAC
>NW_023458555.1:68101560-68126817 GCF_013731165.1 Rhagoletis pomonella | reverse complement strand
AATATTTTATCTTTATAAGTTAGTTTATTCTGAAAGCACACCTCTTGCTAAGGTATCAAATTATTCGTAATTGTTTCTAGAATACAATACATATTTAAAAAGTTCTTAAAATTAAATGCTTCAAAACCTATACGCGATAAACCAAAAATTTTGAAAATTGTGAAATGCAGAGTTACAGACTTTGAGTTACTTGCCATTTCGTTATTTTTTAAGGCGCACTTTTCTTACCTACAACATATGAAGTGTACACATAAGTGCTAAATTCCCATATAATTTCAAATCAGAATATGGTGTGCTTCAAAAGTTATGGCATAATTAATTGTGCCCCTTTTAAATATTACATAAAAATTCTATTGTTTTCATTATTTTTTTATTATTTAAACACCTATAATTCAAAAGTTATGCAGCAAATTGATCCAAATTTTTTTGAGGCTTCAAGTATACATACGTCAACGAATTATATCCAAAAGCAACCAACTGGATTTAGTTTACAACTGTGAAAACAAAGCTAAATAACACACAGGTTACCTGTTTTTTAGATTTGCCCTTATACCTTTTCAGCTCAAATTTTTTAATACATAATTAATAATTATTTTCTAGAAAGTAAAAACACTCATATTTTAAAATGGTTCTCTTTTTAATAAAGCAATCGCATTTCTGGCTAGTATATTTCAGGACGAATGTATATAGATTGAGCCAAGAGCTTGAGTAAGCAAATCCTATTTTTGGCAGCCAATGTCAGTTACGCGGTTTTGCCGAATGACGATACGTGGTTTTGTACCAAAAACGACGATATGTTTTCATAAACAGTATACGATTATTCGCTAAATAATATAAAAATTTTATAAAAAGGAGAAATTCTAAAAAGGATACTACATGCGCAACATAATAGGCTTATGGGGTGTATTAACTACACACTTACAGGTTATGACATTGTACAATTATTCTTTGACTATCCACTATCGAAATCTATAGTAAATATTTCTTAAGAGATTTATGATTAGTGTAATTTATTTCCTAAAATTTATTAAAATCGATTACTACTTCCTCGCTGGGCAATACAAATCGCCAATTAAATAAGTAGGACTTATTTCATTTAATGTTCTTCTATTTCCTAAACAAATTTCTTTACATTCCTGCGCAGGAAGTGAGGTTATTAGGAAGTAAACTTCCTCTGCTTGCGTTATCATGCTACATACCCAGCAAAAGACACGATTACCACAGAAACGAAAGTGGAAACGAGCTAGGCGATAGGAATCGCTTACCCTTTCGCTTCAAGAAGGCCATATTTTAACATGGGCATGTCATTGGCGGTAAGCCCTTACCCGCTGCATTACCTTCAAACGAAGGGGGAACGCATGGATAAACAGAATCCAGAGAAGCGAACAAAGAATGCCTTACAGAGAAACTAGTGTAGAATGCCTAGATAAGTACACACTTATTTATATTAAATTGAAATCAGAAAATGTCTTAAAAGATTAAAATTAATTAAAATTTGTATAAATCAGTTTTTGTACATACATATGTACGTATTTAGATATTTAGATTTTACTTAAAAATCGGTATGTACATACATACATATTTAATTAAGCTTAAAATTGTACTTCCTCACTCTTGTACTTCACTTCATTGACTGACTTCAACTTCGCTGCAAATTGAACAAAGCAAAACATGATTTTTATGCGAGACAAATTTCCACAGAGAGTAACGGTTGAAAAAGAACTTTTGGATATTCATTCTATTTTTTAGCTGACTACGATGCAGCATTCTACTTTGCATTCCCTGAAATAAAGAAGCAAATTAAAAAATAAATATTATAGGACATTCTACTTTGCATTCCCCGAAATTAAACAAAGAAGCGAAATAAATAAAATATTGCAGGACATTCTACTTTGCATTACCGGCAATGCCTAAAAGAAGCGAAAAAATTCGAAGGTATTATAACGCGATGCCTTCTAGAACACGTTACCACTAAAAGCGATTACCGATTTTTTGCTGGGTATGTACATAAATGAATGGTCATAATGCACCGGTGGCTATATTGGTGGTAGCATGTGTCTCCAACCATAACGAGGACAAGCTTAAATATTTCGGGTTGAAATGCACCCTTCAGCATTCACTGTTTACAATAAATTCCCGTCATGTGACCCGGAAGGGAAACTGCACTTTCCTTGATCTACCTGTACTACGCGACTCCTATATTAACATGTGAACTAATGCAACAGCAAAACTATTTACTCACACCGCTTTGCAACCACCAGCTACTGACCTTATGTCGCACTGAATGCAAAATTCCGTAGTCAGTAAAGTTCTCAGACAATCACATATTTGTATTTATTCATATAAAGATACTGGTATACTATAATTTTTATTAATTTCCTCTTTCTGTCGATTTCAAGTTTTCCTTTTTGTACCCCTTTCCTTCCCTTATTTTAAATTTTCTTAAGTGCACCTAGGCGAGAGCAACCAGCAATGTCATTTACCCCGCGATCTCTAAAAACATATGCAGGCGGCTGCTGTTGCTTTGGTGCTTCCCACAGTGGTTGGCGTAGTTGCGTGTAATGGTGTTTGATATGCACCAAAGATAAAATAAAATGCAAAAGTTCAGCAAGATGATTGAACCAATTTGACTATTGTTGCAATGGACAGCTCGGTCCAGCTAATGGATCGCACTGTCACGCCACAGGAGCCAAGAAATATATCGGCGAATTTCCCACTCGTATAAAGCCGAAATAGAGACTAAAAACAATGTTTATGTTATGCATACGCAGTAATAGACAAAAACACAGAACAACGTATAAGCGATCACTATGCACACACTGCACTCATATGAACATACATACATATGTACATATGTATATTGCGTGAACGAATGTGTTGCATGTGGAAGAAATATAAAATGAATAAAATAAATGTGGAATAAAAACCACTTGCATACACAATTATTTTAATAAATATGTGTGGCAGTTCCGCATTTGAGAATTGGTTCCTTTTCTCGTTTGTCACACTAAGTTGTCGTGCCTGTCGCTATTTCAAGTCAAACAAAGCTTGCGTCGTGCTCGTGGGATACTTTTTTCCTTATTTATCTCCGCACTCATAAATAGTGGTTCGACGGATGTTCCGAATAGCCATTGGGCTAACTGACTGCTTGTCTGCCTGTCTATGTCCATAAGTATTTGACACACTTAGCACAATTATGTAGCCAAAGGGGTTCCACGCTACAATCAACATCTGACAAGAAGTGTTAAATCTGCGTATTTGTTTATCGTTTCTCCAATTTCCAATGTGCAACAACTCTTGCGACTAACCACCGCAATACACCCCGCTTTCCTTCTCTTGTTAACTAATTTCGTGTTTCTCTTCGACTTGTTGCGGTGCCTCTATTAGCATATCCGGCAATTTCTGCAGCACTACTTCTGCTAAGCGGCCCTGTAAGCGCTAGCTGATAGCGATGATGAAACTGTATACACAGAGGGTGTTTAGCGTCGGTGGTGGTGTGATGGTTTGTCATAATTCATAAGTCAACTAATTCTAAAGTCAACCCGAAGATAAACTGCATATAAAGAGTTGACAGTTTTCATTGCAGACGCCAATCGAGGAAAGAGGAGGAGAATGCAGTCCTTATACTGCTTTTACATTCATACGTAATTGAAGCACAAACCGCCAATGAACCAATTATCCAAGACTCCCTATTCTGGTAGGATAATAAAAGTTTCAAGAAATGTGCTGAAAAGCACAACCAAAAGCTCATTCCATAACTAATTGCATTGCCTACGTTGTCAGAGGTTTAAAACTATTTTGGGGTTTATGTGCACTTTTAAATTATCGAATACCTTCATCTTTTGAGGCTACCCAAAAACAACAAATCATTTTCAAACTTCCATAGATAAACGTAAGGGCCATATGTATCAAATGTTTGTTTTGTTCTTCAGAACACTATGCGGTAATTTTCCAATATCGACTTTTTACTAGGCAAAGACTATCCTCCTCTGTGTTGTAGTGGTTAGCAGTGCGCGCTACCACTCCGCAGGGCCTGGGTTCAAGCTTTGGCCACATCGCAAAAAAATTAGAAAAAAAGTATTTTCTTAACAGCGGTCGCCCCTCGGCAGGCAATGGCGAACCTCCAAGTGTATTTCTGTCATAAAAAACAGTTGCTCATAAACATACAATCGCCGTTCGGAGTCGGCGTAAAACTATAGGTAGTTCCTCTTTTTGTGACAGCATCAAGGCGCACGCTAGAAATCGGTGGAGAAGCTCGGCCAAACACTAGCATACATATAGTATATCTAGCGAAACGTTGGTGTCCTTGATGCGGGGCTAGATCTTAAAGGCCTGTACGCAGTACTTAAGAAAAGCTAAAATTCCATACAAAATGTCCTACAAGAAATGGGTAAGAAATTTTCTTAAGTCAAATTTCCTTCAGGCAGTACGCAGTTCTTAAGAAATTGGCTACGCTTTTTACTACAGTTTTCTAAAGTTTTTTTGTGAAAAAAGAGCACAAGGCAACCCAGGTTTGCAACAGAAATATATGCCCGTTACATTATTTCTTGAGGAAAGAGTGAGGCAACAGGCTGTGAAGTATCAAAAATGTCAAAATTCCGTGGACACATACACGAAATAATGCCAAATTTTTCTTGACCGATTTCTTGAGAGCTGCATACCAGCCTTAAGTGGTGACAAGGGGGCCCTTTGGGGTTTCCATGTCGGCATGAACTAACAGGGATGCTCCGCATGGAAACCTGTGTAGGACTTGTGCTTACGCAGTTTCAGATGTGGAGAGTACCGTACCAACGAACCCAGGGGGTTTCGCGTTTGCGAGGCTACGGGTGTCACAATCCCGGTTACCCCAGTCAAAGGCTACCAAGCGTGAGTCGGTCGGAAGCTCAATTGGTAGAATAGTCTTAAATAAAGAAAGCTCCGCGGGCGATCAGATGCCCCTGGAGTGTGTTCGTTGGCTAGATAAGCTAACTAGTGAGACGAACAAGGCCAAAAGACAGGCCAGACGCACATGTAAAATTGTATAGCTGGTAAGATCTTCAAGGAAGAATGTGGCTCGTCAAGCTGCTCGAGTAGGTGTAGAAACCTGCGAGGCGGGACGAGCAGAATGAATGAGATCAGTCAAGCGACTCGAACAAGGATTGAAAGTCGATTTCCACTCCGGAAGGGACAGCTCGGGGTGGAATGAGATCAGTAAGTCTTGTGAGATGAGCGCGACGAGCTGGATGATGTTGAAAACTGACGGAACTGTGGAAAATGTGGAGAAAGTATTGAAAACACGGTGTAAATATTGTGGTAAACCGTGGATTGGTGAAAATTGTGGAAAAAGCAGGCCTTATTAGTTGTGCGGTTGAGCATGTGTATTCTGGTATGTTTAGTAGGTTGCGTGACTCGAGCTGATCAAGCAAGTCTGGCTGGCGAGCACTACTCCAGTCTGCTCAGTGAGGTATGGCCCTTCGGGGAGTATCGCGGGAGCTTTGGTTTAATACCGAAATGCGGGTAGAACTCGCATGGGTTCAATGTGGAGTTGCATTGCAACCAGGTGCCGGGACCCGAAGAACGGCAGAGATTTTAGGTAGGTTTCGGCCCCACCAAGGTGGTAAGTGTGGCCGCCCCACACTGCCTTTGGTGCTGAAATGCTTGCACTTCTGGGCAATGATTAATGCATGAATTAATCCGTTGAGCTTTTGAGCTTCGTGGAGCTCAGACTGCATTATATTGCGGCAGGTACCCACGTTAAACCAAAACTACAGATACATATAGTATGTAAAAACCAATCTATTATTAAAGCTCTCCGATATACGGATATCCGTTCGGACGTTCGTGTGTGCGGATAAAATATCCGGATATCCGGTTAATATCCTTTCCCTTTAGTTGTCCGGATATCCGGTTAATATTCGTTCATTTGGCTATTCAGATATCCCGATATTCTCAAAATTACTAAATCTGCTGAGCTGCTAGCAAATAATAGAACACTTCATTAATACACGGCTAACAGTTTTTCATTTTGCTATGTGGGTATCCGATTAATCTACGTTCATTTTTATTCGGATATACGGATGCTTTCATTAGGTTAGATTTAAATCCCCAAAATCGAAATTCCCAATTTCAAAATCTCCAACTTGAAAATCCCCAAACATGAAATCCCCATGGTTTTTTGTCAGATGCATTTCGCAAAAACCACGGGGTTTTCATATTAGTGCCGTGTGTGCCTTTAAATTAATTTCATGTTTTTATACCTTTCATGACCATGAAATGGTATTATAATTGGTCCGATGTTTGTAAGTACCAGAATAAGAAGAGATAGACCCATATACTTAAATGATCAGAACCGCGAGCTGAGTCGATTTTACCATGTCCGTCTGTCTGTCCGTCCGTCTGTTTGTATGCAATCTAGTCTCTCAGTTTTCGAGATATCCGGATGAAATTTTGTAGGTAGGTGTATTTTTATAATGTATTAATCATTTGTCGGCACCGGAAGAATCGGACCACTATAACATATAGCTCCCGTACAACTGATTGTTCAGATATGAGATTTTTCGTTATAACTTCTCCATTTTTGCAGCTAGGAACATGAAATTTTGCAAAGCTTCCACCCATTATCAACAGAAAACTTAGAGTGAAAATTACAATGATCGGGTCACTATAACCTATAGCTCCCATACCACTGATTGTTCAGATAAAAGATTTCTCGTTATAACTCCTCCATTTAAGCAGCTAGGAACATGAAATTTTGCATTGTTGTCACTCATTATCAAAAAAATACTTTCAATGAAAATAACAAAGATGGGGCCACTACAACATATATCTCCCATACAAATGATTGTTCAGTTATGAGCATTTTCATTATAACTCCTCCAGATATGAGATTCTTTGTTATAACTACTCCTTATATGCAGCTAGAACAGTGATGCAGCACATACAGGTCGTGTGTGCGCAGCTAACGGACTGTTGCGACGCTAGCAGCGAATTAGTTTGCGTTCCCCTGCAAAAATTTGAGGACCAGGTGGTCCACTGGGTCGTAGTTTTAAAGTATGAGCAAAACGACCAGGTTGCATACTAGTAAATTGTTATGCTGACCACACCACCTCTTCGTGGCCGATCGTCAATGTGATTCGGTTGCCGGATGTGCCATGGTCCAAAACGAGTAGTTGTCTAGGTGGTCCCATGTTATGCAGTGGTGTATCAGATGTGGTCCCAAGTTATGCAGCATTAGACCAGAGGTAGTCAGGTCCAATGACATCGCAATGTTAATGTGACCATATTTTTTACATATATTTGGACCATTTTGATTACTAGTGTTGGTTACAAGGTAGTGTGGTCCTGTACTAGTACTTAACCTAGTCCCACTTTTTGAAGGGTCGCTAGTGTACACATACTAAGACAAAAATGTTGCGGGTATTGGTACCTTAGTTGACGCTGTGCACCACTGAGCTAGAAACATGAACTTTCGCACTATTTTCACTCATTATCAAAAGAAAGTTTACAGTACAAGTAATTTTTAGCAAAAAAAAACCGACTTAAAAAAAAAATATATATATATATACATATATTTCATGATATCATGATCGGATCTAAACCAGATTACTATGGGACTACCTCTGAGACACTACCTTTCCGATGCAAAAAGAATTCACGAAATCGGTTGACGTGGTCCAAAGTTACGCGGTAACATACATAAAAAATAAATAAAATAATAAAATATTCCGACGAACTGATAACCTCCTCCTTTTTTGGAAGTCGGTTAAAAATTAACAAAGATCGGGTCACTATAACCTATTTATTGCCTCCATATAACTGGTTGTTCAGATATGGCGTTTTACTGTAAAATTCCTTTGCTTGGACAGCTAAAACCGATAAATTTCGTAAGCTATTCTATAAATAATAATACAAAGTATACTGAGAAAATCGTCAAAATCTATGCTGTATAACCTTATCCCTTATACCACTGATTGTTCAGGTACCAGTTACGATATATCTCCTTTATGTAGGAAGCTAACCCTATTAAATTGTGTTACCGGTTTACATACCGATCACACAGCAGCGAAAATCACTTAGATTGATGCTATGTATATAAGGTATATCTTCCATACC
This sequence comes from Rhagoletis pomonella, assembly GCF_013731165.1. NCBI lineage: Eukaryota > Metazoa > Arthropoda > Insecta > Diptera > Tephritidae > Rhagoletis > Rhagoletis pomonella. Next base: position 68,118,726 of record NW_023458555.1, on the reverse strand, counting down.
TCTGATTGTTTAGATATGATTTTTTTATATATGTATCTCCTCTATCAATGTATGCTGTGAATATACATATCAATTTTTTCAAATGCAGTTATCTGTTAAAGTAAAATTTTCATATGCTCATGATAGGTATGAAGCCTTCGGCATAGCCGAGGACAGCGCTGCTCTTACTTGTTTTTCTTTACTTAGTATCAAAATAAATTTTCACTATATGTTAAAATATTGTTTTATAGAAAAAATCCGCCTACGAAAATTTGTTTTTATTAAATAAAAAGGGGTGAAAATTCAATAACAAAATTTTCTAATTTTTAAGCTTAGTTTCTTGCTCTTAAGAAAAATCACAAGTAATATTTTTGATTATTTATGTCGCTTGAAAAAGTACTTTGCCGTTGCTGAAAATTTTCTTGAAGAAATACGACACTTCCCTTTCAAGGATCAAGCTACCTGACCCTGTCTGAGAGCCGCAGACGAACACCCCCACTCGAGGCAAGGGCCACAACGGGTATCTTGTACTTCCTGGTAAACAAGACAAGTTCCGTCTCGCTGGGATTTACTGCGAGACAGCCGTTGATCGCCCACCTAGTAACCTGGTTCAAGTAACCTTGAGCTAGATCAAAAAGGGTGTCTAGAAATCGTCCCTTAACTAAAAGTTCCACATCATCTACTTTTTCCAGTTCTTCTAAAAGGTCGTTTACAACCGCAATCCACAGCATGGGAGAGAGAACACCATCTTGCGGAGTGCCCCCTATTGGCTCTGAGCTAAGTGCAGGCGCTCCCCCACTACGCCGCGACAGTTCTGTCACGAAATAAACTGTAGATAATCCTTATTAGGTTGGCTTCAACCCCCCGGTTAGGAATAGACTTGACTATAGTCCCTGGACCCCTACGCCCCCCTAATCGCGTTTCTTATGTACAGTAGCGTGGGCCGAAAATCCGCTTTTTATTAATTTTGATTGGTAATAGCAAAAATATGGTTCACTAGGCTTAAAAAAAAATCTGTGTGCAAGATTAAAATTTTTGGTCAATATCGTAGGCTCGCCCAAGTCAATTTCATCTTTCACAAAGATTTTTTTAGAGCATAGTGAACCATATTTTTGCTATTACCAATCAAAATCCTAAAAAAGCGGATTTTCGGCCCACGCTAATGTACAGGTCTATCAGTTTCTTTAGCGCTTTTAGCAAAAACGAAGACAGACTGATAGGTCTAAAATCCCTGGGGGTACATGAAAGCGTTTTCTGGCCTTTGGGGATGAATGCAACACTGACTACACTCCAAACCTTGGGGTTGTACCCGGTCCTCACGCAGTTCGCATAAATAGGAGCCAAGCAATTGTACGACACCTCCAGAGCCCTTTGCAGCTGCGCAGGTATGATCGCATCGGTACCCGGCGGTTTGAATGTGACAATCATCCAGAAGATTGGAGAAGTACCGGACCTGAAGTACAAAATATTGCAAAGAAGCACCTTTGACTGCACTACGAAGTACGAAGTGCAAGAGATAAAGAAGAAGTACTGTACTTCCGTAAGAAGTACGGTTGGTCACATTAGGTATACTATATTAAGTTCGCCCGAAATTAAACTTCTCAACTTATTTTGTTTACATATGTATTTACATACATATATAAACCTTGCGGAATTAAATTTCATATTTGGTGATGTTCGGCGCAACCTTTCGCCTGGTAAATCAGAACCGAAACGAAATACGCAACGGTTGAATGACAAATAAAAAATATAAAATTATTCTGCCTATTCCTTATAATTATCTGCTAGAACAGTGAAGAAACAAAACTACTTTATCACTGACAACTGATTTTGTGCCGGGCGGCAGTGGCAAAAAATCTATTCTCGCCGAATTTCGCAAGGCGTTCTTCGTTTCTGCTTTGGTTGTGTGCAATCTCATGTACTGCAGTGTGTTTTAATTTTGGCAGCGAACTTTCTTCCGACGAAGTTCGCTCGGCGATTTAATTCTGTTTACACTTTTATACGGATATTCACAAAATCCAGATGGAACCCCAGGCCCAGTGCAAATGCTTCAAGCTACATATAGCATGTGCTTTTCCAGCAAAATGGCACTGAAATCAAATATCGTCATTCTAACTTTCCACTTCATAAAAGGGACGTTGCTGATACGGTGCACATTTTTGATTAGATAACAGCTTTGATAAGAGTTGCTTACAAACACATATTCTATTATTTAATAATCTATATATCGTCACTGATACTGCAAAACTTTCTATGTCAATTATTACCTCTGATACTTAAATAATCTGTCACTTGTATATCGTTAGTATAGTATGGAAAAGGCGTAACTTTCATCGTCGCTGAAATACAAAAAGCCTTAAAACATAAAATCCAAAATTCACATCGGTTTATGCAATATAAAATTTTAGTTGGTTGTGACTTCTTTACATTTCAGCGACGATGTGAGATACGCCCTTTCCATATTATATCAACGATATATTGTATAAAAAATTCACGAAAATTTTCCCGCATAACTGAACCCGGTTAATTGGTTTCCCGCGCATAATTGGCTAAGAATATGTGGCATTGAAAAGATATATACCTTCAATTTTCCCCGGTTAATTCTTCTTGACGTTTATTTTACTTTTTATAACAATTATCTCTAAAAATGTGAGGACAAGTATACATACTTACATATGAAAAATAATAAATATAAATTGTTTTTATTTCATAAATTTTTTCGTTTGAAGTTTAAACTATATAAATATCATTAAATTTAATAATGATTTAAAATGCACACATGCATTTTTTTTAATTGATCAGGTTGTCCAATTTAGCGGAATTTCTGTAATTGAACCAACTGTTCAATTAAACGAGTATCTGTTAATTGATTCCCTGGTTAACTGAACCAAAAATTGTGCAATTTTTGAAGTGCAATTAAGCGGAGGAATACTGTAATCGCTTATGTTAATCGATCATCTTCTTCAGTTAGTTTATGAGATATGTGGGGCTGGAGTCGTGATATTCGGCCTGCTTATACGGAAAGCAATACTTTAGTAAGAAATGGACCCGCTCGGTAGATTTGAATCGGGGTGTTCAGAAACCCCGCAATTATGATCCGATTCAGTTGAAATTAGAAATGTATAGTTTGTATGTGAAAAGAACTACTTCTACGAAAAATTGATGCCCTGCGAGGCTCTGGAATCGAGATTTTTAGAAAATCCATATTTATGTTAATATTGAGTTTAAATAATAAATTTCGTCACTACACACGAATAAAGGCGCTCTAGTGTTTTGACGGCGAAAAAAGACGTGTAAAAAATCTTACAAAAAAGACGCTTAAGGAAAAATTCGGTGAAGAAAGACGCGTAAAAATAGATTTATACCTGTCCCTTCAACATTATTCCCTAAAAACTCTTTGGGAAATTTACATACTGTTACACCCGCAAACAAAGTCGACCGCGAAAGTATGTATACGGGTCTTTCTTCGCCGTCCAATATTTTAAGGCGTCTTTCTTCGCCGTCAACTATGTTAAGAGTCTTTCTTCGCAGAAGTTTTTTTATGCGTCTTTTTTCGCGGTCAACTTTTAAGTTCGCGCCTTTATTCGTGTCTAGAGATGATTTATACTCCATATATGAAGAGAAATTCTTCTACAAATATGGGTAGGTGGTTTTCAAGTTGGCATATTCAAAAAAGTCATATTTAGGTTCCGATTCAGTAGTCGAAATATTCAGAAAATCTGTATTTGTGATCTAATCTCTTGAAATTAACAATGCCCAGCGTGTTTACGAATCGAAATTTATATCTATATATCTATCTAATCTAGATATCTCTTAATATAAAGCCCTAAATGGCGTACGTAACGCTTCATTTATACGGTTTTTATCCTTTTAAGGCCCAACTTTATGGGAAGGTTAATACCAAAATAGTTTCAATCGGTCTAAAAGGTGGTCAAATAAGGCAAAAAAATCTGATTGATTCTCGAATAGCTATAAATTAAAATCAATTTTAAGTTTAACTTTGAAATGTTTGCTTTTAGTCTGATTTAATTAAGTTGGTTACTAATTATACCCAAGCGCACTTGTGCACAAGGGTATTATAAATTTGTTCACATAACGGTTGCTTGTAACAGGCAAAACGAATCGAGATATATATAGACAAGTGTATGCATAAATGATCAGAATGAAATCGATTAAGCGGTGACTGTCTGTCCGTCTGTGCACACGATAACTCGAATAAAAATTGAGATATCTTAACGAAACTTGGTACGTGCACTTCCTTTAAGCGTAGGACAGACGATATTGAAAATGGGCAAAATCGGACAATAACACGCCTACCTCCCATATAACGGTAGTTCTCAGAAATACGAAAACTGCGATATTTTAGTAACTACTAAAGCTTATTCGCCAAAAATTTATATTTACAATGATTTTTAGACGAAACAAAAAAGAATATTATAAATTTTTGCAAATGGGCGTAGCCACGCCCACTTATGATTACATGTGTATATCTTGGTAACCGCTCCACCAATTTATCTCAAACCTGGAACAGTTCTTGGCCTTGCTACAACATACCTAACGGCTGAAAATTTTTAAAATTGGACAATAACCACGCGCACATCCCATATAACGGTAATGTAGAGAAATACGAAGTCTTCGATAAGTCAGTTAATACCGAAGCTAATTTATTCAAAATTGATGTTTGCAGTAATTCCGTACGTTTATGATAAAAATTGTATCTCGGTAACCGTTCGATCAATTTGTACCAAACTCCGTACAGTTATTGTTGTACTTGCCACGTGCTCTCAGAGCGGCGCTCTGCGTGCTTGGGGTGCGTATGTACACTTTGCATATATATACATACTCAGATGTGAACAGTAAAATACGTGCGTAATAAATTTTGTATGAAAATATTATTTTTAAATACGAACATTTTTAAACGATAATCAAATATAAAGTATCCATTTTTACTATGCATTATTTCCCTCAGTGTACCTAAGGGTAAGTTCTAGTAAAAATTAGAAAATAAGGCAGTAAAATCGCACGATTTTTTTCTCAAACTACATATATGTCTGTATCTCATTACTTTAAACTATCAATTCTTGTAAATATTTATGTATATATATCCAAAGGTTTCCAGGAAACGACTCTAACGATTTTGATGGAATTTTGTATTCAGATAATGTTTTTAATTTTAAGGGTATCTGGAGATATTTGTACAAAGTTTCCACGTATTCGAAATTATTTATAATTATTCATTCAACCAAGGCACAAAAGATTCACTAAAAAATTAAAATTTTTAATGAAAGTTAAAAGATATTTCAAATAAAACAAACTACTATATACTATAGTTAGTTCGATGAGTGTATGAAATTTCTGCGTCTTAGATAAGGTGGTAATTATTTGAATAAAACTCAACATAATGGTTACTCCGTATATTGTTTTTTTAATCATATGTTATTTTGATTTAATTTAGTTTTTAATCCTACTAAATGTAATTGAATGAATTTCAAAGCCGTTATGGATGATACCCTTAGCATAGTAATTCATTGAAATTAATTGAATTACATTTTTTGACAGGTGGCAAACCGTCTCATGTGCCATATCCATACTGTAAAAATAAATTTAACCTATCATATACTTTGAATTTAATTTTTAAGCAATTGGCAGCATTGTTAAAAATAGTTTCAAACTATAACCTTATTAAACTTTTCAGTCTGACACCAATATTGTTGTACATATTTCAGTTACCTAATTTAACTTAATTGCATTCGATTTTTTAGCAGGTGGCAACCCTTTTTATGTTCTAACCTAGATAAAACCCTTCTCCGCGGCGATATGAATACGTTTATGTTTCCACAATCGGATCTCGATACCATACAGGCTATCGATGTCAAACTTCAAGCAACTTTATTTTCGTTGTTTTCGTCGAATACTTGGACATCCTCCCACTCTATTTACTTGATTTTAAACATTTACAGATTTAAATATTGTAACACGTCGTTTCTAAACATTTTGAGTTAAAATTTTCATAAAAATAATTTTGGTCGCCTAAATCGGTCAAATACCCCTTAAAATGTAGATACCTACACACGATATTCAAAGTAAAGTGTCAAATTTTCTTCCCAATGTCTTACTACCGGTTTCACCCATGATTCAATTATTAAAGGTTTTGTAAGTAGCTTTTTTCTAAAATTTGACTCTCCCACCCACAGGGACAGTTTCTGGTAGCAGGAGAAAATGGAAAGAATTCGATCCCACTTCCTAAAATGGTAGGTGTGGATAATAACGAATGGTGGTATTTTAAAACAATAATTATCTAATTTAAACAAGCTTATTTACATCGAATATAACCCCTGATCGTTATTAAAAATAGATATTTCTAAGTATATGTATGCCAAACTTTCGTACGTCCGACGGCGCATAACTCGAGAATGAATGGGCCACTTTGGGATTTTTTTGTTGATGATGGATATGAAGAAGTCATTTGTTTGCGGAAAACTTATGGAATATTTATTTAAAAAAAAAATATAAATTTGGAGATTACGTTTCTTTCACTGTTATGGCTTGGTTGCTTCGAAGATGGTAATTCGAGTTCTTTGATGTTGCACTTTTAGTGTGCTGGGAAAATTATGCCACCGTCAAAATATTAAACATTGGCTTACACAGTCACGATTGGCAATTCGTGCTGGATGAACTCAGGAGGAATAAAAAGAACACACAGCTACTGAACGACTGAGACATCGTCAAATGAGAAGTGCCATAAGCAATTACATCGCGGCATTGCCTAAACCGAGCTATCCTGTGTTACTATTGGACCCACGGATGCGGCTTGCCAATATTATATTGCGTCACAGTCTCATTCGGAGACACCAGGATTGTGTTGTGGAGGACCTTCGTTGACCCATTTACCAGAATTCGCTCTCTACTTTACAGGGACTTGACAGAGTCAAGAGGTCTCCCCGAATATCGGCAAATACATTTCGGCATTTAAGGGAATTTCGTCTCTTTAGCCTATGTACGTTGCATTTCTGTAGTATAACAATTCTCACCCATTTTGTTATGTTGTCGCCAGCGAATGAAGAACAAACATTTCTTCAAATGTAAAAATTAAAATATTCACTACTCAAAATTGAAAAATCTTCCTAAAACCTGCAAAGAAATTTGGAAAAGAAATATCACTTCTTGTTTTTAGGAGTAGGGTGGGAGTGTCATTGATAAAATTAGAGCGAGAGAAAGTTTTTCTTACAAGCCCTTTCATTATTGAATCATGGGTTTCACCAACAATTTAAGTAAATAATTATTTTTTCATTTCTGTCAGTTTTCAGAATAAATTCAAATAAGAAAATTCATTTTTCACTTAAATTTCTTTCGTGAAACTGGTTTTAGATTGGTTATAAAAATTTAAATTACATTGGATAGAAAAACTAACAGCCAGTTTCACCAGCAATTTAAATGGAAATTGATTTTTTATTTTCTGTCAATTTCACGAAAGCAATTTAAGTGAAAAATGATTTTCAATTTTTGAATCTTATATGGAAATTGACAAAATAAAAAATCATTTTCCATTTTAACTGTTGGTGAAACCGTCTGTGAATAAGGCACAACTCATCAAATTTGTTTGAAAATTTTCCTAGACTTTTTGTAAGAAGTAAAATGGCATTAATAAAATTGATTTAAAAGGGACTAACACAAAAGCACCTGGTTCCGCAAATTTGCCCATATGTCTTGTTATTAATAATATCTTTGCTTACGCATATACAATAGTTTTTTAGCTCTCCTGAAAGCTTTATGATTTATGGAACCAAACAATCACAATCATTAAAATTTAGGAATGCAATGCATTCCCTCCTCGTCTCATTCGATTTTTATATAGAACTACAATTACATTCTTTTACATTTCTTCAATAATTTTGCATACATATGCACGTTTTTTTTTTTAATAAGAAAGAAAAACGTTTATTCAATATTCCAAGGGCGTTGCCACTTTACCCTACTTCATTTTACAGTCACAGCTTCGTTGTATCTGGCCCAATGCACAGTGGGTGCATTCATTCAGAACCCTTATTGGGTGCACAATTTTACATGTCGCAATGAAACTTTGTGCATAGATTGCCCTGGGTCCAAGCTAAATTCGTGTAGAAAATAAACAATAAACGGCATTTTTGAATAACGCTAAGATAGTCATATTTCCAAAAAAACGTATGCCAAATTGCGCAAAATTTATATCTATAATAACCTTTTAGCAAGGTATCAGATTTTTACAGAATTTTGAAAAATGGGCGTGGCACCACCCATGGTTTGTTGAATGTGAGTATCTCACAGATCGCTTAATCGAAATGCCAAACTTGGTTGAAATTACATTAAACATACTATTTAAAAAAAATTTAAAATAAGTGTAAAATAAGGCTATGCTATGTAATGATGCTAAACTGCTCAGATTTAATACTTAAGCATTGTTATTAGCAAAAATGTGTTCTTGTAAATTTAAAAAACGGGCGTGGCACTCCCTCTTGATATAGCATTTTTCACGTTTTCATTTCTTATCTCTGTGAGGAAGATATTGGCAATCTTTTAAATCGGACAATAACCATGCACACTTCTTATATAAAAGCACTTCTGAGAAATGCCCGATAAAAGTTGCATTATAAGAATACCTAAACCGCATATACATATCAGGTTAATTTTTCACTAACATTTTTGAAGTTTGCTTTCTTTTTCTTACCGGTACAAAGCCAGCCAATTAATTTGATTTTCCATTATTTCAAATATTTTCTGATAGCATTCTTCAATCTTCTTAATCATTACACTAGTCGACAACAAATTCGACCTGTTGAATATGAAGTCAAAATATAAAAGAGTAGAACAGTTTTTGATATTTAGCCAAATTTCGATCTGAGAAAAAGCACTCACATCATTTTTATTATCTTTGTACATAGTCGGCCAATCCTAAATTACTTTTTTATTAGTATAGCCTATTAAATTTTCTATCATCTTTATTAACAACATTTTACAACCAGATTAGTAGTTTAGGAGCTATTCATTAATTTATCAACAGGTTTGCATAATTATATTTATTCAATAATTTTATTGATTTTTAGGCCGTTTTTATGGTGTTGTCTATAAATCGAGAAAATTTTAGCTCAGTAAAAAAATGTCCAAACAACCCCACTCTGTAACTGTCGAAATGTAGAAATCTGTAGAAATGTACAAAAGTTGTGATCCCTGCTTAAACCTCTTCTCCATCCTTACTTTACACTTAAAGTTTTTCGTTGTCAAAAATGGTAAACAAATCAAAATCCATAATTTTGAAGGGAAAACAATGTTACTGGAATCGGTTTTATAGATGAAAGCCAGCTTTTTATTGAAGGGTTTTTAAGTATGATTATGCAACTCTCAGGCTTTTTATAAGGAGCCTTAGCCGAAAGTTTTAATAGCAAGTATTAAAATCTTTAAAATTTTAGATGTTGTCTACAATTTGACATCAAAATTTTATTGAACAGAATATAAATAAATTGTTGGGGTTTCGGCTGGAAATAACCATTGTGCAATGGTGTTCTTTCTTTATTAGTTGGCGAGCAGTGAAATCAATTTAATCCAATTTTCAAGTCAATTTGTTTTGTACACTTTGGTGTTGAAGCAACACATCGTTCCTACTCGTTGCTTGAACAAGTGGTAGTCAGCATGTAAATTCGAATATACTATGTACAAGTACCCTGCAGTGAAAAGCCAAACACCAGCTGATTAACCAGTACGTATGAGCTAAAGCGTTGGCCTACCCGTCCGACAATTTCAAACAACTTATGCGAACAGAGACATCGGCGTGAAGACTGCCGGTTCTGGTTCTGAGATCGCAGGTTCGAATCCGCCTGGAGGTGACCATGGACAAAACAATTGAAAATATTGTATAAGTTAAAACAAATTTAAATATAATATGGATCATTGCCCGGTATCAACGGCTTTTGCAAATCCAATAAAGGCAAAAAAGTCTCAACCCTACTATTTAGTGCGTTGCTACTTTTTCTCAACACTTCATTTCATGAATTCACGAATTATGCATAAACGGGATCTTTTTGAAATTCATGAAACGGATAATTCATGAATTCTATCGCATACATACGCGTAGTACGCACGATAAAGAGACGATCCGTGTGCGGAGTGCCTTATTTTTTTTTTAACGGGGGATGAATCGGCATACTATGCCGTTAACTGGTATGGTACTACTAATATTTCTACTGGTAGGTGCTGATGCATGGCCGGAAAACCGATATGTCGTTGGACAAATACAAGTCGCTGGCATGGAAAAAGGATGGAAGACGAACTGGTTGAGCCGAAAAGCCAACTACTGCTAGTATTCAACTTCACAACTAGTAGCTTTCCCTGCAGGGTATGTATGACAGATACTTAATATATCTACATACATATGTTCAATATGTATGTGCATGTACATTTATATATCCGCATTATTTAGATGTACATATGTACGTCAATGAAAAGAAGGTTCTGCTTGGCTTTCTAAGTATCCTACAGCGTTGCCGCCGGTATTATTTTATTATGACTAGATGGATTTCCCACTAAAAATTACTTGGCGACTGGTATGTACTTTGATTAACAGTAGGGTAATTTTCCTACATATTGCATGTCCAAAAGATATTTTAATGTTGGAATTTTGAGCGCAAATCTCGCTGCCTTTACACAAAGTGACTTTCATTTCCATAAACTGATATAAATTTGTTTATACACGCATTTTAATTTATACCTTTGGTAAAACGAAGTGCATTACTTGTGACGTTCTGACTCACACTCAAAAGAGGTATTATAACTTAAATAAATTGTGTAAATTTAAATTTAAATTTACTATATCAAAATTGCGCCAAATGACTCACTTGCTCAATTGTGCATAGTAGGTATGTAAGTATATATGTATAGTATATAATGTGTAGATATGTATGTATATTATCCCCTCCAACCCAATTACCTAATGATTCCAACAAGGTACACTTGCCCCACCTGAGAAGTGATATTGAGGTAAATGACATTATTTAGTTGGTATCTACCATGTCGTCCAGTTAATCGTTGTCATGCTATAGAAAATTACAGTTTTGAATATTACATGTGTATGTAACTATCTAAGCTTCGGCCCAAACAAACGCTGCCATTGAGTGAAAATGCGCAAGCAGAAGCCTTGATGTTAAAAAATACGCTATATGTATTTGTATTGAGAAAATTGCAAGTATAAAGAGATCTGTACTAAAAGATAAAGTGACAATAATAACGTCCCATATAGGAATATGAACGTATACATATGTATGTATGTAGATATGTACACCAGCCACATACATATGCATGTATGTATATAGTATATCCATTAGCGCACACAAGGGGTGGGTTTTGGGGTTCAAACCCCCCCTAAAGCTAATAACCTCAAATACAAACTGTATCTTAAAGCTAAGAATCCAGCTCTCAAGGAAATTATAAGAAATATTTATTATTATTTCTGTTGCCTGAAAAAGCGCTTTGCTTTTGCTGTAAATTTCTATGAGGAAATAAATATATGAGCATTTTTTTCTTGAGAGCTGCAAACTTATTTAAGAAATTTTGGTAGAAGAAAATTTCTTTTCCATTTCTCGTCCGTTGTTTTATACGAATTTTTCGTTTTTCTTGAGAGTTCAGTTAATTGTTTCGGTATTCGAAATATTAAAAAAATTTAGCAGTCGTGAAAACTCACCATCTCTATCGAAAACCAGAAACCAGAAATCGAAAAAATGAACATAAAAGTGCAAAAATTTATGGAATCAATAAATTTATTTTTACTGACTCTTTAAAAATTTTTTTTAGGAACTTTTAAAAGTTGAGCGCATCTTGAGTTCATAGAACTTTTTAATAAAAAAGTAGTTTTTAAGGAAAGAACACAACACATGATCCAATCATCGGATCTCTAAACCAAATTACGGATTAAAAAGAGGATTATTGAAATCGGTTCACGTGGTCAAAAGCTATGTATTCCGGCGTATTGATAACCCCCTTTTTTTTGAAGTCGGTTAAAAGTGTTTGAGTTCCGTTAATCTTATGTAAATAAAGTGCAGTTTATGGATTTTAAAACGTTTATTTATTTATTACATACTGTACATAAAACTTGCATGAATGTATTTTAAAGAGCGTATTATCTGAAGCAAATTTTCAGTATTTTCCGGTGATATATATTCAGAAATATAAAACCCCCTCTAAAATATATTCCTGGGTGCGCCCCTGAGTATATCTGATTGATACTAAATATCTCTAGTGTTTGACCGAACACTTTCTTTAACCGAAATCGGATTCGCAGCTGCATTTTCATATGACGGCCGATGTGGCGCAGTGGTAGAAGTGCACACTTCCATTCCGCAGGGCGTGGGTTCGATCCAACATAAAAAGGTTTTTTCTAATAGCGGTCGCCTGTCGCCGGGCAAATTCAAACTTCCGAATGTATTTCTGCCATAAAAAATCCCAAACATACGAGTACAATCGCCGTTCGTAGTCGGCGTGAATCTATACGTACCTCCCCTTTGTATGCCAACATCAAGGCGCACCAGGATGGGTGACCGAGCTGTGTTCGGATGCGGGGTATTCGGTGGATCGATCCCCTTTCGTTAATCAGCTATTAAGTTACACTTTTTATTGAATAACACACTACCATTTTTTCCTTCTTATTTATCTTTGTTATTATTTCAGATTAATGTCAAATACCTGTTTATACATTTTTTAGATTATCGGATTACACCGGTCGACAGCTGATTCCGGAAGAAATAAATATACAAGCACCTGCAACTGATTTAAGAAATTTTGATAAAGAAAAATTTGTTTTCCATTTCTTGTGGGTATCTTTGTATGAATTTTTCGTTTTTCTTTAGAGCTCTTAAAAGTTTAACTGCGAATGAAAACATTGTCCTAAAAATATGCAATGCATACTCACTTACTGTTGTCTTTTACACTGATATGTCCTTAACAACTTCGAATACGTTCCACCAAAATGAGCTATGTACATAATAAAAATACAAGTTCAGATAATTTTTTCGGCATTCGAAATGTTATAAAAAAATGAGGCAATCGTGAAAAATCACCATTTCTATCGAAAATCAGAAACCAGAAATCGAGAAAAATGAACATAAAATTTTAAAAATTTTAAAATTTCGTTGAGCATCTTGTGTTTATAGAACATTTTATTAAACAAGTAATTTTTAAGCAAAAACTACAACCGGCTTCAATTCTCATACACAAGTATAGGAGTACCGTTAATTTTTTCATGATCCAATGATCGGTTCTAAACTAAATTACGGGACAACCCTTCCATCTTTCTGATAAAAAAAGAATTATTGAAATCGGTTCACGTGGTCCAAAGTTATGCAAGCATACATTAAAAATTAAAAAATATTCCGACCAATTGATAAAAATGTTTGAGTTCTTTGTTAATTTCATGCAATTTGCAAAAAAATATTTATTGCAAACTGTATAAAACTTGCATAAATGTATTTTAAAGGGGGTGTTTAGGCGAGAGAGTCCTCACTCTATAAACAAATGCCAAAGGTTTAAAAAAGAAAAAGAAAATAATATGTGCCAAAACTGCCTTGCTTTCTCTCATAGCATGGTTGAGTGCAAATCACGATATACGAAAATGCCAAGAAATCGATTACTCGCAATCGATATATGTCTGTATCCGGTGGCCATCCCCAAAGGACAACGCCTCAAATGGTAAAACTCAAGTGACCTCCCATGATCACCACTCAAGCAGTAGCCAATCCCAAAAGGTTACCACTCGAAATTCCATACTGTATCCGTTCACCTCCGATCAAAGGATACAACCAACTAACCGGCACAAAACGACTTTCGCTCAGCATGCGAAAATCCATGTGAACACTCTCGAACCATATGCTCAAACCGTCAATATAGATCGGGATCTACTCGTATGCTCTAAGGATGTTACTACTAACTCACATGTGATTAAGAAAGTCAATCAAGAATTAGTAGCCAACCGCAAAAATCAACCACTCAAAGGTGCAAGGCGAAAGTCATCACAACCGATCGAAAACCCAATCTCACATGGAAAACGATGAGTAACCCCTCGGCACAAAATACGCCCATCAAAAATCTTGGGTTATGTGCGAAGAATCGTCAACTCTACTTACAGAACACCCGACTCACCCTATTGAACATTATCTTAAAACTCAAAAGGATGATCAAAAAATACAGCACCTTCTTCTGTATTCTTCTTTATGTCCTTTCATTTCAGGAAACGGGAATCATACTCCACACAACGGGAATAAAGCAGAGGCTATACAGGACACGCGACAAATCCAGCACGTCCCACCAACTCTGCGTAACATCATCCTTCTTTACTCTGAACATTAGAAGTGCGATCATCCGAAGACTACAAACTGCAGAATGTACTATGCAGTACATTCCTGCAGGGGCAACCCGGTTTTTGAAGATTGTGCTTCAATATGAGTTAAGGCGCACCCTAATGTTTTTCTTAGGAGTTCACGTTGCTACTAGTAAGCAGGCCTATTTGCGTGCGCACAATACCCACTCAAAGTTATACAGTCCACTCAAGAGCACGCGTATCTCGGTATTCCATCTCTATTTCATTTTTAATTAAAGTCCGGATTTTATTTATCTACATACTAGGTACACCTATTCCATTAAAATAAATGTAATATTTTCCCCTTAAACCCGAAAACGTGCGTTTATTATCTGAAGCAAATTTTAAGTATTTTCTGGTGATATATCTTTAGAAGTATAAAACCCCCCCCTCAAAATGTATTCCTGGGTGCGCCCCTGCCAAGGGGAATATGCTCTCGTGGGAGACGAGTAACGTTCCTTACTGAATTAAATTTTATTTCAGTTTCAATATCCTTGCAACGCATTAAAAAATCCTTGGCAGGATTTCATGTATCCTGCTTCTACAAGAGGATGTAGCTCCCTAGAATACTTTCTTTCACTTATGTTTGCAAATTATATAAGTATTTGTAGATAAATTTACTGAACAGAATTGATTAATTATAAGACGCCAGATAGTGGGTCAACAGCAAAATGATATATAAAAAAATGTACATAAATACCTGTTTTCTCCTTAAAACGTGATCTTTTTATACAGTAGGCGTAGACAAACCCTGTAGGGAAAACACGAACTAGTGAACCAGATTTCTAGTTCAGTACTAGTTCTTTTTTGCCAAAAACGAACCAGTTTGATAGTAACTAGTTCCGCACCAGTCCAAAGGCAGTGAAATGTGGTACTTTCACTAAACTATTCTATTTTAAATTTTAAAAGCAGGGAAGGTAATCATTATGAGTAAAATAATTTAAATCAGCATTTAATCATTATTTTATGAATTATTATTGAGTTATATTTTTTCGCTCAAACGGAAATACTTATTATTTGATTTTTATTTTTGGGATTACAAATAATGATTATTTTATGATTTTTATTTTTTCGCGCAGAGATTATCATTAATTTTCAGTTTTATTTTTCCACTTAAAAATAATGATAATTTATAAAATTGAAAAGGCCAGAAAGACGCAACCTACTGAAATTTTTACCTGAAAAGTTTGGATCTTATTCCTTTTATAAGGGTGCGGCTACTCTCAAAAGGATACGTCGGTAATCACGCTGGTATAGTTTTTGAGTTGCTTAACAGTCATTATACTTAGTGATTCCATAAACAAAGGCCAAGATCCTGAAGGACAATTGAGAAAGGCAATGCAGTTGCAGAAAAAGAGGCATTTAAAAAAAAAGTCAAAATAATTACCACTTTCACACTAAATTTATTCAAAAATGCAAGCCATGAGCTACCTTTTTTTTAAGAAAAGAGAAATTAATTTTTTTTATGCAATCCACCACAGCTACCTTAATACAGTCAGTCAATAAAGTTTAGGTACAACGAATTTTTTACAATACGGGCAACTATTTTTTTAATATTTCAGTTTTCGGTAATTTTTTATAAAAATATGGTAAATTCCACAACAAAATCCCCAAAAATCAGAGTTCCAAACCTTGTGCAAAATTTAAGAAAATTCTGCAAAATTTCTTTAAAATAATTCACTTTCTATTTATGCTCTCTAGAAAAAGTTTTTTAGCCCATTCAATTTTAGTATAATGAAGTGCAAGTATGAGGAAGCTAGGACTTACCAAACAACAATAAAAAATTGCTAAATATCAATGGTAAGTCCTAGCTACCTCAAACTTGCACTTTGTTATACTAAAATTGAATGGGCTAATAACTGAGTACTTAACTTTTTTCTATAGAGTGTAGATTGCAACACTTGGATGGAAATTCGCAGAGTTTTCTTTAATTTTGCATAAGGTTTGGAACTCTGATTTTTGGGGGTTTTGGTGTAAATTAACCATATTTTTATAAAAAATTAGGGGAAAATAAAATACTTAAAAAATAGTTGCCGGTATTGTAAAAACTTCACTGTACCTAAACTTTATTGACTGACTGTATATCTTATTTAAGTTAAGTACGACAAAAACTTTCGAAGTACTTCATATACATATAAGCTTAAAAAGAACTGAATTTACTTAAAAATCAATATGCTTAAATTTAGACAAGTAAGACAAAGTGAATTAATATTTTTACTTTTAAGCAGAACGCACTTTTGTTTTTTACTTACTACTTAAGTTGAATACTACTACTACTACTAATGTGGTTTATAAATTTTTTATAAACGCGTTTGAAAACTTGTGATGGTATTGTGCTTCCTTCAACCGATCGTATTTAATATAAAAGGGAAATGTTTCGACAAGCCTGACTAGAAATATATATCTAAGGTGACGAATTTATAACAGGTTGGGAACTACACATAAAAAATGGATGCAGATCGAACAAGATCTCATCTGTCGAATTAGGAACTGGTTTGGAACTAATGAAAAGGGGATGCAGAACGAACTAGATCTCATCTGTCGAATTTGGAACTGGTTCGGAACTAAAGAAAAAGGGATGCAAAACGAACTATATCTTATCTGTCGAATTTAGAACTGGTTCCGAACTAGAGCCAAAGGGATGCAACGGGGGAAAATTGACACTTCCTAGGACATCGCAATGTTAAATTCGCCAGTCGCTAGCATGCAAAAGAGAACTAACGCGTACTAGTCATGGTTCCAAACGCACTAGAACCGAATCATGTGAGTTCAAAGCTTGTATTGAATAGTAGCATAAACAAATTTGTCCTCAT
>NW_023458555.1:68060043-68096560 GCF_013731165.1 Rhagoletis pomonella | reverse complement strand
CTTTGTTCACATAACGGTTGTTTGTAACAGGCAAAACGAATCGAGATAGATATAGACAAATGTATACATAAATGATCAGAATGAAAAGAGAAATCGATTAAGCGGTGACTGTCTGTCCGTCCGTCCGTCCGCCTGTGCACACGATAACTCGAGTAAAAATTGAGATATCTTAACGAAACTTGGTATGTGCACTTCTTTCGGGCGTAGGACGGATGGTATTGAAAATGGGAAAAATCGGACAATAACCACGCCTACCTCCCATATAACGGTAATTTTCCGAAATACGAAAACTGCGATATTTTAGTAACTATACAACTAGTACAATAACCTTTAGATGAAAAATAAGAATATTGTACATTTTTGGAAAATGGGCGTAGCCACGCCCACTTATGGATTGGTAACCGCTGCACCAATTTCTTCCAAACTTGGCACAGTTGTTAGTCTTGCTACAGCATACCAAATGGCCGAAAATTTTTAAAATCGGACTATTATCCACGCCTACCTCCCATATAACGGTAATTTGGAGAAATACGAATTCTTCGATAAATCAACAAATACTAAAGCTAATTTACTAAAAATTTATGCTTGCAACAATTCTTTGCCAAGAAATACGTTTATGACAAAATTTTGGAAAATGGGCGTAGCACCGCCCACTTATGATCACATACATATATCTCGGTAACCGTTCTACCAATTTGTACCAAACTCGGTATGATTATTGTGCTTGCCACATAGAAGCAGAGCGTTGAAAATTATTGGAATCAGATTCAAATTACGACCACTTTTCATATAACGGCAAATTTCAGAAATGCTTGAAACTTCAATATTTCGAAATTAAGGACGCTAATTTACTCAAAACTGATACACACCGGCTTACCATGTAGCGGTACCTGCGCCGGGTATTTAATGTTCGGCTCCGCCCGAACTTAGACTTTCTTACTTGTTTCATTTTGTTTTTCTAAAAGTAGACGGAACTTTGCAACGTTCGGATTAAATAAAAACATTTCCCGTCAGTTTCAAGGCAGTAAAAAAAGATTTATAATTGTCTTTCAGCTTTCGTCGCTCGAAAATTTTACCTCAAAGAGGTGTTTTATTTGATATAATTTTTTTTTGGAACGATAAAACTGGATCATAAATTTTTGTTTGGTTTTGTCCTCCAGACGCCACTATCCAATTTCTATGTAGAATTTCTCGGTGATTCCGAAAATCTAGTTATTTTTTTTCTATTGACACGTTAATATGAGATATTTGCAATTTACCGTTATGCATCTAAAAACAAAAAGTGTTTCCACTTAATCTTACGAACCAATTTAACAAATTTAGTCAAGAGTATGAGTAACATTCCTTTCAGAACCTGTTATTAACCGACCTCCAAAATAGGAGGAGGTTATCAGTTCGTCGGAATATTTTTTTTTTTATGCATGTTACCGTATAACTTTGGACTACGTCAACCGAAAGGTTGCAATGGAAAGG
The DNA here is from genome assembly GCF_013731165.1 of Rhagoletis pomonella. Lineage (NCBI taxonomy): Eukaryota > Metazoa > Arthropoda > Insecta > Diptera > Tephritidae > Rhagoletis > Rhagoletis pomonella. The sequence goes on along the minus strand of NW_023458555.1, from coordinate 68,095,087 downwards.
TAGTGTCTCAGGGGTGGTCCCATACTAATTTGGTTTAGATCCGATCATTGAATCATGAAATATATAGATATATATATATTTTTTTTAAGTCGGTTTTTTTTTTGCTAAAAATTACTTTTTTTTTAGTTTTTCTTCTGCTAAAGTTTGAGTTTTTTCATTTTTTCATTAAAAATTAAAAAAAACTAATGATTATTTAATTTGTCAGAAACTATCAGTCCTATCGGAAAGTGATGTATATGTGGTTTATGGAGAATTTTATTAGCTTTCATTTGCCGTACTTCGTATAAAGACTGTTAAATTGGTTCGTAATATATACTTGATTAACTTATTCATAGAATAAAAAATTAACTAGATTTTCGGAATCAGCGAGCAATCCTATATAGGAATTGGATAGTGGCATCCATTGAACATTTTTGCTGTAAACCAGTGTAATCGAAACAATAACCTAAATGTTTAATTTTTCTCAAATAAAATGCTTAAAGCGCCATCTAAATCTAAACGATTTATCCAAATCGATGTCTCTATTGAAACATATAATTTATCGAGTACAGAATAAAGCGACAAAGAATGATAATATCCTTTATATCCAAAAAAAAAATTTAAATTATAAAAAAAAAATATGAAAAATTGTAAACACTTATCAACTTGGTACCAATATAAGATACAACAAGGAACTGTATTCTTCTCGTTCTCTCGTAGTTTAACTTTATTAAGGTTTCTAACAGGTGTGCGCTGCACACATGTGTTTCTTATTTTAATAAGTTTCACTTCTATCACGTGTACGGGCACTGGCCTCATGTGGCAATCACAGCAGGCAAATTTTTAGTGGATTGTGCGATTAATCAATTAATATGAGTTATAATAAGACCAATAATTGTGCAGTCCTATTGCAAAATGTGTTGAAACAAATATTCTTAAAAAGTATGCGTGTTTTTAAAGAAAATTGTTTGTGCATCACTATTATATACATAAGTGATTTGTGTTATTTATTATTACCCTCTGAAGGTATTATATTCGTTTTTGGGTTTAAAAACTATATTATAACGAGATCTCATTTTTAAAATAAAATATTTGTTAAATCGATTTCATGAATTTTATTAAAAAAATGGCGATTTTTTTTCAGAAATTGCGCTTTTTTTGAACAATCTGGACACCCTGTGCTGTAGTCCCATTGTGCGATGTCTAAATTATCGCTGAAAATTTGTTATGATGCTTTTCCTTTGCTAGCTACGCCACTGCTCGGAGTGCATATGCTTTTTAAAGTTTTCGAAAATTAAATTGAATATTAAAGCTTGGGTATCAAATAATAGCTATTAGATAATTTAATTAGGATTATGCTATAAACATTTGTATGTGTAAATATTTAAGAGAATACTCGTACTTTTAATGTACTACTCACACAAGAATTCATATGGGACTTCAATTCAAGCTTAGGGTTCCATAGTTACACCCACATCGATGAAATTGTTTACCTGATCAACATTATGATCACAAATCCTGTAATTATATGATTGTAACGATGTTCTAGATAAGCACATAAATTTACACTTTTTCACGTTGAGTAACACAGAATTTACTTCATACTACTCAAATATATTATCTAGGAATGCTAATGAACTTAAATAACTTAACGTCGTCTGCGTACATTAAGCAATTCAAATACTTCAAAATATTTCGAAGGTCGTTAGTCAAATAAAATAAACAAAAGGGGGCCTAGGTGGTTGACCTGGAGGTACACCAGACATCACATGAATTACCCGATATGAAAATATCCTAAGGATAACTCTCTGTTTTCAACCCATTAAATAAGAAGAAAGCAAGTTGGAGGGAAACCAATTTTATCAAGTTTGTACATGAGAATTGAATGAGATACATTATCAAATGCCTTGTAATCAGTGTAAATGACATCAGTGTGATAGTTACTTTTGACATAACATTCTGTACATGAAAATCGGCGACGTTAAATCTACTCCAGTATGCTGAAAAATTTGACCTTGAGCTTTGTGCATTGTCAAAGCGAACGCAGTCCTTACAGCAATTTGAAAACAAAACCTCTGAAAAAATACATGTGTTGATGAGAAATAATGTTGCCAATACATAAATTATTAGCCTTTCAATACCTCCGACTTCTATAAAAGGAATATTTTCGAGACAAATTTAAAATTTTTTATTTTTTGAAATATAATAAATTAAGTAAATAACATCAAAACTTATGTGACAAACCCATGGCGCAATAAACAGGTGAATCAATAGAACAGCTTTCTCTCTTTACTTTCTGACATTCGGCTGCCTTATAGTCAAACTTTATAGGCAAATTTTCAAATAAGGCAGTGTCAAAATCTTTCTTTTCGCTCTAATTACTTCACCCGGTATAATTCCACCATGTGGCAAACCTATTTAGATATACGGCAGTGTACATATACTGTGTATAAATTAGGGTGTTTAATTTTAAGTGATATTTTTTCTCTGCGCTACTTGAAAATCTGACACTTCATAAAAAATAAAAATTATACAGTTTAAAAAAAATGTATGTGCGCTACAGGCTTAGCTCTTTCATGAAGAGGGGCTGAACACTTTTCTGCGTACCATAATTCAAACCGAAATTATTAATAAATGAGTGCGCAAATAGAATATTTTTTTTAATAAAGTGTAAACTCTTGTCTAGAAGTGTGTAAAAGTTTGGGCATAGCAACCCAAAATCGTTGTACAAATAACTAAACTATCGATGTCGGATTTAGCGAAATTTCACAATGTATCTTTTCATCCCTACACATTACATTATTTCTTTTTTTATGCAGGAAAATTCGCAGTACAGTCGGGAAAAATATTTGCAATTTTTGGCAACTATAAGCTTACACTACCAGTACTATATTCGTGTTCTTATAACATGGTAAGATGTTAATAATTTCCATTGTCCGGATTTTGATATGCGCCTCCGTATTTGATCTCAGATGAACTTTTATAAGCAGCTATTTCGGAGATCACCACATCTCCTCATCAGACTTATTTTTTTTAGGCTTCAGCAGGGATCGAACCCGCGTCATCGGTTTGCAAAGTCAGAAGCGTTAACCACTGAGCTATGCTTTTTCAATTTTTCCTAATAAACATAATCGTGGTACAAAGCTGAAAACAATATTAAAAATAACAAGTAGTAAACACTAAGTTCAGGCGGCGCAAGTATTAAATATAAGTTTTTCACCTTTCCGAAAACTACCGCTACATGGTAAGCCGGGGTGTATCAATTTTGAGCAAATTAGCGTCCTTAAATTTCGAAATATTGAAGCTTCAAGCATTTCTGAAATTCACCGTTATATGAGGAGAAATTTTAATCCGATTTAAAAAATTTTCAACATTTTCTTTCATGTGCAAGCACAATAACCATAAGGAGTTTGGTACAAATTGGTAGAACGGTTACCGAGATATGTACATATATGTGATCATAAGTGGGTGGTGCCATGCCCATTTCCCCAAATTTTATCACAAACGTATTTCTTTGCAAAGAATTGTTGCAAGCGTCAATAAAATAGCTTTAATATTTAAAGATTTATCGAAAATTTTGTATTTCTCTAAATTACCGGTATATGGGATGTGGTTATTGTCCGATTTTAAATCTTTTCGGCCATTTGGTATGCTGTACCAAGGCAACAACTGTGCCAAGTTTAGAAGAAATGGGTGCAGCGGTTACTAAGATATTCACATGTAACCAAAAGTGGGCGAGGCTACGCCCATTTTCCAAAAATGCATAATATTCTTATTTTTCGTCTAACATTTTTTGCAAATATCAGTTTTGAATGAATAATCTTCAGTAGTTACTAAAATATCGCAGTTTTCGTATTTCTGAAAACTACGGTTATATGGGAAGTGGGCGTGGTTACAGTCCGATTTCGCCCATTTTCACCAAAAATATTTTTTAATGCCGATAATTCGAATTGAAGCAAAAAAATAATTCCCGTGTTATTTGTATGGGAAATCGAATTTTTGAAAGAGCCTGTGATGCGCTTAAAATTAGTATTTTCTATGAAGGATCAGATTTTCAGGCAGTGCAGAAAAAAAAATATCGCCTAAAAATTAAACACCCTAGTAAGTATACATGTCGGCCGCTGTGGTGTAGTGGTAAGCAGTGAGCGCTTCCACTCATCAGCACCAGGGTTCAAGCCCTGGTCAAAGCAACATCGCAATAAAATATAGAAAAAGGTTTTTTCTTAACAGCGGTCGTCCCTCGGCAGGCAATGGCAAACCTCCGAGTGTAGTTCTGCCATGAAAAATAGCTTCTCATAAAAATACAATCGCCGTTCGGAGTCGGCGTAAAACTGTAGGTCCCTCCGCTTTGTGTGACAACATCAAGGCGCACGCCGCAAGTCGGAGGAGAAGCTCGGCCAAACACTAACATAATGTGTAAGCGCCAATCTATTATTATTATTGGTAAGTATACATTAGGGGGATCCTTAAAACGAAATGAACGATTGTGTTCAATATCAGCCCCTCAATCGGTAATACCACGGTCACAGATAATGACATATAAATGTTGGTCCCGATTGGAGACGGTTAAGGCGTGTCGCACAGGGTTCAAAGTACAGATTCTCTATAGAGACTCGAAAAATTAAAATTAATTTTTATACCCGAGCGCACTTGTGCACAAGGGTATTATAAATTTGTTCACATAACGGTTGTTTGTAACAGGCAAAACGAATCGAGATAGATATAGACAAATGTATACATAAATGATCAGAATGAAAAGAGAAATCGATTAAGCGGTGACTGTCTGTCCGTCCGTCCGTCCGTCCGTCCGTCTGTGCACACGATAACTCGAGTAAAAATTGAGATATCTTAACGAAACTTGGTATGTGCACTTCTTTCGGGCGTAGGACGGATGGTATTGATACGGTGACCTTAAATATATTTTGAAAATGCAGGACAATTTTTCAAAAAATGTACCTACATATAATTGCGTAGCATAAAAATAACAAAAATATACTACATATATACATTCTTCGTCATTTGAATAGCGCACCCTTCTTTTGATTTTCTACCATACAAAGTATGCTTGACAAAATGTTTATATGGAAGAAAATGCGCAGGGGATGTAGACGTAGAATATGCTATATTTTTATGAAAAGTTAATGAATATTAAACAAACAAAAGGAAAACTGTACCTACTAATTATTATATCGAAGAGTGTATTTTTCTTAATTATTAATCCAATTTTAAACTTAAGGTATTGATGGGCTCTTTGCAAAAATATATATTTTTTGTGCAGATTGTGTTCCGTAACATCTACATTTCTCATCAGATTGTAATTTACTGTAAAAAGAAAATGATTGAAATTTCAATTTTTCGATTTTGGTCGCTTGTAACACTAACAATTTACATCGAAATCGGCAAAGTAATATATTTTTGTAAGAGGACTGTAGGTCGCTTATGTTGATTGGATAATTTTTTCATGAGATATTGACGAATAGGTTCGAAATGTACCAAAAACACGTTTTTCAAAAAAATTACGAAAGCGCTTGTTTCAAGGCAAATTTGCTTGGAAACTATTTTGTTTTTTTAAGCGATTACCACAAAATTTGTAGAACAGTCTTATCGATATATTTGATGCTGGTCTTCAATTTCTCGTCATCCATTGTCCATAACCGTACAATATTTAGAACGCATTGACTAGTTGAACCTTCAAAACCAGCTTACCCTTATGTAGTTATCAATTAGTTATCGACACTGCTTTTATTTCTATAAGGAAAAGCTTATTATAAAATATAGAAGAAAATGTGGGACAAAAGCAGGACACTTGGAAAAAATCAGTACATTTTGGGGGTTTTCTGTTTTGAAAAACTACGCTGGACAGACCTTTAAATAACAGTACGGTCCTGCAAAAAACAGAACGGATGGTCACCGTAGGTATTGAAAATGGGCAAAATTGGACAATAACCTACCATATAACGGTAATTTTCCGAAATACGAAAACTGCGATATTTTAGTAACTACTGAAGATTATTCACTCAAAATTTATATTTACAATAACCTTTACATGAAAAATAAGAATATTGTACATTTTTGGAAAATGGGCGTAGCCACGCCCACTTATGGATTGGTAATCGCTGCACCAATTTCTTCCAAACTTGACACAGTTGTTAGTCTTGCTACAGCATACCAAATGGCCGAAAATTTTTAAAATCGGACTATTGTCCACGCCTACCTCCCATATAACGGTAATTTGGATAATTAGGAATTCTTCGATAAATCAACAAATATTAAAGCTAATTTACTAAAAATTTATGCTTGCAACAATTCTTTGCCAAGAAATACGTTTATGACAAAATTTTGGAAAATGGGCGTAGCACCGCCCACTTATGATCACATATATATATCTCGGTAACCGTTCTACCAATTTGTACCAAACTTGGTATGATTATTGTGCTTGCCACATAGAAGCAGAACGTTGAAAATTATTGGAATCAGATTCAAATTACGACCACTTTTCATATAACGGCAAATTTCAGAAATGCTTGAAACTTCAATATTTCGAAATTTAAGGACGCTAATTTACTCAAAACTGATAAACACCGGCTTACCATGTAGCGGTACCTGCGCCGGGTATTTAATGTTCGGCTCCGCCCGAACTTAGACTTTCTTACTTGTGTTTTAATATAATTACCTCCCGGCCGGCGTATATGGACCTAGATTTCAAAGAAGCGTCCCGATAGGCTTATACCCTACCATATTCCAGACGGAAGTTTTTGCAATTGAAATCTCTGTCCACGAATTTCTTCGTAGAAGGACAAATGGGGCAACAATAAACATCATGCCGGATAGCCAAGCAGCGATAGGAGCACTTGACTCTTGTAAAACTGTTGCAAAAACGTACTGGTCAGACTGGGAGCCAGTAACAGAGTAACCCTATGGTGGGTTCCGGGTCATAAGGATCTCGATGGCAACGAAAGGGCTGATCGGCCCTCAGCCTTTCTTTGGTCCATCCAAAGGATACACAGCAGAGCTCCTAAGGGGATGAGAGGACTTGCAAGTTACAACCAAATGGCGCTTGACAAAGGGTAATAGGCAGTCCAAAATATTCATAGCTCCCTCTCGATGAATCTCTGAACGGCTGCAAAATCTTAGCAGAGAGGGTTTAAGAACTCTCACCGGATACCTAACAGGACACTGCAGGCTGAGGTACCATCTAAACAAGATGGGACTCTCTGAGGAGACGAACTTCAGGTTTTGTGGGCTAGAGGATGAAACCTCGGAGCATATACTATATGATTGCCCGCGTATAACGCGACTCAGACTTATACACCTTGGAGAGCGAATATCGTCTCCATCCAGAATCTGGAACACGACACCCTCCAAAGTGCTTAATTTCATTAACAGCCTAAGGTTGGAATGGCTTGATAAGGGTTAACACAATAGATCTAGCTAGGTTGCAGCGCTATTTATTCCCTAACAGTAACCATGAATTTTAATGTTGTATCTTAACTTTTTAAACAAACAATAGGTCTATTTTACTCTGTAATCTAATGAGTTGTACTCTCATTTCGCTCAACTGAGACCAGCAAATTGGTTTTAGCTGAAAGCAGTGGAACCATTACAATGTGAGATTAATGCTGCAGTAATTTTCGGATATACCCCCGGTTAAAGACCAACTTTTTATAATATTGCAAATGTGTAAACCCCCCACAAAAGAACATAATATTATACGTTACATCTGCACGGGGAGGGTACATATGTACTTTAAAGAATTTGTATATATTCTTGTATGCATGTATAAATATGAATTTACTTTGAAAATTGTACATACATGTATTTTCAAAACGTTACAAATGCTCGCATAGTTTGTTTTATTAAGGGCCGGATTCACAGTGCTTAGTTAAACGTTTGTTAACTTAACCACCAACACGAGTTTAACTATGAATTTATATTCAGAGTTACATAGTTAACTATTTAAATTCATATCGCCTGAAAATATACAAATTATAAAAATCAAGACCTTTCTATTCAAATTTGAAATCCGTTCCACAAAAAAAATTTAATTTCACAAGAGTTTAACTATGGGGGCATGCTGGTTTAAACTTTTGTTAACTGAGCGTTGTGAATATGAAAATCAATAGTTAAACTCTTACCAGTGGTTAACTACGCACTGTGAATTTGGGCCTAATAAAAGTACGTTGTTTTTTTTATTAAGCGTTTTTTTTATATATAAGCCCCAAATGTTTCATTAAGCGAGTTTTTCGTATAATCCCCAAATGTTCTAGTAACTGGGATTTTTATAAATGACTTCCCCGGATAAAGTGTCTGAATTTCACCCATTTTGCTCGGCTCTTATATCCGAAAATTACTGTATACAGCATAGGCTTTCAATCTTCTTATTTTACCGAATCGAATAAGCGCTTGTTATTTAGGAGACTGTAAAAACTCTAATGTTAAGAAAAATTTTATTAAATATTTTAAAGACATGAAATCAATGGAATTAAATTTTATTCCTGGACACAAACTGATAGGTGCTCTTTAAACATCATTGTAATGGGCAAAGATGATTTTGTAAATGAACTTTGCCAAAATTAGATTACATTAAAGTCACATCATTTTATGACAAAAGAGCAATAATCGTTTTCAAAGAGTCTAAAAAATTCTATTCTATTTTTAATTCTCGTGATTTCCCGGAAAATTGTGCTTTTTTTTGTACTAAATGTACTAAAGGCGTTTTTCTAAATAATCTTTAATATAACGTACAACAATATTTGCCCAAAATGCGATTTTAAAGCTATTGAGAAGTCAATAATATTTAAAAAACTCGTAATAATTCGTAATACATTTTTAAGCAGAAAGCACAACTGACACAATTTCTCATATAAAAACTTAGGAGTACCATTAATTTCTTCATGATCCAATGATCCGATCTAAACCAAATTAGTATGGAACCACCTCTGACTCTGACTCTGACCTTTCCGAAAGCAAAAGAATTATCAAAATCGGTTCACGTCGTCCAAAGCTATGCGGCAACATACATACAAAAAAAAATATTATGACGAATTGATAACCTTCTCCTTTTTTTGAAGTGGGTTAAAAATGGCAAAAAAAGATCATCGTTCTTTCCAGTTTAAAAAACGAGCAGAATCGGATTTATAAATCGCGAGAAAACAAATAAAATCGAAACAGTTTCAAAAAAATTTAATAGCCATAACTTCCAAAATAATTTGAATTTCGAAAATTTTTTTAAATTTGTATTTAAGAGTACAGTGAAACCCGCTTAAGTATTAATAGTAATTATATTATTGAAAAATCACTTTTAATCCTAAGAAGTTGGTCTACTTTACGGACGGTACTAGAAAACAAAAATAATTTCGCGAATTTTTTTCCTCATCATACACATTTTTTTATACCAGCCAAATGGCATTTCCATGCTACAGCTTACTGCAACGGTGCCTGCGACGCAGTTGGAGCTAACATAAAAAGAAATGTCACACGTTAAAATCTTCAATGTTCCTTAGAAAATTTAAAACAATTGTTCGATAAACGATCCTGACCTCGAAGGTTCGATACGACACTACTCTGTGCAATAAACGACGACGAAGCATGAATGACACAAAAGCTTTAGTGCAAACGAAACCAACAATTATTTAAAACATGACATAAAACAATTTTTAATATTGTTCTAGTAGTCAAAAACTCCAATGTTTAGAACCACCCCCAGGCAATATAAACACGAAAGAAATGCTGTGTATACTGTACATACTAATGTATGTACGTACATATGTATGTATACATGTGTGTGTACTCAGTGTGATTACTTGTCAGATATCCATTGAATACCCACTTGCCGTTAGCGGCATTGCGCCAGATAAATATGACAAAGTTATTAAGTTTTGACGTTCTATGGGCGTACTAATGCTCGACTCCGCGCACTTTTTGTCGAAAGGAAATGGCGTGTTAAATGTTAATTGCTGGAGCATACATATGTATGTCCACGTAAAGGTGACTATCCTACCCAATTTGCCAAACGACTTCGCAACGACGTCGTTTCCGACCCGTTCTGGTGCAAAATTTTTTCGTTGGCGAACCACAAATAACGATGCAAAATCTTTAACAGAACCCATACAAATGGAATTTCAAATTGTCGGGAATACTACAAAAAAAAAAACAAGTAAAGAAATAAAAGTTCGGGCGAAACCGAACTTTATATACCCGGCGCACGTATTAAATATCGTTTTTGCACCTTCCAGTAAACTGCATGATAAGGAAGAGTATTTTTCCCCATGTAAAACAGTTTCAATAACATGCTATAATATATTGAAATAATTGGACCAAATTTGGTGGAAATCGGTAAGGCGGTTATCGGTATATACTTATGTAGTCATAAGTAGGTGGTGCCACGCCCATTTAATAAAAATCAATAATCTTGTGTCTTATTAAAAGATTGTTGTATGGTGGCATCTTTAGTTATTGAAAGTTCAGAGTTTTCGTATTTCTGAATTTACCGTTATATGGTAAGTGGCAGTAATTTTAGTCCGATTTCAAAAATTTTCAACATATTTTTTTGCGCCTAGATTGCTAAATGTGCCGAGTTTGGTAGAAATTGATAAACCGGGTACCGAGATACACATTTGTAGGCGTAAGTGGGCAGTGCCACGCTCATTTTCCAAAAATTCCCCAAATATCATTTCATGCTAAAAGGTCATTGCATATATCGATTTTGAGTAAATTAGCTTAAATAGTTACTAATTTATCGCAGTTTTCGAATTTCAGTAAATTACCGTTATATGAGAGGTGGGGTGGGCGTGGTTCTTGTTTGATTTCAAAAATTATCAATTGTTTCTTAGTGAGGCGCTAAGCAATGTTCGCACCAAGTTTTGTGGGGATTGGTAACGGGACTACAGAGCTACAGCATTTCATCATAAGTGGGCGAGGCCACGCACGTTTTGCAAAAATTTCGCAACTGTCTGATTTTACGCCAAAATTCTACTTCAAATACCAACTTTCACCAATTTGGATCCAGTACTTGCGGAAATATCTTAGTTTTTGCATATTTCGAAAATACCGTTATGGGCGTGGTTATTGCCCGATTTTCCCCATTTTCAATCCCTACCAACCTTGGATAAAGGGCCTCCGACTTACCAAATTCCCTTGACATATCTCAATTTTTTCTCGAGTTATCGTGTACACGGACAGACATGGCTTAATCGATTTCTCTTTTCATTCTGATCATTTATGTATACATTTGTCTATATCTATCTCGATTAGTTGTTGCTGTTACAAACAACCGTTATGCGAACAAAGTTATAATATCCTTGTGCACAAGTGCGCTCGGGTATAAAAACAAATCAGCAAGCATTCCTAAAAATTTCAAACTTTTCAATTTGAATTAAAAGAAAAAATAAAAAGGAGTTTTATAGCTGATTAAATTTTAGTGGAATAGAGCACAATTTTTTTATAGAAATCATTAATTACATTTGGGAACGACGCGACTTTGCGTTTTGTTTGGAAAGACAGACGACTTCGTCTCTGCGCCGTTTCGAGTTCACCCAAACGACTTCACCATACCGACGCCGGAACAACTTCGATTCGATGAGGAAAAACGACGTCGGAACGACGTAGCGGTTTGTACAGAAAAAAATCACTTCGTTTCAACGACGTTTCGAGTTCCCCAAACGACTTCACCAGACCATCTTTTTAACGACGTCGATTCGAACTAGTCCTCGCTCTGTGGCAAATTGGGTATATTGCAAGGTACTAAAATTTTTAGAAGTCAGAAAAGAATGCATAACGTAAAAATAATAACTGTAGAATACTATTTTATACATATATAAATACTTAGTATACATATGTACACTGGCGATCAAAACCGAGTGCATGTACGACATTTTATTACTTACAGTAACATAACTTTTTTAATAATAAGCGGATTGCTTTGAAATTTTCCGCAATTGGTTTTTATTATCTAAGGAACATAGCCTAGTCAGTATTGTGGAGACTCCCTTATTTTTAATAGCGATTTTTGATACGTATGGGAATGCTCTCTACTGAGTTTTCTATGATTTCGCTTGAAATATTACTCCATTATCATTTTACTCGCCTCCAAAGCTCAACCATGTTACTCAGAGCTCGCTTGTGCTATGCAATCCTCTCTTGACCACAGCGCTTAATTTTCGATGGCGTTGAGGTCTGGGGTTTGTGCTGACCACTGCATTACGTGAAAATTTTACTTAAGCAGCCGACGGTGTCGAATATTTTCAGAATCCTTTAGATCGCTGTCCTGCTGGCAAACAACTTCTTCCTCAGGGTATGCGCATAACTAGGTTATATTTCCACTTGAAAACTGCGATTTGGAAACATATGGATACGATACCGTATTCAATTTATAAATAAACATTCTCCCGCATAGTTGTTTGGAAAACTAACTTCTTTGTACACCATATCCTCTTTTTACTCTGTTTTATTAAAAACAAAAATGTACACGTGTTTTTTACAACTCCCTAGAGCGTTTTCTATTCACTTCTTTTTTTGTCCACCAAAACGTAAAAAATGTGCCAGAAAATATTTTAGCTATAGATTTAATTTATTTATTTTTTTATTTGTTCAGTCTACAGAAAAAATATCTTACAGACTAATTACAGTTAATTGAATACAGTAAAAAGATTAAGTTTAAATTCTACAATATTAACATTGAAATCGATAATATCACTATAAGCATTACATAATCGGGCACATCGTACAAGAGGTTCATTCAGAGAGTAATTAGTTTTGTAAGTTGGTTGACCAAATGTACGACTGTTTCCTTGACACCTAGGAGGAATATGAATTTGGAATAAGTTAGCCATCTCATTGAAGTTAATGTTCTCATTCATAACGTTATAAACGAAAATTAAAGAGAATTAGATTCTTCTATCATGCAATAACTGCAGGCCTACCATCTTCGATAATTACCGCAGCGACCACAAAAATGCAGTTGCCAATATAGCAACTCAGTTGCCAGCTTGCAGTTGCTATCTGTAAAACCATTTCCGCCAGTGGCCACCCAACTGAAGTTCGGTTGCCATATGCCTAAGTCGGCTCAGCTCGATGTTCTGGTCACATACATAAGTACACATATTCATTAGTCTATCTCTTCTTATTCTGGTACTTACAAATATCGGACCAAAGTTATAATACCATTTTATGCTCATGCAAGGTATAGTTTTCAGATTTCAAATCGGTGAAGTAGGTAACAAAATATAAATATAAACATTTTCTTAACTTCTTCCCAGCATATCTATTCAAATGCCATTTTCAAAAATTTCATGCATTGCTATGCCATGTCATTCCATCTCAAACATGCTGTTATAGCATGTCATCGCTTCTTAGCTCAGCTGCTGTTTGCTGTTGTGTTTCTGCAGTATATTTTTAATACTGTTTAATCCTGCCTTGTATGAAAATGTATATAGCAGGCCGAGGCCGAAAAGAGCCACATCTAAGTTCTAAATGCTACAAAGAGCCACAAAAAAAGAACAAGAAAAACAAAAATTTTATTTTTAAATAAAATTATTATTAGAAATGAAAAACATTCATTTTATCATTATTCTATTGTACGTAAGATAAATATAAAAGGAATTTCAAAACATCCCTTTGGCAAGAAATCTGGTTTTAGGTCAGTTAAATCCGTTCGTAACAATTATGTTAAATGTTGGATAGTCAATAGGTACGTTCGTTTAAAGTCTCCAGTAAAAAATGTCCAACAGCGAATTTCCGGCGCAATGTCATCTGTTATCTCACAAGAGAAAAATATCCAAAATTGTGCGCGAACAGAAAATTTGCAGAAACCTGCAAATTAGACGAACAGCTGATAGAAATACTGTTTACATTCAAAAAACTTTAAAACGTAAGAAAACAAATCTCGAAGTCTTATCCTGACACAGTTCACTGACTAAACGAATAATTACTTACTTCTTATTTTGTAGTTCAGGCCTTTAGTATCTATATATAATTGCTCAGTCATACGACTTAGTTAGGCCGATCTGTAGCAGCCACAGAATTGAGCTATATATCAAACTAAAGTGCAAGCTGCAGTTGCAGTTGGCCGTGTTTGTCAGAAAAGTAAAAAGCGGCAGAAAACTCGATAGTGCGTAATATAATCTATTGAAAAATATTAACCATATTTCCGTGGAATTGAGATTCGGAAAAGCTATTACGTATTATTCATAGTTTTGAAATATATTTCACGAAAGCAAAAAATAAAAATAGCTGAGATTCCTTTCTATTTTAAACACCTAGGTTATCACTGACCATTAAAAAGGACCCTGAATGACCGCAAACCTCAGAGCATTACACATTTTTGTACGTGATTTTTAAAATGAGCGATCCAAAATTAGCCGGTATACATATTTAAATTTTTTTTTAGAACCAGTGGTTGAATTTTTGTACTGAAAGGGTTAACCTTAAAAGTATAATCTACGTGTGCGAGGCGTATACGAAATGGGTATTTTTTTAATTTTAACACAAAATTTACTTTTTATTTTGTTGTTTTAAATAAATGTGGTTATAGTTTTTATTAATCAAACTATGTTTTATTATTAGTCAAACTTACAACTTCAATATTCTTTAAAAAATAAGGCATTGTATATTTTAGCTCACAGGTTATCTTTTAAGTACATAAGCCTCTACGGCATATGTTAAGGCTTTACGTTACTCCCAAATAGATTAGGCTTCTAGGGTTAAGAAAGCTTTAGTTTGAAAGTGTGATATTAAATGCTTTCAACCATAAACGGCGCCAATTTTCACTGATTATTGCGTTTCAGATTAAAAATAATACCAGATATTGTGAAAGGTTGGACTATATCTTAAAAATTACCGTTTTCTCATGGCCCACTGCACGAAGCTTAGAGTAGAGTAATGTTTTTTAAGAACTTAAAAATTATCCTGAGTTATCAGGTGTCTAGCAATACAAGATTAATTGTAGTCTTTCACGAAGTTCTTTAAATAAATTTTGAGCTAAGTACTAACCCGTATTTCGGGGGTTACTACTAATAATAATTGTTAGTTTAGTTTCCTATAAAATTTACCTTTAGGTTTATGCATTTTAAGAATACATCGATAAATTGTTTTAAAGAATCAATGTGAAATAATTGCAGAAACGATTAACCGGTTTGCTGAGCAACCGAGGTGTCTGCTTTTTAAATAATTTTTGTAAAACAAATCGGCAAGTACATAAATATCGTCCCCCGCATGCCAGAAACATGAATGTGTAAAGATGAAAATTTTAGGATTCCCTAAATTCGATCCTGGCGACGCCCATGGCCTAGCAACTTACGTCTACCTGTGTAATGGGGAGGACCATTAAGACAATGCATTTTGTACAAGGCGAACTTTGTAAAGACTGTCTGTACCTTTTCAATTTTTATGGAATGGACCTCGAAATAAGGGTTCCATATCAACGAGCAGTATTCGAGGCGACTTCTTACTAAGGCAACATAAAGAGACTTTAAGGTGTGAGGATCTTTAAAACCCCCAGTGTTTCTTCTAATGAAACCGATCATTGCAAATGATTTGGAGACTAAAGTCAATATGTTTGGTGAAGGATAACTTGGAGTCAAAAATAACACCTAGATCTTTCATCTCATCACAGCTACTTAAGAAACAGTTATTTAATTTGTAATTAAACATTAAAGTAGTTGATTTTCTGGTGAATGTTAACACGAAGCATTTCTTAACATTTAGATGTAAATGGTTTGCTGTGCACCATTGTCCTAAAGCATCTAAATTTGACTGCTGATTGTTACTGTCTGATAAATTTTGTACCTCTAAAAGGAGTTTTATGTAATCTGCAAACACTAGGCATTTTGCAAACTTAAAGTGGTTCGCCAAATCATTTATAAAGATGATAAATAGCAATGGACCACAGTGTGTTCCTTGTGGAATGCCCGACCACGCCTCGACTAAGGTTCTGGATTTAGCAGAGCCAATTTTAACAAATAATTTTCTGTTATTTAGAAAACTGGCGAAGAAAACTAAAAGTTTCCCCGCTACTCCATAGTGCTTCAATTTGTATAGCAAAATTTAATGATCAACTTTGTCAAACGCCTTCGAGAAGTCTGTATATATTACGTCTAATTGAGTATGGTTATTGAATGCATTTATTATTTTATTTGTGGCTAAAGCTAAATTAGTGCAAGTCGATCTACCAGACATAAATCCATGTTGGCAGTTGCAGATAACTTTGCTGACTGACTGAATAGCTTTACTTGAATTATGTGATCGAATAGTTTGGCTATGGTACTTTGTTTAACGATAGGCTTATAGTTGCACACATCGTTGCGGTCCCCTGATTTGTAGATAGGCTCAATTGAACAAAGCTTCCACGGGTCGATTAAAGCGCCCTTATTTAAACATATATTAAATAAGAGTGTAAGGGGATAAGCTACGGTATCAGAGCAAGTTTTGAGGAATTTGGGAGAAAATCCTTCACAACCTATTTTGAAACTAGGTTTTAGTGCCGAAATCGCAAGCTCAACATCATCCACACTAATATCAAAGGTGGTAATGTTTTTTAATGGATGAGGGGTTAACACTGGATATATTGTAGTGACATTTTTCATAAACTTTCTGAAAGAATCTAGCAAATAGATCACACGTGTCCTGGGTATTGTTGGAAACAACCTCACAATACGACAAGCTTGATGGAAAACCATTTGATTTTCCCTTAGAATTAATAAAATTCCAAAAGCTTTTTTGGTTAGATTTAGAGCTCTGTTTCAACAGAAATCATATATTCTTTAAACAAGACGTTGTGCAGGCTGTCGAACTCTTTCCTCAATCTACGATATTGCTGGTGATCTACTTCGGATCTGCTCGATCTGTATTTTTGGAACGCTTTATGTTTTAAATCTTTTAAGTTGCATAGCTTAGTATGAAGTATGAAAACAACTTACAACTACACATACATATCGTCACCTGAAAAGCAAAAACACGTAACAACCATCCTCGTTGAAATGAAAAAAAAAATCATATCTAATAAAAAATTCAAAATTCACTTTTTGATTTAGATGATGGATTTCATCGAATTACAACTCCCCACATAATTTTATAAAAAAAATTAAAATATTGGTCACGACTTTTTCCATTTCACTTACGATGTTGTTACGTCTTTTTGCATGTATATCGTCGCTTGGCGCGCAATGCCTCGTATCCGCCAAATTCAATACCACGTAAGTGCCAACGTCTCAATGGGTGCCTACTCCGTAAATTTAATGGTGAGTAATTATAGGAGAAGCCCCTATTTAGTAAGTTCGGTTAGAAATCCTTTGAAAAGTTTTTATGAAATGAAGTTTTTTTTGCTATTTTGGGAAATTTTCGGACTGCTTCATACGTACGACGACATGCACATACATGTGTTACGGTGCTCTCACTGTAAATTTTCTTTCACATCTTAATTATGGGTTTTTGTGTGAGTAATTTGATTTTATCGAGCCGTTTTTGAGTAATTCGATTTTTTAGGTTAAAAGATTAACTTTTTTGTTTTTTATGAAAATTATTGAGTAATATTGCACCAAAAATTAATACAGTGCTATCTGGGTCGAGTGAACTAATTAATGCAAGACCAGTTCATAAAATGCAGATTGTTCACTATATCCAGATTGAGTTTTTTTGTTCTTTAAAATCAATTTTATTGCGCAGTACGTCGTTTGAAGTTAAATTTTTAAGTACTCGGAAATGTCGTCTTTTCCCTCAGCTAATGCCAACACATGTTTCCGGTGGATGTTGTATCGTTGTCGTCAAGCTCTATTAGCGGTAGACCCAGGAAGCGTGCAGCCTCGATGGGGTCTGTCCATAAGGCCAGAGGCGTTAGCAGGGTGGGGTTTAGTGGGCATGTGAAGAGATGCTGCGAGTCATGGGGCTTTTCTCCGAATGCGGGGAATTCATTTGGCACATCAGCATTTATTCTGCTCAAGTATGAGTTCAACCTGCTGCAGTAGCCCGATCGAAGTTGGGCTATGGGGTTCGAGTCTCCCGAGGCAGACGGCCTTCTAACGTGCCGTCGCGATGGTTCTTCCGCAAGCAGATGTCTGTTCGGGTACCTAACACCCGGGTGACACCCTACTAGGAATTGCTTGCAGAGCATTGTGTTATGCTCCTTAATCGGGAGCATATTGGCCTCGTTGCGCTGGTGGTGTTTCGGCAACATCAGAAGGCATCCTGTCGCTGTCTGAGTGCCGTGTTTTAGCAAGTCTGCAGTTTCATCCACTGCGTCCTACTAGTCCCCGATAGCGACACAGGCGTTGCATAGTTCAGAACCGGGCGGCCAATTGCCTTGTACGTTGCCAGCAACGTTTCTTTGTCTTTGCCCCACGTGCTGCCGGCAAGCGACTTGAGGACCTTGTTGCGGCTTTGTACTTTATTGACAATTGCGGTTGTATGCGCCGAGAAAGAGAGCAGACTTTTGAAGGTTACTCTGAGGATCTTCGGGTTATTCAACGTCGGAATTGGCTCGTCATCGACGAGAATACCCAGTTGCAGTCTGACCTCTTTCGTCGAAGTGGTGAAAAGCGTTGCTGAGGATTTTGTAGGGGAGAGTGTTAGGCTCCGTGCAGTGACGAAGCGAGAAAGTTCGGTGAAATAACCATTATCGAGCAAACGTCAGCATAAGAGACAATCGAGACTACCTCTGGTGGTTGAGGGAGCTTAGAAATGTAAAAGTTGAACAGTAGTGGGGAAAGGGCACCACCCTGTTGAACTCGCTGCTTCATTTTCCTAGGTTTGATCGATTTGTCTCCAAAGATCACTGACGACCACTCAGGTATTTCGCAGTCCACCGTTTGTTTTCTAGTAGCGTTACTTGAATAGTTCTCTCACATGGGGGGTTTCGGTTAAGGCCACGAATTATTTGGGAGTTTATGGCGTCAAGTGCTGTTGTTGTGCTGTGCACTTTACGGAACCCATGCTTATGCTTCGCTGGGGTCCAGTGATTTGTGTAGTGCGGAAGTAGAAGGGCCTCTAGTGTCTTCGCTACCGGGGAAAGGTGAGCTATCGGGCGAGAAGACTCTCCTTTGTTGGACGGTTTCCCCGGTGGACAATCACCTCACGGTTGACCAAGGCTTGCTCACACCAGAGGCGAAGTGACAGGTCTTCAGATGGTCTTCCCACTTCTTCCGCTTATGTACGTTCACTAGTTGCCGAATCTCCGAGTTGAGATCCCTGATACGGTGATTTACGGGGTCGGCCTGGCGAAGGGATTAACCTTTTTGTCATTAAATTTGTCGTTACAGTTTTGAATTTGGAAGGAATTGGTTTTAAATTTTGTTCACTCTACAAAGACTCAAAATTGTTCACTCTATAGAGTACTCAATGGAAAAATTTTCATGTTCACTCTTTCGTGGTGTTCGTAGCATCGGGTGTTCACTCCAGCCAGATAACACTGTAATAACAAAATATAATTAAAACAAGTAAAGAAGTATAAGTTCGAGCGAAACCAAACTTTATGTACCCCTCGCGCAGGTATCAATATCGTCATTTTCACTTTCTCTAAACTACCTTTGTATGATAATCAGGGATATTTTTTCCGATTTCAAATGTTTTCGATAATATCCTGAGCTAGTTGAATCAAGTTTGGTAGAAATCAATACAGTAGTTACCGAGATACACATTTGTAGTCATAAAGTGGGCTGTGCCACGCCCAATCCCTAAAAGTCTATAGCAGTATTTTTTATTGTTAGAAGATTGTTGTAACTATTAACTTGGCGTAAATTAGCGTCCTCAGTTATTGAAATATCGGAGTTTTCGCATTTCTGAAATTTACCGTTATGCGGGAAACTGGTGTAATTTTAGTCCGATTTTAATAATTTTCAACGAATGGCTTTTTGGTGCCAAGGTAATAAAGTGCACCGAGTTTGGTAGAAATCGGTTACCGAGATTCACATTTGTGGTCATAAGGGGACGGCGCTCCGCCTATTGTCCAAGAAATTATAATAAACTAATTTTATGCTAGGTTGTAATTGCAATGATCGACTTTAAGTGAATTAGCTGTTAGTTACTGATTTATCGCAGTTTTCGTGTTTCTGTAAATTACCGTTATATGGGAGGTGGGCGTGGTTATTTCCCGATTTCAAAGATTTTCAACAGATTTTTTAGCTGGATCCTAAGCAAGACTCGTACCGAGTTTGGGAAGAATTTGTTAAGGGGCTACTAAGATAGAGCATTTCATCATAAGTGGGCGGGGTCACCGCATTTTCCAAAACTTTTATAATAGTATTATTTTGTACCAAAATTCTTCTTCACATTTGCATTTTTCGAAAATACCGTTATTTAGGAAGTGGGAGTGGTTATAATCCGATTTCGCCCATTTTCAATTACATACCAAATTTCGTTAAGATATCTCAATTTTTGCTCTAGCTATCGTGTACACGGACGGACGGACAGACCGGCAGACGGACAGACGGACGTTACACCTTTTACTAAAAAAAGGATAAACCATCCTTTTATCCATTTAGTTATAAGGAAATATTTTTTTATTTAACGGATACAAATTAGAGAAAACTTTAACCGGCAAAATGAAGAAGGAGCTTTAGCTGGGCAAAAGAATGTTACGTTCAACGTTCAATAACTCGCAATAGACCAGCTTTTACCGGAAATTCATGTAGAATATTTTTATTTTAAGTAGATCTCCTTCGAAGAACTGAAAATTTGGGACTTTTGGAATACGTTAAAGTGTTTGAAGACTTTAAAAATATCGTCGAGGCATGCATTCGAAGAGATTTAGAAACGAATTTCCAAAATTACTTGGCTAAATTTAAGACAAATTACCTAGCTTTGGGTAATAATATTACTCCCAAGATTAATACAGTAATTTTCCATGGGGCAGAGTTTTGCAAAAGTAATGAAGCGGGCTTAGGGCTTTTAGCGAGCCAGCGATAGAAGCAGTAAACCACTACAGTAAAAACCGCTTAAGTACCCCACGAAAAATGTCAGCTTTTTGGGGTACTTAGGCGGGTTGGGTACTTAAAAGAACCCGCTTAAGTACCTCGATGCGGGTACTTAAGCGAACATAATTATTGATGTAGTTACATCTTTTTGTTAACTTACATAAAAATGTAAATCCTTGAATTAGACGTAGACATTTAATGAAGTATACGTATTTATTTAAGATTTTTCAATTAAAATACAGTTAATTCCCTAACAAATACAATGTAAACCTAAGCTTAAGATTTTATAGAACACTTAAAGAAAAAATGTCATCAAAATTTAAATTTTTTTTCTCAGCTGACTTTTTGAGTATACAGTTTTATAGCCCATTAAATTTTAGTGTAATAATGTGCAAGTTTCAAGTGGCTAAAAATTACCGTTGATTTTTTATAAGGTGTGTAACGCTGCCACTGAGATTCAAAATATGTAAATATTTTAAGGAATTCTAACAGAGCACTTAAAAGGAAAAAATTATAGGTAAAATGGTAAATGGGATACGAAAAATTGAGGTACTTAGGCGGGTTGGGTAAATAAGTGGGGAGGTACTTAAGAGATGGATTTTCTTCAGATTACATTCAAAAATTCACATTGCGGGTTAGGTACTTAAGCGGGGAGGTACCTAAACGGGTTTCACTGTATTTTAAAACTGTGGGAAAAAATAAAGTTTCCGTGAATCACCCGGATTATTCGCAAAAATTTTGAGAGTTGTGTACGAGTATGCACGTTTAATGTTTTCTCTAATTTAAATCTAATTAAATAAATCATCTTTTTCTTAGTAAAAAGTGTAAGTTTATTATATCACTTATATGTACACATACATATATAAATATTTTTGTATTTATATATTTTCTGATAATATATTATATTTCTTAATCTTATATTGTTATCATTAACGCAATATTACTCAATAATTTTCATAAAAAAACTAAAAAGTTCATTTTTTAACCTAAAAAATTGAATTACTCAAACACGGCTCGATAAAAGATTTCGATCTTTCTTGTAAATTACTCAGAAAACTACCCATATTAAAGATATGAAAGAAAATTTAGTGTGAGAGCACCTTTGATTATAAGTAGGTTCAGGCAAACCGTGGTGTAGGTATGTATGTAGTTAATAAGCCAATTTTGGGAGTCTTTTGTGAACTATTTCGCAATGCTGAAACACACCTTCCTTAAGTTAAATTCTCTGTAAAAACGGCCAAATACTGTTCTATTAGTCAATATTACTCTGGATTGTAAATTTTTGACAATCATAGGTAAATAAAATTTGCCGAGCCAGCAGTAAAAAGCTACGAACTGACACAGCAGAAATATAAAATTTTCTCACCATAGTAAAAGGTTTTTTTCACTATAGAACTTTGCTTAGTAGTTATTGTTATTATTATTACTTGAAGGAATAATATCGGCCTATATAAATATGGCAGCCGCTGTGTTGTAGTGGTTAGAAATGCGCTCTACCACACCGCAGGGCCTGGGTTCAAGTGCGGTTGAGCCCAACATCAAAAAATAAAAAACAAAAAAGTGGTTTTCTAGTAACTAATGTAGTAATGTCAGTGTTGCCAAGTTTTGAATTTGAAAAAGCACTAAAACCCAAAAAAAATCTCGAAAAAAGGACCAAATTATTTGTCGAAGTATTTAATGGACTTTAAATGCATACACATTTTTTTGTAGGGAGGCTGATTTAAATTAATAAAAATCCATGTCGCTCGGCGGTCGATTTTCTTGTGTATTCTATAAATTAAAATATTTTCGTCCAGGCGACCATAAAATTCTTGTTCTTATTTTCTAATTTGCAGCTGTGTCCAGCGTTGCTGCTGTGCTTAGATTCAAGAAAGATTTATAGTTTTTTTTTACCGGTTTATATGTTAAATTTTTCTTCGCTTTGCATAATTTTTTCTACAATTCCTGTCAAACGAAAGCAAAAACAAACAAGTAAGAAAGTCTAAGCTCGGGCGGAGCTGAACATTAAATACCCGGCGCAGGTACCGCTACATGGTAAGCCGGTGTGTATCAGTTTTGAGTAGATTAGCGTCCTTAAATTTCGAAATATTGAAGTTTCAAGCATTTCTGAAATTTGCCGTTATATGAAAAGTGGTCGTAATTTGAATCTGATTCCAATAATTTTCAACGTTCTGCTTCTATGTGGCAAGCACAATAATCATACCGAGTTTGGTACAAATTGGTAGAACGGTTACCGAGATATATTTATGTGATCATAAGTGGGCGGTGCTACGCCCATTTTCCAAAATTTTGTCATAAACGTATTTCTTGGCAAAGAATTGTTACAAGCATAAATTTTTAGTAAATTAGCTTTAATATTTGTTGATTTATCGAAGAATTCGTATTTCTCCAAATTACCGTTATATGGGAGGTAGGCGTGGACAGTAGTCCGATTTTAAAAATTTTCGGCCATTTGGCATGCTGTAGCAAGACTAACAACTGTGCCAAGTTTGGAAGAAATTGGTGCAGCGGTTACCAATCCATAAGTGGGCGTGGCTACGCCCACTTTCCAAAAATGTACAATTTTCTTATTTTTCGTCTAAAGGTTATTGTAAATATCAATTTTGAGTGAATAATCTTCAGTAGTTACTACAATATCGCAGTTTTCGTATTTCGGAAAATTACCGTTATATGGGAGGTAGGCGTGATTATTGCCCGATTTTGCCCATTTTCAATACCATCCGTCCTACTCCCGAAAGAAGTGCACATACCAAGTTTCGTTAAGATATCTCAATTTTTACTCGAGTTATCGTGTGCAAAGACGGACGGACAGACAGTCACCGCTTAATCGATTTCATTCTGATCATTTATGTATACATTTATCTATATCTATCTCGATTCGTTTTGCCTGTTACAAACAACCGTTATGTGAACAAAGTCATAATACCCTTGTGCACAAGTGCGCTCGGGTATAAAAATGAAGCTTCATGAACTACGTAGTAGTTTAAGTTTACACTGATCTCGTGAACTAAAGGAACATAAAAAAATATTCTTTCCGACTGCTTGACACCTGAAACATAACGAAATTTGATTTCCCTTTTTAAAGTGCCTTATTTGAGCGCACAGAGGGAAGAATATTTTTGTGTAAAAAATTAGTTGACAAACATATGCTCGCTTACAATTGTCATTGTGCCATGATTTTGTTTCCTTTTCTGTAAAGTTGCTAAACTATTTACGATTGCTATTACTTAAGCTTCGATTTTTTAAGATTTACAGATTTGGTGTCTTAAAACAAAAAAAAAGCACCGAGCACCAAACTCAAAAATTTTGAATAAATAAAAGCACTAAATTTAGTGCGAAAAGGACGAAGTTGGCAACAGTGAGTAATGTAGTATGTGATCTTGATGACGGAATCCTCACGGAATGGTTCCAAAAACACCAAATACTCTTGGAGGTTTCTACTCATTAATCTCACTAATTTTCTGAGGCGCCAAGCGCTCTAGAAAGCCTCATTGCCAATTAGTACAGCATGAGGTGGTACACATGTAATGATTACCAGTTCTGAAATGGCTACTGCGCCAAAAACAGTTTGGTTGACTTTATAGCTGTAGTGAATGACCAAAACGTCAGTTTACCATGAAGTATCTGGCAACCTTGTTGGTAAAAGTAATTAGATGTGACATTTTCGTATAGCCTGTTATGCAGGGTTATCCCTCGATTCTTCATCTCTTGCAAATTGGCTTTTTCTTTTGGGGAAAGCAACGATGGTGGATTGTAGTAGGTTTATTGAAGACTCACCGGCGGCCGCAGTGGTGTGGTGGTAAGCAGTACGCGCTTCCACTTCGCGGTGCCTGGGTTCAAGCCCTGGTCAAAGAAACATCGCAAAAAAATATAGAAAAAAGGTTTTTTCTTAACAGAGAACGCGTCTCTGCAGGCAATAGCAAACCTCCGAGTGTATTTCTGCCATGAAAAACAGCTTCTCATACTAATACAAACGCCGTTCGTAGTCGGCGTAAATCTGCAGGTTTTTGCTCTTTGTTTGAGAACAACAAGGCGCACTCCACAAATAAGGGGAAAATCTCGACCAAAAACTAACAGGGATATAAACGCCAATCTATTATTGTTAACTAAAAGCTTGGGTCCTTCGGGATAAGATTACCCTTCCAAGGTCCTCAGCCTGTCTATGGCCACTCTCATCATTCCAGGCATTTGGAAAATAGGAAGGGTGGTCCCACTGTTTAACCCGGGAAAACCGGCCAACAAGGATGACTCCTATCGTCCGATAACCCTCCTTTCCCAGGTAGCGAAGACACTACAGGCCTTGCTACTCGCGCAGTATACCAACCACCTGACCCCAGCGAGGCATCAGCTTGGGTTCTATAAAGTGCGCAGAAGAGCATCAGCACTTAACGCGTAAAGTACTCAGATAACACGTAGCCTAAATCTAAACCGCCCCGGTGAAAGAACATTCCTATTAGCGTTGGAATTGTCAAAGGTTTTTGACACCGTCAGTCACTCCACGCTAATAGAAGACATTGAGGCTTCCTCTATCCCACAGGGACTCAAACAGTGGTCGGCGAATTATCTGAGTGGTCGACACTTGTCAGTTATCGTAAGAGAACAAACAAGCAAGCAAGCCAAGGAAAATTAAACAGAACGTTCCACATGGTGCTGTCCTTCCCCCGCAAAAAGGAGTTGAGGAGGCAATGGTTGTATGATGAAGGGAGCCTTAAGGCTAAAGTTTCATTAACGACAAATTTTAAGACGACCGTTGTGAAGAGGCCATTGCACTATATAGGATTTTTTTATTTAATCTTGTGTGTTTCAGATACCCCTGGTACATACGCACATTCATACAAACTCCCGACATAAAATTCATGTATACTTTGTGAAATTTTCCGAGGTAAAACACAGGGTTTCAGCCAATTATTAGAAGGCGAGGAACAGATAAGATATGTGACAGAAAATGTACTTTTGTACAAGTTATAAATCTACTACTTTGTTGTTTATACTAACGTTTGAGATAGCATTATATTTGTTTGTTTTTGTTAAGGACATTTACATAAAAGTGAGTTGCATTAGAGCCCATAAATGTTGAATATATGGATACACTGTTGTGTAGAAAGTGGAAAAGCTGGGGTAGACTTATCTTTCCCCACTACTATTTGTTCTAAAGACATATGAAAGCGTTTTTTTACTCCATCCCCTCCCAAAGCGATCGACCACATCTACTAATGTATGTATATATACATAGTTAATTTCAAAGAGTCGACAGCTATCTTTTCTATGTCACGCCGTAGGTGTGATGATGGTCCCTATGACTGGATTGCCTAGTCATGCGAGGTACTCTTCTTTTAATTTTTTTCAGTTTTTTTTCAGTTAGTTAGTTATGTATGCACATAAGTACTCATTTACATATATTCATGATGAAGTGGGCACATGTGTCTAATATCTTTGTTTACCTTTGATTAGATAGCGACCACGTTGGAGACAACGAAAACAGCTCATAACCATCCCAGCGACAAACTGCAAGCATACATCTAGGCGTTGGAGCTTTTATTCTCCGCCATAAAAACTATACATATCGTCGGCTTAGAGTACAACGGTTCTAAGTCCATTTTTTAGCAAATGTTAGATTGATGCAAGGTAAGAGAAAATAAATATATACCTACTTTTCTCGTTTTAATCTGCTGTTCTATAATGGATTTTGTCTGATTTTGATTCGCCATCGCGCAAAGACTAGTAAATCTTTCACAGAATATTTCGCTCGAGATTCCCAAGAACCTCCTTGTCAGATGGTTTTATTGGTCATGCTTCTGCGCCATATACCAGCACGCGCATGTTGGGTGGCTTATAGAGTGTAATTATTGTACGACGCACAGTGTTTCGACTATAAGGAGGCAGGTAGAAAAAAGTCATGGTGACAGTTGGTAAAAAAAAACCGGTAAAAGTAAAAGTCATAAATACCGAATTGTACATTATTTACTCACCCCCTTCTTCACGAACGATACATTTCCAAAAAAATACGGGAATGGGCGCGATACCAACTAATCAGCTTAGTTGCCTTTGGCGATTAACCCATTAAACAAAGTGTTTCTTTTTCAACTGTAATCAATTGTTTAAATGTCGTGGAATATTCAGGTGAAGGTATTTATCATTTATTTGGTGCTTTCCTATTTGCTTACCAAAAAATTTACTTTGAAATGTAGATGCTAAAGATTACTAGTAAAAAAAAGTGTGAGTACCGGTCCGTCAGGTCTTGAAATTAAACGAATGTTTTAGAGAATTTTATGTAGTTTTCGAAGATATAATTTTATCTTTGCGCGCGACTTTGCAAATATATGTAATTTTTTATTTTCTCAATTTTTGATATTCAGTTTCTTTTTGCAATATTTCGCGAAGAGAATTTTTCGAACAGTGAAAAAATCTCACCAAACATTGGGGAAAAAGCGAGTATTTACACCTAAGTCATTTTATAGTATAACCTTTGTTTTCTGAGAGTGGAAAACAGGAAGCTAAAATTAACCAAAATTCCATCACATTTAATGACTGGACCCACATATTTTGTGAGCTTTGGTCGTTAAAGTGATCCAATCTTCCCCGTATTTTATATTTTGGTTTTTCTAATAAAAGAGAGAGTACAAACTAAATTTCATCGAAATTGGATGAAATTTAATGTTTCCGCCCACAAGAGTAGAAGGCGTGGCAATTATTCCATCTTTACAAAATTTCATAATTCTCTATTTCTAAAGAAAACTAGAGCACATGTCAAGTTTCAGTGAAATCGGTGCAGGTGTTGTATTATTTCCACCTGTCTACATATAGTCGAAACACGTGAGGAAACTATACTTATCAACTGCTTACTCAGTCCTAAGTAGCACTAGTAGGAAAGAGTGATTATCCGTTGGATTTCCAGGCTGACATTATTCTTGGTGTTAATGCTGCCTCCTAAATAAACAAAGTCGTCTACTTTTCCGAAATTATAGCTGTCAACAATGACGTGGGCTCCATGAGGCGTATGCGCTGACTGTTTGCCTGATGACAGTAAGTACTTTTTTGTTCTCGCACACCTTCAGACCCAAGCGCCTCGCTTCTCCATCTAATTTTGAGAGGGCAGAGAAGACGTAGGTCCTGTTTCTACCGATAATGCCGATGTCTACGCCAGCAAATGTCCGCTCCTGTAAAAAAAAATTAAATTAAACTTATATCTACTTTTCAGATAACGGCATGGGCGTAGCCAGGTAGGGGCAGGGGGTGCTCGAGCCCCCCTAACTTTCAAATTTTCCTTATATATAGATAAAATAGGACCCTGAAATGCCAGCTTAAGAGGGTCGAGCCCCCCCCCCTAAATTTCATTCTGGCTACGCCGATGGATAACGGTAAATTTAATAAATACGGAATCTTCGGTATTTCGAAATTTAAAGACGCTTATTTACTTAAAGTTGATACTCACAACAATCTCTTAAATCGGAATTATTATGATGCATTTTTGGAAAATAGGCGCGGAACCGACCACTTATAACTATTAAGTTTATTTCTGTAACCGCTTATTGATTTCTACCAAGCACGGTTAATTATTTCTTTAAGTCTGCCGGAGCATATTATCGAAAATGTTTGAATTAAGATAAAACCACCCATGCTTACCATGTAACAGTAGTTTTCAGAAAGATGAAAAAAACATTTTTTAATACCTTCCGATTCGCCCGAACTTAAACTTCTTTACTTTTTATGTCGATTTTGGTCTCTCTTGGAATATTTGAAAAAGTGGACTTAGCACCTTTGTACCCTAAGTCGACAATGTGTATGTACATACAGCAGGCTGTACATATGTATGTATGTATTTAAATGCAGGGGTATACCAGCGTTGCCAGATTTTTTTCGGGAAAGGCCGGATTTCTAATCCTTTTGAGTAAAAAAGGGGCATACTTATGTACGTCGATAGCGGGACACAATAATAAAGGTAAATAAATATAATTAGGGTACTCACAGTTCTCTATTATCTACTGTGTTAATTTTGCCACCTGGTAACTTTAAAACGTTTTACCATGTTGTAACTTTGTTTGTTGTTGGTTCCCATACTAATTAGAGATACAACTTTTGGGCAAAATTACTCGACTTCGTCTCATGTTTATGTTTTGTGTTAAACTGGCATCTGATCAGCTAATTATTCGCGCTAAGAAAAAATGGAAAGTGAAGCAGAAAAACATAAGGTGGGCGCTATTTGAAAGATTTTTAAACGCATATCTGACTATATTTGTTTTATTGACAGTTTGAAACACATGTGTAAAGGATTGCTCACAGTTCGAGTGTGTTATCTGGTTAAAGTTACCACCTTTTAACTTTAAAAGTAAACTGTGAATACCCTAAATATTTCAGGTTTTAACTACTTAATCTTTTTAATACCCGAGCGCACTTGTGCTGTAGCGTGTATTAACTTTGTTCGCATAACCATTGTTTGTAGAAGCCTAAAGCAGGGCCGGTGAAACTTTACATATATGGGTTCCATTATTTCCAAAGAAAATTTAATGTACCCATGACGTGCCAAAAGAAATCCTGACTTATCACCGTTCTTGGAAACATTGATTGACACATAAACCGTACAAAAATTCTTGAAATAATGAATTAAGATATGATATGATAGATATGGCATGATAGCAAATTCCAGCCTCTGCAGACACCTAATATGTATGTCCGGAATTGAATTCGAAGTTTCTAAAAGTTTCGTATTAATATTTTTTGTCCAATTGGCTAATGGTCTCTCTAATTCGATTGATTCTAACTCTTTCCTTCTATCTATTTAATTACACTGGAACTCAATCAGCTGCATTTCAAAATCTTCGATTTCCAACCAGTCAAATTTGGAAAAGTTCAGTTTATCAAGTGAAGTGAAGTATCTGCACATCAGATACATTATAAATTTGAGTGCATCCGATAACTCGATCGAAATTCTTCGATGACAGAACTTATTTCCAAAGAAAACTCTTCGGTGCCTCTTGCTCCGTCAGATTTTTCATATATGTAATTCCAAAACGGATTTTAAATTTTTTAAGTTTGGGAAACATTTGTAATTTTTCGAAACAATGGCCCGTAGGTATAGTCAAAATAAAGTCGACTCTAAAGCTAAAAGCAGGTTTTTTGACAGATATTCCCTTGAAAGTTATGTAAAAAAGCTGCTTTAACTTTAGAGTGGTCTTTATTTTGATTATAACTACGGGTCAATATCTTTCACAAAAATTTTCAAAAGCGCGAAGGACATCTATCACAAGTATAACAGTTATATTAGCGCTCGGAATCTCATGCACTCAAAATTCAAAAATATGCGCTATAAACGAGTAAAATATGCAATTGAAAATATTTTCCTAATATTTTATTGCCGGTACAAAAAAATAACACGTGTATTTTAAAAAGAAAATAACAAAAACAACTCACATCAAAATATAATACATATTTATGTATAAAATTAGTTTATAATTAAACAGTCAGTTACAATCTTGTGTAAATAGAAACATTGATAGTTTAATAGTTTGAGAAAGTTTGTCTTTTTGATTCTGGTTTTAAGTGGCTCGTAGGACACCCATAACTGCCGGGTAATCATGTACGATCCTGTAAGGTTCCACTTCTGCTTAGCCTTCGAGTGATAAATTTCGGTAATTGTTGCTTTTATCTCCCTGAGCGAAGCGCCCATGTCCACCGCGTAGAGCAAATTCGGTGCGGAGCCGCACCTTACTAGTTCGACCGCTGCACAGTGCCGCCTGAGTGGGCAAAAATCGAAAAATTCGTTATCTGCAATGTGAACTTGTTTGGTATTTTTGTAAAGAAAATTTATCCACTAAAAATGATTAAATAGACATTTCCCTAAAAAATGAATTATATGCCGCCAGGAAGCCACTAAAGTCGACAAATTTTACACTAAGGATTTTAATAAGAGCATAGCCATGCGTAAGCTCTTCATAGAAAAAAATGTCAAAAATATATTCTTTGAAGCAAAATGTTGGTTTGACGTTTCTTGTTTTTATATGGATAGTAGAGAATTAAAGGAATTGAAATTTTTGAATAAATTTAACACAGGGTGCCCCTGCGGTATTCAAGAAAACAATTTTTTTTGAACAAAATTTCCAAAAATGGTAAATTTTAATGGAATGAATAAAAAATATATGTAAAAATAGGTTATTTTTTATTATTTTATTAAATAGTACGGGCTTTCAAAAGAAGAAATAAAAACCTGCTCATTTTTTGCACTTTCTGAAGTAAAGCGTTTTTCCCTAATGCATAAAATTATTTTTTAATTTTTTGGCAGTGCCTTGAGATCCGAACGATTCGTTCCATTTTCAAAAATGAAGTGTCAGATTAAAAAGCTTGACCTGTGGATAATAGAAGGTTTATTTTTTTTTTAGAGAGTTGCCACCTGTTGAAAAATTAGATAGTTAGAAAATTAGATTCAAGTTTTTTTATAAGATAAATGAATTATTAAGAGATGGGTATCAATCGAAATGTGTATTTACTACAAGCAGCGAGTTGCCACCTGTTTAAAAAATCATATTTCACTTGAATTAAAGGAATTAGGTAATTGAAATAGATAGGTATCACCATAAGGGAGTCAGACGAAAGTGGTTTAAGAAGGTTTTAGCTTAAAAGTGTTACGAATAGGGTTGCCACCTGTTTGTAAAGTCGAATTTAGTTAAACTAAAATAATAATTATGTCAAACCATAGGACTACGACATCGTATTTGTTGTTTTATTACAAATACATACATTTTCTATCAGTGATTTGTTCTGATTACATTCCTTTTAAATTACTGGACTCTTAAATTAACTCAGGAATGTTTTTACTCTCCACTTATTACTTTCTAAATATGTAAATTTTTTTAATTTTTCTGACACTTATATTGTCATACATATTTCAGTTACCTTTTTTCCTTAATTAAAGCGAATTTGGTTTTTTAAATATTTGGCAACCCTTCTACGTGTCGCTTAGAAGTAAAGTATTTTCAAAACTAGTTCAATTTATACCCGCATTGTAATATCTAATTCATATAACTTAATTAATAATTTTAATAAAATTTTTAACATGTGGCAACCCTTTTCAAATATGAAAAACTTTATTGCACATCTACAGGCCAAGCCCTATGTAAAAGCCACAAGAGCCCATATTTTCAAATTCAAACTGCATTTACAGTGAAAGTATGAAAGCTATCCAAAAACAAATTGCATTTTTGAATTTAGCGTCTTCAATTTTACTAAGAAGAGAATTTTCATTTCAATCCGTCCATAATTCTATTTTTGCCCACATTTTATATGGAAGGGAAGCACTGTGCGCTGCCTCGTTTCCATAAATGTCCCTAAGTCCCAGGACCCATATTAGTGTAATTTCGTATTGATCAGAGATATAGGCCAGTTATCTACTAGTTGAGATCTAACAAGGAGAAATTTTTCATCAAGAGATTTTGTACTAAATTCAAATGGTTGTAAGTATATCAGAAAAAGCAAAAATATGCAAAACCACATGCATTTATTGTAAAATATACTAAAATATGCGCAAGAAATATGGAAAATCAGGTAGTTTTTGCAAAATATGCTAATCATGCATATACTGCAAAATATGCAAAAATATGCACTAATGATTGAATTCCATTTTAAAGGAAATTTTATGATTCGTAAAGATAACTTAACCATTTCCATGCGAAGGTTGTCAATGAAAACATGCATTTCCATGAGATTCCGTGCCCTAGTGATCACTATTGTGACTACGCCCATTATATCACAATGGAGGCGAAACCATGCTTTTCACATAAAGCTTGTTGATAATTGATGCACTGGATCTCAAGAATCGAGTTTCTTTAGTAGATTTTGTTGATTGTTGTCTGTATTTTTGGCATTTCTGAGCTATTTGGTTGGGTGTGAACAGATCGTGCTCAAATTTAAACGAAACAAGTAAGAAAGTATAAGTTCGGGGGGAGCCGAACATTAAATACCCGGCGCAAGTATTAAATGTATGTTTTTCATCTTTCCGAAAGATACCGCTACATGGTAAGCCGGGGTGTATCAATTTTGAGTAAATTAGCGTCCTTAAATTTCGAAATATTGAAGTTTCAAGCATTTCTGAAATTTACCGTTATATGAAAATCGGCCGTAGTTTTAGTCCGATTTCAATAATTTTCAACACTTTGCTTTTGTGTGGCAAGCACAATAACCATACCGATACATAAATGTGATCATAAGTGGGCGGTGCCACGCCCATTTTGCAAAATTTTATAATAAGCGTATTTCTTGATAAAAAATTATTCCAAGCATCAATTTTGAATAAATTAGCTTTAATATTTACTGATTTATCGAAGATTTTGTATTTCTCAAAATTACCGTTATATTTATGGGATGTGCACAAGTGCGCTCGGGTATAAAAAGAAACTGTTTCGATTAGGTAGTAACTACTACTGTTAATTGAGGAATTGGGTCCTAAATTAATCCCGTGCCCAAATTATTTTGTTGCGAGCCATCAATGGCACGTGTGCCTTGGTTCGCCAGCCCTGGCCTAAAGTAATATGCTTAGAATGAACTAGAGATGGGCACGGGCCTAAATTCTCAGGCCCGGCCGGGCACGAGTGCAAAATCAACTTTCAAATTCTTCACGCACGAGACCGCACGTTAAGAATTTTAGTGGGGCCCGGCCGGCACGACGGGACACGTCCCAGCCCGGAAATAAAGAGCCAACTTTTATTGTATGTATACATATGTATGTTTATGTATGTATTTTTATTTTATGTACAGATATGTGAACAAAACTACTAAATATTTCTTTTTTTTTTGCTTTTCTCTTATCAAAAGAGTTTTAATATGTACTATTTTTTTTTATAGAAACAAAAGCTTATCTAACAAGTAAGAAAGTCTAAGTTCGGGCGGAGCCGAACATTAAATACCGGCGCAGGTACCGCTATATGGTAAGCCGGTGTGTATCAGTTTTGAGTAAATTAGCGTCCTTAAATTTCGAATTATTGAAGTTTCAAGCATTTCTGAAATTTGCCGTTATATGAAAAGTGGTCGTAATTTGAATCTGATTCCATAATTTTCAACGTTTTGCTTCTATGTGGCAAACACAATAATCATACCGAGTTTGGTACAAATTGGTAGAACCGTTACCGAGATATATATATGTGATCATAAGTGGGCCGTGCTACGCCCATTTTCCAAAATTTTGTCATAAACGTATTTGGCAAAGAATTGTTGCAAGCATAAATTTTGAGAAAATTAGCTTTAATATTTGTTGATTTATCGAAGAATTCGTATTTCTGCAAATTACCGTTATGGACAATAGTCCGATTTTAAAAATTTTCGGCCTTTTGGTATGCTGTAGCAAGACTAACAACTGTGCCAAGTTTGGAAGAAATTGGTGCAGCGGTTACCAAGCTATACACATGTATCCTTAAGTGGGCGTGGCTACGCCCATTTTCCAAAAATGTACAATATTCTTATTTTTCGTTATTCGGTTATTGTAAATATTTTGAGTGAATAATCTTCAGTAGTTACTAAAATATCGCAGTTTTCGTATTTCGGAAAATTACCGTTATATCGGAGGTAGGCGTGGTTATTGTCCGATTGTGCCCATTTTCAATACAATCCGTCCTACGCCCGAAGGAAGTGCACATACCAAGTTTCGTTAAGATATCTCAATTCTTACTCGAGTTATCGTGTGCACAGACGGACGGACGGACGGACGGACAGTCACCGCTTAATCGATTTCTCTTTTCATTCTGATCATTTATGTATACATTTGTCTATATCTATCTCGATTCGTTTTGCCTGTTACAAACAATCGTTATGTGAACAAAGTTATAATACCCTTATGCACAAGTGCGCTCGGGTA
The DNA here is from genome assembly GCF_013731165.1 of Rhagoletis pomonella. Taxonomy (NCBI): domain Eukaryota; kingdom Metazoa; phylum Arthropoda; class Insecta; order Diptera; family Tephritidae; genus Rhagoletis; species Rhagoletis pomonella. Next base: position 68,060,371 of record NW_023458555.1, on the reverse strand, counting down.
TAAAAATGTAGTATTAGCAACGGCCTTTTCCGTGCCTATTCGTGCTTTTATCATGCTCTGATCATATTAGCGAAAATAATTGCGATCGGGAAAAAACACCTCTGGTTTCGTTTAAATCGGCTAAAGTGATTTTGCTAATTTTTGTAGCATTCGTAGACGAATCGTTCGATATAGATAATAAAGGTGTAGGGTTGAAATGAATATGACAGCTTTACGTATATTACTCTGCCCACTTTTAGTTCATACACTTCAAACTTTTATTTAGTTCATACAAATTTGAAGCAAAAATATTTCAAAGTGTGTGAACTAAAGGTGGGAGGGTAGTATA
>NW_023458555.1:68026770-68030043 GCF_013731165.1 Rhagoletis pomonella | reverse complement strand
AGAGTCGAGTAGCGAAAGCGCTGGCTGTCTGTTGTGATTGCAGCTTTTCGACGTTAAGCTTTCCTTGCATATTTGGGCGCACATTTTTTGCTGCACAGAGGCGGGTGCGTATCTTGGCTGCAACAAGATAGTGGTCCGAGTCGATGTTTGGGCCTCGGAGTGTGCGTACGTCTAAAACACTGGAAGCGTGCCTTCCGTCTATCACAACATGATCGATTTGGTTTCTCGTTTTTCGATCCGGAGACAGCCACGTAGCTTGATGGATCTTTTTATGCTTGAACCTAGTACTGCATACTACCATGTTTCGGGCCCCGGCGAAGTCGATCAGCCTCAATCCGTTGTCGCGGATTGTGGCTAGACGCTCGTCCACCGGGGTGAACGACAGTACTCGGCGACGGAGTCTCTCTCCCACCACAAATCCTACACCGAATTTGCGCTCCTTTACATGGCAGCTGTAGTAGACGTCGCAAGGCCCCAGACATTGCTTGCCTTGCCCCGTCCAAATCATTTCTTGGATGGCGGTGATGTCAGCTTTAGTTCTTACGAGGACATCAACCAGCCGGGCAGAGGCACCTTCCCCATTAAGGGTCCGGACATTCCAGGTGCATGCCCTCAAATCGTAGTCCTTTAAACGTTTGCCGTGGTCGTCATCATAAGGGGGAGTCTCATCCGAGGCCAGCGCACAACCCATTGCTGGGACGGGGGTGGTTTCGCAACCAAATACACGTTTATATAGCGAGCCGCTTGCTCCAAGCAGACACCCGCTTGCAGCCGCACCTACTGGTGAACAGACGCTGCAGACTTCAGTGAGCCCTTAAACTGAATAAGTCGGAGTGGCCCCACCGAAGCTCCCTCTCTTTCTGCCGTGACCCAAGGCTCCACTCGGATTGGTTACCGCATCTCGCACATTGGTTGCTCACGTTGCCCAGAGTGCGCGAACGAGGACGCAAGAGTCGGGATTGAGTATAGCCATGCAACTGTAACTGCATACCCAGCGCACCGACTATACCCCATTGCACTCCAATGCGCCGATGAAGTTTTACACTATTTAAAAACATTAAAAGCGTCATTTAGGCCTGGACCTGATCATATTCCGACCTGTTTTCTTAAAAACTGCGCTGAGAACATCTGCGAGCCTTTAACAACTCTATTCAATTTGTCACTTAAACATGGCGTTTTTCCGTCCGCCTGGAAGGAGTCTTTTATAATACCACTTCACAAAAACGGCAGCAGGTCCTCTGTAGAAAACTATCGAGGCATAGCGAAACTCTCCGCTATCCCCAAATTATTCGAAGCAATTATTGTTCACCAGCTGACATATTCTATATCTTCTTCAATTACACAATCTCAACACGGGTTTTCTAAAGGAAAATCTACTATGACTAATTTATTGGAGTTTATAACTCATGTCTCAAACGGTTTTAGAGAAAATGCTCATACCGACGTAATATACACCGATTTCAGTAAAGCTTTTGACTAAGTATGTCACTCGTTACTCATCCGTAAACTCGACCTAATCGGCTTTCAGCCCAGTCTTCTTCAATGGATCTCATCTTACCTCTCTGATAGAACACAAAGAGTTATTGTTAATAATTGTTCTTCCAACATCATTAAAGTTTCTTCAGGGGTTCCTCAGGGAAGCCACCTTGGTCCGATTCTGTTCCTGATATTCATTAATGATATTTCTTCTATAATAAAACATTCAAAAATTTCAATGTATGCCGATGATGTGAAACTTTTTAAAACATTGTCCTCTATCGAAGAAAGGTCCTTGTTACAAGCGGATCTGAGCAACGTGGCTAGTTGGTGTAATGCAAACTATATGCCACTAAACCTTCAAAAATGTAAAGTTATGTGTTTCGCTCGGAGGGCTGTTCAACCAGCTGTTTATTCAATATCAAATTATAATCTGGAGCAGGTATCCAATTTTATCGATCTTGGTATCACAGTGGATTCAAAACTAAATTTTAACCATCATATTAATGTTACAGTCAATAAAGCCAAAGGCGTTTTTGCATTTGTAAGGCGGTGGTCAAAAGAGTTCAAAGATCCTTATGTTACAAAAGCTCTTTTTACCAGTTTAGTTAGACCTATACTAGAATACAGATCTATTGTTTGGAATCCCTGCTACCAAGTTCATTCAAAAAGGATTGAATCAAACAATTATTGCTTTTTGCATTGCGTAATTTTAACTGGGATTTAGATTACAATCTCCCCCCTTACACAAGTCGTCTAAAGCTCCTAAATTTGCCTACACTCGCAAGCCGTAGAGAAATGCTAGGTATAATATTTATCGTAAAATTAATGGCAGGCTTGATTAACAGCCCGGCCCTCCTGGCTGAGGTAAATTTTAATGTTCCTTCTCGAGTGTCAAGACACTTTCGACCTCTATTTTTAAAGCCATGCAAAACTAATTTTGAACTAAACGAATCACTCCGTGGTTTGTGTCAGGATTTTAACTGTCATTCCAGCACGTTTGTTGTATCGGATTCGATTTTTACTATAAAGAAAACTATTATTTCCACTCTCAATAATTGAAATACTCAGCGTTTGAAAATGCTCCGCTATTTGCCAGTTTTTACAACGCTTTTATCAACTTGCAATGTTGTGTGTCCAGAAACTTTCAATGTTGTGGATCCAGAAACTTTCAATGTTGTGTGTCCGACACCATAAAACCTTTGCTTTGAAAAGTTCCTATAAAAAAGCATAGTGCATAGGGCGACATCTGTAGTGAATAGGGCGAGGTAGATGACATCTAGATGTCGCCCTATGTACTACGTTTGCTACAGCGGAAATAGACGACACGCCATTTCTTTAAATAAAATTAATTGGTGCTCGTTTGTATGTACATACATATGTAAATGCATGTGTGTGCACCTTTCTATTAATATCGTTGAATTATTTTAATATCTATTGCAAAATTTTATTCAGACAGGACTAAAAAGAAGAAAATAAATAATATAAAAAAAACTGTTTAATATACAACGCTTTTATAAATGGACTAAAAAGTAGAAAATAATATTTCTCAGTCCCATAGAATTTGTTTTGATAACTTTTGATTTTGAAATTTTAGCAAAAGTCATTATAAACAATCTATGAAATTGAAAATGAAAAGCGTGGGGCGCATGTAATACACTTGAATTGATATGAAAAGTAATATATGTATGTATGTATCTGGGTATATGAATAACGACCGCTTAAAATCGATTTCAAAGTTCTACTTTCACTGTAGAAATTTTAGGTCTACGTTATGTAGTTTGACTATTGTCAATT
>NW_023458555.1:68022711-68026760 GCF_013731165.1 Rhagoletis pomonella | reverse complement strand
TGTCAATTAAATCGAATGCTTTGTATTGCATGCGCTCCACGTTTTTCATTTTCAATTTCATAGATTGTTTATAATGACTTTTGCTAAAATTTCAAAATCAAAAGTTATCAAAACAAATTCTATGGGACTGAGAAATATTATTTTCTACTTTTTAGTCCATTTATAAAAGCGTTGTATATTAAAAAGTTTTTTTATATTATTTTATGTTTGCTCTTGCTACCGGTCTTGATTTAAAGAAACCATTAGCAGAGCAAGTAGCACAAAACCCGAAGAGTATTTGTATTTCTCGGCTCCCGACTGGGTTTGGTTGTACTACTACGCAGATGAATAGAGCAAAAAAAACGAACAATGTGCTGTTTGGAGTCGTAGCAAATGAAAAGCTGTGATAGCGGTTTGCAGCGTAGCAAATCGAAATTTTTGCTGCTGCTATTGCTATCGCTACGGGAGTCGTTGAATTGCTCTCGCAGCTGCTACAAATGCTCAACTGGTTTTTCGTTTGCTTTTGTGCAGTCGCTAGCCGCCGCAGAAGCATAATTTTATTATTGGAGGGGGGTTTGCCATGGTTTCTTCGGCAAATTTGCTTAGAACTACACGTAGAATGCTCCTGTGCTATACGCGCATAGTGGTAAAAACCTCCCATACAAATTGACCCGCCGTAATGTACATAGATATGCAATATACAAGTACATAGGATTTTTATGGATCATTCCACGTGAAAACGCATGCGGCCCTGCCCAAAAATGGTGGAGAGCTATTATTATTTTTAAAATGTGAAAAGTTAGTTATTTTTATGTAGAATCGGAAGAAAATTACTTTGAAATTTTAGACAACTATTTATCCTCTGCGATAGCACCTATAAATGAAGCAGCAGATGTTTATACGAAAATAGAAACATTGAAGCTATGTTACATGAAAGCTAATATTAATGTTTTAACTTCTGGAAAGAGAGACAGTTAAGTGATCCAGAGCTCTATGAGCTAAGCAAAGTATGCTTTGCGATTCCACCCACTCAAGTATGTAAAAATAATTTTTGAATTTTCCAATAAAATGTTATAATTTTTCTTTATTCTAAGGTCACAATAGAAAGGGCGTTTTCTTCCCTGAAATTAGTCCTAGCTGACAACCGAAATCGGCTTAGTCACAACACAATAGAAAACATCCTACTAGTAAAACTAAATTCGGGCCATCTGGATAATGCCATCGAAAATGCATCCTTATTTGAAGAACGCGACGATTAATAACAGTAAAAAATGTATTATGTAGTATTTAAAGTTCTCTTTTGAATTACCTTTACTGAATGAAATACATAGATATGTACAATTTTAATTCCTAGTTTAAATAAATGTGTGAACTAAAAATGCAACATATTAAAAGCAAACGAAAAACCAGTTTAGCATTTGTAGCAGCTGCGAGAGCAATAGCAACGACTCCCGTAGCCATAGCAATAGTAGAAGCAAAAATTTCGCTTTGCTATGCTCCGCACTGCAATCACAGTTTTTTTATTTGCTACGACTCTAAAAAATACATTGTTCGTTTTTGTGCTCTATTCATCTGCGTAGTAGTACAACGAATCCCAGTCGGGAGCCGAGCAATACAAATGCTTTTCGTGTTTTGTACTACCTGCTCTACTACTGCTCTCTTCAAATGAAGAGCGGTAACAAAAGCGAATCAATAGGTTTGTTGCTATTGTTACTATGGACTAGTAAATGCAAACACTGGAAATACTATCTTTAGCATATCCAATCAGCTGATGAATTTGATTCTGTAGCTGAATAGTTTTAGATCTCGACACTTAACAAACTCCTGTTTCCACTACTCGGCACCAAAAAAAAAAAAAAGGTTCCGTACGTCATGCGGACTGCGCCCCTCGTGTCGATTGGGCGGGAATGGAGGGTAAAAATCCGTTGGGATTAATTAATTAAAGTGGACAAATAAAACTGAAAATTGATGATAATTTTTAATTTTAATTTTTTATAATTTTTTTTAATTTTCTTTTCTTTTAAGTTTTTAATACTAACCTATTACTTATAAAAATTTATGATTTTGAATCTTCTTACAATTGCACAATTTGCTTATGTACTTACATATGTATGTGTCTACCCCTTAAGAGATCCAAAAATTTAAAGGGCTCTTTAATGTAACAATTTGCCTTGACAACTCAGAACTTTTAGAATGAGTTCGCAATATAGCAATTTAAGGAAACCACCAATTTTTCCTAATATGGCGGCTCGATCACAGCCCCTACAGTCCCACAAATCAGGGTTTTGGATCATTTTAACCTGCCGGAACCATTGGTGAAAGAAAATAATTTCACAGGACTAATTAAAATTTTGCGATTAAATACGAATGTGACCCATTTATAAAATTGTAAAAGTCAATTTTAACTATCTTTTAACGATACATTTGCTGGTTTCATGATGTGGTTTTTAGTTATGTAAAATACTATATATAAAGACTGTATGTTACAGCCTATTTCCAATAGGCATAAACTGCAGTGGAAATGAACTATTAAACACCTTTTAAATGTTTATAAATCTCTGAGCGACTTTTTTGTTTTATGTTTTAAAAATATCTGTGAATTGTTATAGTCGGAACACATTGAAAAGACAACCACAGCTGTGAATTGTTCATATTCGTTATCTAAATGCTCTGTAGATGGTGATATGAATTTTTATGAGTTTGTTATAAAACAAGAGGAAGAACTCATCTTTCGCTCGAAAAATATAAATATATCTAAGCTGGTCACAATCCCACACGTGATGTAGTTCAGTCGTCGCCAAAATGATTATCTACATACGTCGAAAAATAATTTCCAATTTGTTTAGAATATTATGCTAATAAAAATTTGGTAATTTTTTTCTGAGTTTGGTAATTTTTTTTAGAGGTTTGGTAAAAAATTAAAAATCTTTGTGGCAACACTGGTCTTAACATAGTCCATTTTAACGCGCGCAGCCTATGTTCTGAAAAGATGGACTATGTTTACGGTGACCATCCGTCCTTTATTTTAAACGACAGTCCTTTATTTTAACCCCCCGTCCTTTATAATTTTTTTCAAAATAAAGGCCGTCTTTTGTCCTTTATTTCTTAAACTGTCCTATAAATCGGCTTTGCATTTTTCCGAGGTAAATTTTTAAACGCAGAATTTGAATATGTCCCTTATTATATATAATGAAAACTTTCGCCAGTTTGTTTCGCACCCCACTTAAGGGTTTCTATTTAATCGGTAATCTTTGTACAATCACAGGGAAAGTTGTGTGTCAGTTCTACTGAAAGAGAACAATAAACCCCCTGCTGCACAGTGGTTCAAAACTGGCACTAATTCACTTAATTTTTCACTTAATTTTAATAATTTTTATTTTTTTTATGAAAGCTTACAATATTTACAAGAGACCAGTTGAGCCTGATTTCTGAATTTTAATTTGATTATATTAAATTTTTTAGTGCAAAATGCAGAAAAAGCAGCAATTTTGAAGAAAATATATTCTCCTGTTCCAGTTAATAAAAGTACATAACAAAAACTAGTTGAAAACAATTTTATGGTTCTCCCAAAACAAGTAAGAAAGTCTAAGTTCGGGCGGAGCAGAACATTAAATACCCGGCGCAAGTATTAAATATATGTTTTTTCACCTTTCCGAAAACTACCGCTAGATGGTCAACCGGGGTGTACCAATTTTGAGTAGCGTCCTTAAATTTCGAAATATTGCAGTTTCAAGCATTTCTGAAATTTACCGTTATATAAAAAGCGGCCGTAATTTTAGCCCGATTTCAATAATTTTTAACAATTGTCTTTTATGTGGCAAGCACAATAATTGTACCGAGTTTGGTACAAATTGGTAGAACGGTTACCGATATACGTATATGTTATCATAAGTGGGCGGTGCCACGCCCATTTTTCAAAATGTTACCATAAACATATTTCTTGGTAAAGAATTGTTGCAAGCATCAATTTTGAATAAATTAGCTTTAATATTTACTGATTTATCGAAGATTTTGTATTTCTCTAAATTACCGTTATATGGGATGTGGGCGTGGTTATGTCCGATTTTTTA
>NW_023458555.1:67947466-68022701 GCF_013731165.1 Rhagoletis pomonella | reverse complement strand
TTTCGTATTTCTGGAAATTACCGTTATATGGGAAGTGGGCGTGGTTACTGTCCGATTTCGCCCATTTTTAATACCAACCTACCTTGGATTAACAGAAACCTACATACCAAATTTCGTTGAGATATCTCAATTTTTGCTCGAGTTATCGTGTACACGGACGGACGGACAAGTGCGCTCGGGTATAAAAATGTTATAAAAACATGTTCACCAAAAAATATTGGATGAAAGATGAAGGCTGGAGTGGATTATGAACATTGAGTTCCAATTTTGAATTACTGTGTGTTGGCTTCGTCGTGCATAATGAATTATGGTAAACGCATATTGGTAACAAAGGATGGCGATGTCCTTGAAAAGGATTTGGCTTCATTTTTCGCTGCATCAGGTGAACTTATACAATTAAATACTATAATTAACTGGTAAATATTTGATTTAAATTACGATATGGGCAAGGTACTCTAATCATACAAGTTGTATGTACGTATTCCCAAATCATTTTAAAAAAAATGTCCTTTATTTTTGAGCAATCATCAACAGACATCATGTGTGTTTCCGAAACTTGGTTTAGCGACAATGCCTCTGAACTTCATTGTTGTATCAACAACTATAATGTTGTTCGGAGTGATCGAATTAATAAAAAGGGGGGTGGTGTGGCAATTTATTGTAGGAAATCTGTCAATATTAAGCTCCTCGCTAAATCTGCTTACTCGGACACTGAATACTTGATTTCAGAGGTTTCTGATGGTTCAACCAAAGTTTTAATTTCCTGTGTGTACAATCCACATAAATGTTATCCCTTAGACCGTTTCTTTTCTGAGATGTCTGTGTTTCTTATTGAGAATGAGTGTTATGTCAATAGTGGTGATTTTAATGTTAATTTGCTCGTCAACGACTCTAGTAATATTAAGCTGCGTGATCATGTTTCTACAGCTGGACTAGTTGTTGTTAATGATACTATGCCTACCAGATATGCCAATAATTCTAGCCCCTGTCTTTTAGATTATTTTATTACTTCTGACCTAGCCCATATACTTAAGTTCGACCAAATGTGTTTTATATCGGACCACGATTTAATCTTTTGTACTGTTGATGTTGTGTTTAATTATTCAGATGCTGGTAGTGCTTTCTTGTATCGTGACATTCGTTCCTTAGACACTAGTGCATTGATTTTGGATTGTTCTTGTATATGTTGGAATGATTGTTGGTATCTTGAGACAGCTGACAAGAAACTTGACTATCTTAACGATAATTTGACTGTCTTATTTGATAGGCATGTCCCTACATGCACCTTTAATTTAGTTAACAAATCTTGTCCATGGTATACCAATAAAGTAAGTTTCGTTATAAAGAAGCGTAACAAATTGCATGCCAAATGGAGAAGGTCGAACACTGATTTCGCGTGGGCAATGTATAAAACTTCTCACAATGAAGCAACCGCTGCCATTAGGCAGACAAAAAGAAGGTATTACAGCCATAAACTGAATCCTTCACTTCCGTCTAAAGAATTATGGCGAAACTTGAAGGGCTTGCGAATACACGGCGAAAAAAGAAATGAGACATGTAAAATAGACCCTGATATCTTAAATGATTTTTTTATTGGCTTGAGCAACCACTGCAATGGCTATAACCTTAACGAAATTGATGTGAGTACCTCTTCCATTCATGAAACTTTTAAATTTCAAGGAGCGAGTGAGTCTGATGTTTTAAAATTTTTTATAGCTGTCAAGTCGAACGCTGTGGGGAATGATGGAATATCGTTAAAATTTGTAAAATTGTAATTGTGCTTCCCTTTGTTATAAGTCCTCTTACTCAAATAATAAACCATTGCTTTTCGAGCGGCTGTTTTCCTGCAGCTTGGAAAAGAGCGATCATTTTGCCTGTTCCAAAGAAACTCCTTGCATCCGATCCTTCGGATTACAGACCTATTAGTATCATACCAGCATTTTCGAGGGTATGTGAAGCCTTAATGGCTGAGCAGATCTCAAAGTTTATTGAAGCTAACAACTTTCTTTCCCCACTACAATCGGGCTTTAGACCAAAGCACAGCTGTGCTACTGCTATGGTTAAAATTTTAGATGATACTAGCAGACCCGGCGAACTTCGTCCCGCCCAAAATAAATTTTTTGTACACGATCAAAAATTTGGGTTTAAGGACTACTGCCTTTTTTAATCTTTTATAGTTTACTTTTTAATCCAGTCAATAGTTTTAAGCAATTTTTAATATATTGTGGTTTAAATTTTAGTCCAAAAAGTTCGTGGTTTAAAAATCAAACCAAAATGTTTTAATTCTAGTTTCTGGGTTTGATATATAGAAAATTTGGTTTAAAATCTAAACCGAAATAGAAAATGTTTGCACACAGCGAAATGTGGTGTTTATTCAAACTCAACATATGAAAGCACATTTACATACGTGGCTGTAGCTGAGTGTGCAAATCTTCTTGATACAATTGGTTGCTACTAAGGTTGTCCGGGTTCAATCCCCATCAGACGGAGCATGAAATTTTATTTTTAACCGACTTCCAAAAAAGGAGGAGGTTATCAGTTCGTCGGAATATTTTTATTTTTTTTTTTTTTATGTATGTTACCGCATAACTTTGGACCACGTCAACCGATTTCGATAATCGGAAAGGTAGTGTCTCAGAGGTGGTCCCGTACTAATCTGGTCAAGATCCGATCAGCGGATCATGAGATATATATATATATATTTTTTTTTATATGAGAGTTGAAGTCGGTTTTTTTTTTTTGCTAAAAATTACTAGTTATTTAAACGAACTAGTGCGGAACTGGTTCGGTTCTAGTGCGTTTGGAACCATGACTGGTACGCGTTAATTCTCTGTTGCATGCTAGCGACTGGCGAATTTAACATTGCGATGTCATAGGAAGTGTCAATTGTCCCCCGTTGCATCCCTAGTTCCGAACCAGTTCTAAATTCGACAGATAAGATCTAGTTCGTTTTGCATCCCTTTTTCTATAGTTCCGAACCAGTTCCAAATTCGACAGATGAGATCTAGTTCGTTCTGCATCCCCTTTTCTTTAGTTCCAAACCATTTCCTAATTCGACAGATGAGATCTAGTTCGATCTGCATCCATTTTTTATATGAATTTATTGTAGGAAGGACAATACAATCACAAATGTTTAAACGCATTTATTAAACATTTTTTTTGGGGATTTTGTTGTAGAATTGACCATATTTTTATAAAAAATTACCGAAAACTAAAATATTTAAAAAATAGTTGCCCGTACTGTAAAAAATTCGTTGTACCTAAACTTTATTGACTGACTGTATTAAGGTAGCTGTGCTGCATTGCATAAAACAAATTAATTTGGCTTTTCTTAAAAAAAAGGTAGCTCTGGTGGCTTCCATTTTCAAATAAATTTAGTGAGAAAGTGATAATTATTTTGACACATTTTTTTTTAAATGCCTCTTTTTCTGCAACTGCATTGCCTTTCTCAATTGTCCTTCAGGATCTTGGCCTTTGTTTATGGAATCACTAAGTATAATGATTATTAAGCAACTCAAAAACTATACCAGCGTGATTACCGACGTATCCTTTTGAGAGGTAGCCGCACCCTTATAAGAGGAATAAGACCTAAACTTTTCAGGTCAAAATTTCAGTAGGTTGCGTCTGTATGGCCTTTTCAATTTTATAAATTATCATTATTTTTAAGTGGAAAAATAAAACTCAAAATTAATGATAATCTCTGCGCGAAAAAATAAAAATCATAAAATAATCATTATTTGTAATCCCAAAAATAAAAATAAAATAATAATTATTTCCGTTTGAGCGAAAAAATTAAACTCAATAATAATTCATATAATAATGATTAAATGCCGATTTAAATTATTTTACTCATAATGATTACCTTCCCTGCTTTTAAAATTTAAAATAGAATAGTTTAGTGAAAGTACCACATTTCACTGCTTTTGGACTGGTGCGGAACTAGTTACTATCGGACTGGTTCGTTTTTGGCAAAAAAGAACTAGTACTGAACTAGAAATCTGGTTCACTAGTTCGTGTTTTCCCTACAGGCTACGCTAAAAAAAATGCATTTGGTTCGTTGGTAGCGTTTTGCCTAGATTAGGATATAGGATCAATTTTTTCCGTTAAGTGGGCCTGGGACCCATCTATTAGAAACTCTTATTTATGGCCCAATTTGCTTAAAATTTGGCACGTGGGCAGCTTATTGGCTGGGTTAACATATAGTATATTTTTTCTGATAGGTGGATACCGATCAATTCCAAAAAATCTTATTTATGGTCCGACCAGATTTGCTTGAAATTCGATACCCGTATTATAGATATGCGTAGAATAGAATCGAGTCATTGTTTTACAGCTCGAAGGCTGTTTGAAGGCGGCGCAAACATGTGGGTATTAACTATTTAACAATACTTATTACACAGGCCAATAAAAATGGGGAATAATTTAATACAGCAAATGTTAAAGCTATTTTTGCCGTATTTTTGTGTGCTGATTACGAATCCGTAAGCACAAAGTTTCCATCAACTCCAGGTTTTGAGAAAAGGTGGTGAAATTGTCAAAAAATCGCGTTTTTGCAATATTGGAGAAGCTCTAGCAATGAAACAAAAGGTAGTAGAACCTTCCACTTTGGCTCAGGATTCTTAATCAGCACAAAAAAGCCTATCAAAAACAGCTTCAACATTTGCCGCATCAAAATCGGTGTTGCCCTTTGTTACCTACGGCTGTAGCGATTTTTTGAAATTTTGGACAGCTACTGCAGACTTTCGATATGTTAAGTGAGCGTGGCATCACCCATACATATCGAATTTTTCATACCGTATATCTCTGAAAGTATTTGTGGTAGTGTCCTGGAAATTGGTATAGAGATTTAGGGGCTACTGGAAAAGGGACGTGGCGCTTTCCAAACATATTGATAAATATATACACCCAGAATACAGTGTTCTTTTTCTTTTTCATAATACATTTTTATATCCGAGCGCACTTGTGCACAAGTGTATTATAACTTTGTTCACATAACGGTTGTTTGTAACAGGCAAAACGAATCGAGATAGATATAGAGAAATGTATACATAAATGATCAGAATGAAAAGAGAAATCGATTAAGCAGTGACTGTCTGTCCGTCCTTCCGTCCGTCCGTCTGTGCACACGATAACTCGAGTAAAAATTGAGATATCTTAACGAAACTTGGTATGGGTAAAATCGGACAATAACCACGCCTACCTCCCATATAACGGTAATATTCAGAAATACGAAAACTGAGATATCTTAGAAACTACTGAAGATTGTTCACTCAAAATCGATATTTACAATAAGTTTTAGACGAAAAATAAGAATATTATAAATTTTTGGAAAATGGGCGCAGCCACGCCCACTTATGGCTACATGTGTATATCTTGGTAACCGCTGCACCAATTTCTTCCAAACTTGGCACAGTTGTTAACCTTGGTATAACATACGAAATGGCCGAAATTTTAAAATCGGACAATAACCACGCCTACATCCCATATAACGGTAATTTAGAGTAATACGAAATCTTCGATAAATCAGTAATTACTAAAGCTAATTTATTCAAAACTGATGCCTCCAACAATTCTTAACCAAGAAATACGTTTAGGATAAAATTTTGGAAAATGGGCGTAGCACCGCCCACTTATGATCACATCTCGGTAACCATTCTACCAATTTTTACCAAACTCGGTATGGTTATTGTGCTTGCCACATAGAAACAAAACGTTGTAAATTATTGAAATCGAACTAAAATTACGGCCGCTTTTGATATAACAGTAAATTTCAGAAATGCTTGAAACTTCAATATTTTGAAATTTAAGGACGCTAATTTACTCAAAATTGATACACCCCGGTTTACCATATAGCGGTAGCTTTCGGAAAGGTGAGAAACATATATTTAATTCTTGCGCCGGGTATTTAATGTTCGGCTCCGTCCGAACTTAGACTTTCTTCCTTGTTTTGGTTATTTTTTTATAGAAATATAGTTCATTTTGCATCAAATGGCACCAAATTGAGTATGCAGTTCAGTTCACTCAATTTCAGTATCATAAAGTGCAAGTTTTAAATGACTATAAGTTACCCTTGATTTTTGAGATTTTTTTCGCTGATGATGTTGCGCATTTTCTCCGTATAACGAATGCGTGATAGTTTTTTTGTATGGGAAAAATGCTGAAGAGCGTCACTATGTAAAAGACTTAATCTGGTGGCTTAACTCCTCCTAAACGACCGAAACGATTTTAGTGACAATTTTTAGTGGCGCTGGAGCCGAGTTATTGCTAAAAATCGTCGATTCGGAGGCACTCCAGAAATCAAAGTCATATTACTCCCGGTAAATCAACCATCAGAACCATTGCGGTCCTTTACGGTGACTAAACAGAATGTGGACCAATTATACTCACCAGTTTAGAAATTGCCACCAACTATATCTTACAGACTCCTGGACGATTCACTATCGAGGACTTCTTCCCGGTATAACGCATTCGTCAGGTTATTTAAGACGGCAATGGAGGATATGCCTCACAAAACCAAACGTGAACGTGAATTGCTGGCGAAAACGTTGGACCAAATGTTTCAATAAAAAAAATAATTTTTGGCGGGACAAAGTTCCCCGTGTCTGTTAGTTTCATACAAAAAATCTTTGCGCATTTTCATTTAACCACTCATAACTTCTTTATTTATCCATCGATTTTCTTTATTAAGACTGGTTTTCACTATGTGATATTTTGACACAACTTTATCTCCTTTATCCATACTTTTACCGATGATATTATGAGCCAAAAACTGACAGATAGCAGCGCATGTACACGACTAAAGACCTATCCTGATCCAAATCAATCGATACACCGCTATTTGATACCATTTGACAATGTGTTTTCACTTATTTGACGACAAATGCCACTGAATTTGACATAGTGAAAACCAGACTTTAGTAACTGTTTTTTTTTTTTTGTAACAGAACAGGCTTTAGCACAATTGCAAAAATTTGGACCAGAAGCTGTTATTTTTAAAATTTTTCTTGTTTTAAAGTTTGATTTTTAGAAAATTTTATTATTTAGCTTTCATTTGCCATATTTTATATTAAGATTGTTAAATTGGTTCGTAGGATATACGTGATTAAGTAGAACCAATTTTTGTTTTAAGCTGAATAACGGTAAATTGAAAATATCTCGAATACTTATCCATAAAATAAGAAAGTAACTAGATTTTCGGAATCAACGAGCAATTATATATAGCAATTGGATAGTGGCATCCACTGAACATTTTTGCTGTAAATCAGTGTTGTTAATGTAAAAATATATGGTCGTAAAAATTTCCTGCTTTCTCTTTGAATAATATCTGCTTCAGTTGAAATCTGGCAGGTATTAAATAGCAAAAGAACTAGTTTTAATGTGAATAATTCAGTCGAAACTTTTTTAGAACCTTCTTTTATTTCTATTTAAATGAAATATTTACAAACATTATTAGAATTAATTTCCACGCCAAAATACCCGTACTTTAGAGATGACACCCGCCATCAATACTTGGACATCCCTTTCGTTAATCGATTCAGCCTGGTTTCGCCACATTCTGCAGAACTGCGTTATTCTTGAAGTCGTGCAGTTTGTTTTTTTCCAATTTTGATTTCATATGGGCCCAATAACGCTCGATCGTTTGCAGCTCTGTGCAATTCGGAGGATTGACCTCTTTTAGTACAATGTTGATTCCATTTTGTGTATAAGACTCTTGCGCTTTTTTGCACAATGGCTTGTTACCAAGTCAGGCCAAAACAATACAAGCTGTCAGAACAACACTCCAGGTGCAACAACACGTTCAGAGAGATTCGGATTCCTTTTCAAAGTCCTTGGAACATCCTTCTCCACTATTTGATTTATACTGCCTGATTTTCCGCCAGATTCCGCCTTTATCCCAATGCTGCCATTTTTCTTGATATTTGAAAATACATTTGGAACCGTCGATCTTCCAATTTTCTGCAATTTTACTAACCGACATTGGGAGATGAGTGGATTTTGCATGAATTCGTCTAAAATCAGTTTTTTGGCTTTGATACAGCATACTAAATGGCCGAAAATTTAAAAAATCGGACAATAACCACGCCCACATCCCATATAGAATTAAATTTCAGAAATGCTTGAAACTGCAATATTTGCTGCTAGGTATGGCATGAAAAATAAAGAAAAAAATCCAAAACGTGCCAATACAATGTTTGGATACCGTTCTACTGCGGTACTTTGTACGAATGCAATGCAATTGATGTTTTGGAAGTCAGAGCCTGGACTTAGGAAGCAGTCATATGTCTTTTCAACTGCACAACGTCGGCAAGGGAAGTAAATAACTACTCTCAATTTTTCCCAATAGAATTCATTTACCAGGCCATATTGATATTGCAGGGAATCGCGTTGCGAATGAGTTGGCCAGGAAAGTCACCCTCCAGTTGATTTCGAGGGGTAAAGAGTGGGAGAACTTTCTGTTAAGTGAGTGTATTGAGAGGATACTACTGGTATTCTCCCGATATCACACCGAATTCTCACTGTCGCAGTTAATCAGATTTTGTGGAGCTAACAAAAATATTTTCTTATGTATAACATAAGTTGCTCTTACAAAAATGTATCATTTTAGCTTAACTGACACTGTTATGAAGTTATAATAACGACTGGAATATATGGATTGTTAACTTATTTTTTTATTTTCTTAAGTTTTGATTTAGCTTATTTTAGCTTTATTTTTTGGCCGTTTAGCCTGTTCTCTGGAAAAGTTCTGGCAACACTGATCAAAACAATATTATTTATTAGTAGTTAGTTACTCGACCCAAAGAATCCTTCAACTAAATTAACTATTCGATCAACACAGATGTACATATATCACCAATTTTAATGCATTTATTTATAATTACCAAACCTTCGTAAAAGCGCCCAAATATTGTCAAAATTTACAACTACGTAAATATGTATAAACTTTTTGCTCAGTGTATTGACATCCGTATCTGTTCATCTAGATGTCATTCCATTTACTCGGAATGTATTGAAACCATTTTCATTGTAGTCAAGCTAATATTCTTTTATTACTTGGTTGGTTTTTTTTTATTTCCGCATATGCCGAGCAATGAAAATTACTCAAATATGTCTACTAGATGCATATTATGATTGCCGCTTAATGTACACTTTTACTTCTTTTTCCATTTTTGCTGTATCCTTGTCGTGTTATTTCGCTGGATCATATTTTATGCATTGATCGCTATGGCCGGCACGAAGTCGCAGCAAATGTGTACTACTTTTGTTTATTTTTTAACAATTTTTTATTTGGAAATTCTGAAATACTTAACAAAAGCATATAGTAGTGGAACCTAAGTGATATGGCTTAGCGATGATGAATAGCCAGTGAGCACTTTGCGAAGTTGTACCTACTTCCATCTATTATATCCGTACCAGGGGATATGGAAATAACTTGAATGTCCACCGATTCATGGACATGCAAGGTATTCGTTAAAAGCGGAAAGCTATTAATTTAGTACTAAATATGTATGTATGAATGGTTGTAGATACATGTGTACATATATTCACATAAGCATGTCTATACACCACCTCTGAAAATATAAAATGTTCTTATATTTTCGTACATACATATAAGAAAATTGAATTATTAGTCCCCTCTGTAAAACAACCGGTTAATTGATATTCCTTTTTTAACTTTATGCAAATTAAAATTTAAAAAAGCTGTTTTTTTGGCAGTAAGGAATCTCTACGTTCCTCCTATTCAAACACAACATATCGATGGCTGAGTGGAAGATCGACCTATCTCGGCAGCCAGTTCGAAAACGCCTTATCTTAGAAAACTTTTGAAGAATGCCCTAGTGCAGAATTTGATTGAAGAACAGCCTATTTCAGAATTTTATTGAAAAACACCCTATCTCAGAATTTTGTTGGAGAACGCCCTATGTCAAACGAAAGTACATTGAAAATGTGCTGAGATAGCGCGTTTTTGAATCGGTAGCTGAGATAGAGTACTCTTCAACCAAATTATGTGAAACGGTGTTCTTCAAAGAAATTCTGAAATAGGGCGCAGTTGAAAAATTTTCAGAGATAAGGCGTTTTCGAACTGGCTGCCGAGATAGGTCGATCTTCCACTCAGCCATCGATATAGTATTGCATATTTCTTTTTATGTCGGCTGTTATTTAATCTATATATATCAAGTATATATTTATTTAAGTTTTTCATTATTTTTAAAAATTTTAAGGTGCCTTAAATTAGCCCCAACCACAAGACCAAAAAAATTAAATTTAAGCGGAATGTCTCTAGATCAGTGACGAGCAGCGAATAGAAAGCCCTGAATGCGGGCAAGTCTATGCTCCTCGGCATTCTAGATTTTACACTGTTCTTAAAAATATGCAGCCCACTTTGACTCCAAGAAGAAAGAGAAAGCGCCAAAACATTTTTCAGTGCCTCAGACAGAGGTCAAACATTTAGCGAAAGATCCACATGGAAAAATCTCCTTACCTTATAACATTAACGCAATATATGGGTACAGTAAAATGTTCCTCCTTTTTTATATTTATTTAAAAACAAATTTGCAGCAGTTCTATATTTCGATAGAGCAACTCATAATGGACTAGTTTAGAAATAATTTACAGAAAATTTGCGAATATATTTCACATTTCTATCTGAATGATATATTTTGTTACACAGAAAACAATCAGGAAAAATAAGAAGGCATAAATCATGAAAAAATTATGAAAAAATTTTTAACTGAAATCGTATCACCGGAGTGAGTTTCGAGTTTATAATCCGATTTGCCTATTGTTTTATTATGTAAATAAGGGGATTACTAATTTTTGTCTGATGTCACCATGTACTTAGTCCACTTTTGTATGATTGCAGTCTGCTTTTCTTTTTGGCGCAGGAAATTCTCATTTTATTTTCTTAATTTTGTTGTAATTTTACGATTTTAAGATTAAATATACATTGAGTGTAAATTTACTTCACTAAATATATACAGTGACGAACAAAAGCATCGGCACAGTAATTTTTACGCAATATATGCAAAGTTTTTATTCTAATTTATCGAAAGTATAGCTCATACTACACCAAAAAACTTAAAACTAAAATCTCTAAACGTTGTGCAAAACTCAGGATAATTCAATCATTTTTTTAGAAAAAAGCAAAGTATGCAGTTTTATAGCCCATTTAATTTTAGTATAACAAAGTTTCAATAACATAGTTTGAAGTTGCTAGAAATCGCGCAGATTCTTCCATACAAAGTATGTTCAACAATTACTTTTTGTATGGAGAAAAGTAGCTAATGCCCGCTTGCTTCGCGGCGCCTAATAAGATCTTTGCGTTGGCCAATACGAAAATAGCGTCTAAAAGCAAAAGCGACCTGTAAAGTAAATATTTTTAGGTTTAATTGAAACGACTAAAGAGCAGAATCCTCCTCCCACGTAGGCCAAGAATAGTAGCGCCGTGATACCATATGGAATACTAATCCCTTTCGGTGGCATGAGTTTTACCGATGTTCTTATTTCCACCTGTGAGACCTCTGCCAAGCGTGCGTAATATTTCCTTTTTGGTTGTTGTTGTTTCCGACAGGGTGGGTGTATGATGTATTATGGAACGAATTTCCGTCATCCCTTGTCAAATTTGGTTTGGAGACAAACCGGTTTCGGCGTTGTGCCATCTTCAGTGTCATTTTTCGTTCTCTAAAACGAAATTTGACAAGGGATGACGGAAATTCGTTCCATAATACATCGTGCGTAATATTCTTCTATGATCTTGCGATTTCAGCATTGGTCCGATGTACCATGTAAGCTAATAAAAGTCCTTATAAGGAAACTCAAGAGCACAGATGAGCATTCTCAGTTATAGGAGAGGCAAGAATCCTCGCTTTCCCACAGGATGAAAAGTTTTCGGTACATTGGCTAAATGATTCGTGTGATCTCTTAAATAAATTTCAAATGAAGCCATTGATATACCTATCGTGGTCCTTCTTGAATGGATGTGGTCGAATATTTCCTTGTCAATTCGCCAGTTTTACAATTCGTCTTAATATTTGTGAACTGGTTTCTTTGAGTTTTACTCATGTAATATCGATAGCCCCGAGCAATTTCGTCAATCGGAGGTAGATGCAATATCGCAGTTAGGGTGTATGAGGGCGTTAGACAAAGGTGCGCTTACACAATGTTGCGGTCTTTATATGCATACTTAAACGCATCCTTGATTTAGCCATCTAAAAAGTAAATTCGTCTAAGATAAACATAGGGCGAAAGCAGATCGAACCTCGTGTGGGTTCATATATATTGCGGCTGCAGCGCCATCTATTTGGTCCCTTTTCTGCAAAACCATTTAATACGCATTATGAATTTCAACCAGATTTTATAAAAAATACGGATTTTCTAAATACCTAAACTCCATCGGGCCCATTTTTAGGAAACAAATTAATAAAATTGGTTCATAAATACGGGCTTTATAAATAACTTGACTCCAGCACCACCTAGCGGGTCCGTTTTTCTCAAATGCTTTTTCACCAAGCAGGTAGCTTACATTTTGACTTTGAACGAAATCGTTTCATAAATACGACTTTTATAAATAACTCGACTCCCGCGCCACCTAGCAGATCCATTTTTGGTAAACATATTTTCCATCATGTTGGTAATATACCTTTTGAATTTGAAAAGAAATCGGTTCATAAATACGATTTGTATAAATAACTCTACTCCAGCGCCACCTAGCGAATCTATTTTTTGTATACGTATATTTCATCATTGAGGTAGCACATGGTTTGAATTTGAACGAAATCGGTTCATAAATACGATTAGATTTAATTTAATAGATTTAAATTGAATTTGCTCTTGTTACCGTCAAATGACATGCTAAATAGTACAAAGGTACATTATTACCTGCTCCTGACATTATTTTATGTTACTTACCGGAATTAGTGAAAGTGGATTTTGTGAAATTGGACCCTCCGAACATTGTGTTATTAATACTATGACAGAGAACACGCAGTATACGTCGCATGAATATGCGGATATTCACCTAATTTACGGTGAAGCTTGCTGTAATGCCAGAGCTGCTCAAAGACTCTATGCAGAGCGATACCCCAATCGTCGACATCCGGGTCGAGAAGTATTCGCCCGGACCCATAGAGAAATATATGAAGGTAAGTGATTTTTACACCTTTCTTGTTTGCTTGCTTGTTAACTATAATTTTTCACTTTTTTAAGGTCGCATACCTGGAAGGCGTGGCGGCGAAACAGGACGTCCTGCAACGGTAGATGTTGAAGCTGTGTTAGAGGAAGTGGAACTAGCTCCATCGACTTCAGTGAGAATGATGGAAAGACGGACGGGAATACCAAAAACTACAGTTCACAAAGCTTTAAAAGACCATCGATTTCATCCCTACCACATTCAACGTGTTCAGGCTCTACAGGAAAGAGATTACCTGTCGAGGGTTAGATTTTGCCGTGAAATGTTGCGAATGCATGAATGAGACCCCAACTTTTTTAATAAAATAATTTGGAGCGATGAATCATCATGCAAACGTGATGGTTATTTTAATTTACATAACCTTCACAGTTGGCAGATATACAATCCTCACGAAATGAGAGAAGATCGTTCGCAGTACCGGTACAAAATAAATTTATGGTGCGGTATTTTTAATTGTCAGATATTGGGACCTGTGGAACTGCCGCCAACGCTCAACTCTCACAGTTATTTAGAGTTCCTTCAGGAACGGCTTCCAACTCTTTTGGAAGATGTACCCTTAAACCTGCGGCGAAGACTATGGCTGCAAAATGACGGGTGCCCTGCTCACTACGGGCATGAAGTAAGAGCTCATTTAGACGAAACTTATCCTCGCCGATGGATTGGACGATACGGGCCAATCACGTGGCCCGCTAGATCGCCAGACCTGAATCCATTAGATTTTTTCTACTGGGGCTGTCTTAAGGACAAAACTTATTCAAAAACAATTCAAAACGAAGAGCATTTGCGGGAACAAATAAATGGAGCTGCTGCTGAGATAGCCCAATTGAGTTTAAGATCTCTAAAAGCGTCTTTTCTTAAAAGGTGCCGAGCTTGTATTAGAGTAGAAGGTCGCCAATTTGAGCATATTTTATCAATAAATGAATAAATTTCTCTTCAAACGACTCATGTATATTTTATTTCACGTGAATCCATGCTTCACAAAAAATATTGATAGATATAGCCCTTGTTATAGACTCTAGTCCGAATTCCGGTAAGTAACACAAAATAATGTCAGGAGCAGGTAATAATGTACCTTTGTACTATTTAGCATGTCATTTGACGGTAACAAGAGCAAATTCAATTTAAATCTATTAAATACATTCTAGCGTGTCTCAGTCCTTTACCCACAAAAGCGGCTATAACTTTTTTTTTCTATTCAAAACAGTAAGTGTGGCACCTTTCTGAAATCTTTATTAAATGAGCATTTTTTTTATGTAATGTAAAGTTATAGCTCAGTACATTTTTTTTTCACCCGAGATAGTCAAAGTTGGGGAAGAAAATATCAAAAAGTTAAAAATCCAGAAATAGTCCTAATTTTATGATGGTTCCTTAATTTATTTTTACTACATTGCATTTGAGTATGGAGAGGCAACTATCTGGAAGTATTTTACATAAAAAATTTACTAAGTATTGCCCGGTTTGTAGTTGCAGTTAAAGAAAACACATGAAAAGGCACGA
Source organism: Rhagoletis pomonella (assembly GCF_013731165.1). Lineage (NCBI taxonomy): Eukaryota > Metazoa > Arthropoda > Insecta > Diptera > Tephritidae > Rhagoletis > Rhagoletis pomonella. The sequence continues at coordinate 68,008,018 of NW_023458555.1, read as the reverse complement.
TTTTTTTTAAATTCGAAAAAATGTAAATATTTCAAAAACGGTGACACTTTTACCTGAAAATTTTTTGTTTATCAGTGAGCTCACCCCCCCACCTACCTTGCCCTAAAGTTTGGCACGTTACTTCTGGGACACCCTGTATATAGAAGATAAGAAACAACTTCCATTAAAAAATTGCCAAAAATTAACGCGATTTTCTAGCAAATTCAAGCTTTCACTTTAAAGTTGTATGGGCTATAAAACTGCATAACTCAATTTTCCTGCCTTTTGCAAAACGTTTAGAGATTTTATTTTTTGTTGTAGTATGAACTATATTTTATAAAAAATTATCGAAAATAAATTGGAATAAAAATATATTATATTGCGAAAAATTCCCTGTGCAAATACTTTTGTTCGTCATTGTATATATGTATATAGTGCATATTTTCATTACTTTTGTTAAGGAATTTTTAAGTTTTGTTTTAAATTTATAATAGGCAAAGAACAAAAAAAAACTTGAGCACCCTGCAAACAATTATGCGAGTATTCTCTAAACAGAATATTCCGAGATTAGTGTCAATCGGGTACAGTTGGGAATTAATTAGTCGCAACCAGTCTCATACGGGTATTATTGGAGATGAATTAGTCTCGACTCATCTCTTACGGGTACATCTCCAACGGGTACAATTAACGATTGAATAATATCTACGCACTCAGTTAATGAAATTACATGTGCGGCGTTGGCACATAAAGAGGGAATTCGATTAACAAACTTGAGCACCTTGGTTCGAATCGCAGCTGGCGCAAATTTTTATTTTTTAAAAGTGACTAGTCATTTTTTATACCCGTTCGTGTATAAAGGGGAACAATTAGTCTCTTCATAGGACATGCTCGAACAAAAGTGAACAGTTCATTCCATATAAAGAGATCAAAAGTGGTATTAGTCGCATGCTCCTTTGTGATTGCTCCCGGAGTCAATAAAAAATACATCAACATCATTTTGGAAAACTTCTTATTAAATTGAAGATTGAGTTAACAGGTCTTATTGGCTCTAAGCTTGAGACTAATAGCCCAATTCTGTATCGGTGACACAACCGTTTAAATATAGTAACTAAAAAGCAGCAGGGAAAGGACACCACCCTCTTAAATTTTTCTCGGTTTGCTGGTTTTGAAAATGGCCGACGAATGTCGAGCACTCAGATAATTCGCTGACCACCGTTTGAGTCCCAGTGGAAGAGAGAAAACCTCAATATCTTCGAGTAACATGGAGATGCTGACGTGTCAAACGCTTTTGACAGACCCACGCTACTACGAGAATTCTCACACAGGGGCGGTTTCACCTTAGGGCACGATTTATCTGGGTGTTTAAGGCGTTAAGTGCTATTATTGTGCTATATACCTTACGGAACTTATTCTAATGCCTCGCTGGGATCATGTGGTACATGTAGTTCGGGAGTAGCAAGTACTGCAACTTCCCATAATCCTGGTGGGTACATCGTCGTTCATTTTACAGAATGTCGAATCGTCTATCTGCTCAGCGAAGTGTATTGCCGACGATCATTCGACAGGCTTGAGGGCCAAAGATCGTGGTGCGCGTTAAAGTCACCAACTACCGTTCGGATTTCACTTCTGAGAAGCGCACCTATTTCAGGGTGATATCCTGCCGGGCAGCTGATGAGAAGGGGTATGTAAACGTTATATATTTCTGACTCGACATCGCCTGACCTAACATTCTAGGATGTATGGTCTATACAGAATGGGACCACGAACGACGTAGTCTACTGCCAGTGAGTTCTTAAACCCGAACAGGTATGGAGGTGGTTCCACCTGTTGCAGGTGTTGCAGGTATGCCAGCGCTGAGCAGCAGAATGCGGAGCAAATCAACCATTGGCTAATACTTTCAAACCACGAAGTGGAGGGCTAATACATAGTTCCAGGTACAATAAGCAATCCCCAATACTCCCTGCTAATGGGACTGAGCCTAGTACCGGGTGGTCGAAATTCGGTTGTCGTTCACTGTGTTCGAATCGGTTCTCGGCGTTCCCAAACTAGCAATTACAACAATGCCAATTCTTTTCGGTGTTAGCGTTTACCCAGTGATTGTCACGGATTCTGAGACACAAGGTAAGAAACACTTTGTTTTAACAAAACAAATGTAATCTTTTGTTTACTTTGATAAATTTTGAACATTCCAAATAAAAGCTCCTCCAAAATATTGTATTTTCCTCAATTTTGATTTGAAATAGTACTTTTATACTGTTCCGTGTTAGTCCGAGTTAAGATTTCTTCAATATTGAAAAACCTATATATTTTATTTTATAATATCGAAAAATTAAGCGCTAACTCCCTCTAGTAACCAAATAACACGCAATCAAAGACTCACTCAATGTTGGTTTAAAAAAATTAAAATTCTTTTTTCATTACTAAAATTGTAAATTGTAAATTTGTCCTTGCAACAGGTCCCTCCGTGCAACCGTCTGTCCGTCTTTGCACACGATAACTCGAATGAAAATTTATATAGCACATACCTAGATCTAAAGCTAACCAGGGACCGTAACAGTTACAACCTTTATTAAAAAATCATTCTTTATCACATATATTTGGACTTTTATTTAATTACTACTTAAATAACAGTTTTTTCGGATTTTTAATTTATAAATCCAAAACAATAATTATTTTTCATTTTTCTCTAAAAAACCTGCAAATAACAGTTATTTTTGATTTTTAAATTATATATCTTACAGTTACTGGAGACTTTTATTTATAAAAGTCATCAAGATAAATCAGCCACTGACTTTTATTTTTAAAATCATACTTATAAAAGTCATTTTTATAAGTCATAGTAAATTTTAATTCCCCAACACCTTCTTAACTGCGAAAAATTATAATGAATTTTATATGTATGGTTTAAAACATAAAAGTCGGTGATTTTTATTGATGACTTTTATAAATAAAAGTCTTCAATAACTGTTATCTAATCAGTTCTTTACAATAATTGTTATTTTTCTTTTAATTTTGCAAAATTCCAAATAAAATTTTATTTTCAAATTTGATTCTCGGTGAAAAGAGAAATCGATTGGTATATATCACTTAGTTGTAGAACATTTCCTTCATAGGGAATTTTTCAATGACAGTTTTCATCAATAACTGTTATGTTCGGTCCCTGGAGCTAACACAAAATTTAAAGAGGGAAATTAAACTGCTTGCGGATCGTACAGATTCAACGCACACTCTAAAAGATGCATGTAAAACTACTACTGAAAAGTGTTTATTTTTCAACCAGAGTATGCGGAAATATACTCACAAGATGTTCAAGATTTGATTTTGAACATGAGTACACATAAATATACATATGAAATTTTTAAAATTAGAAACATTTTGAAAGTAAAAAAATATTTTTTAAAAATAAGAAATGTTAAGTTCTCATATTGACTCAATTTTAAACACTATGTGTGTAATTTTTCCCTAAGTGGCAAATTTGGTATGTAAAAGAAAACAGACAGTGTTTAATTTTGCTCACATTAGGAGAGGAAACTGGTTACCTCTTTTTATAGGCGTAAATTTAAACAAAAAATTTGTAGAGGAAATTTTAAACATTTTATGTGTAAACTGTGGAATTGTGAGCAATAAATGTCTAGAACTCAAAAAACAAAATTGAAATTTGTTCTACGCCACACATATGATAATTAAAAGTAAACAAGCAGTGTTTATTTTAATTAACACGGTGTGTAAATTTACATTAATTAAGAGAGGAAACTGGTTACCTATCTTAATATACGCAAATTTAAACAACATTTTTTTAGAGTGCAGTTAATGCAGGTATTACAGTAGTTTTTTAGTTAATGTAGAAGGAAAAATATTTCCATTATTTGGAAGTGAGTGCTATGAATTGATTTAGGCAAATAAATCGCCCAAAAACTTTTTTTGAGTTGATCGCACTTTAGATCTAGGTGTGCCAAATCTTACCGAAACTCGGTATGGGTACTTTTTTCCGCGTACGACGGATGATATTGAAAATGGGCAAAATTGGACAGTAACCATGCCTACCTCCCATATAACGGTAGTTTTCAGAAATACAAAAACTGCGATATTTTAGTAACTACTGCTGCTTATTCACTCAAAATTGATATGTACCATGATTTTTAGACGAAAAATAAGAATATTATAAATTTTTGGAAAATGGGCATAGCCACGCCCACTTATGATAACATGTGTATAGCTCGGCACAGATGTTGGCCTTGGTACAGCATACCAAACGACTGAAAATTTACTCAAAACTGATTTTCATGCGTCGCAATCAGTTCTTCAAAAGAATAGAAAAAGAGACGCTTCGAAAATACTCAAAGATATATATTCGAAATCAGACGAGCATATTCCGCCTGAGACAAGTAATTTTTAAGCATAAAACACAACACACATTCTCATATACAAATTTGAGAGTAAAGTTAATTTCTTCATGATGCAATAATCGGATCTAAACCAAAATAGTGGTCTAAAGTTATGCGGTAACATACATCAAAAAATATTCCCACAAATTGATAACCTCCTCCTTTTTTTAAGCCGGTTAAAAAAAGTTGATTTTGTATAAAAACAAGTTCTTTTCTTTGTTGTCTTAAAAAAACAAAAACTGTTTTTGGCCGCGTAAATCTTGCAAACCTAATTATGTGCGTTGTATGAAAGAAAATACGTGAAAAACAACCTAAAACTTAAAAATTTTTATTAGAAATTGGAATTTAGATGAAACTTTGCAGAATTTTCATAATTTTTGCACAAAGTATGAAACTTGGATTTATATAGTTAAACAACACAAATAAACATTAAATAAACAAAAGAAAAATAGCCAAAACTTCCTACAATATCGCACCCCGATTTATTTTTCCACCACTATTCTTGTAGATATTTTAATTTGATCTCAGTAACAAAGCCTTTTATTTATACTAGAGTGCCAGCTACTGTCGAAATTCGAAAGTTTTTCTAGTTTTTAGGAGCCTTGGAGAGGGTTTCTAACTTAACACGTAGCAAAACTTATACGGTACAAACTAACTTACCGGAACATCTCCTGCTTTGGAACTAAAACTAAACTAAAATTTTTTTATCTTAGAAGGTCTTTGGACTTCAGCAGGACTTAGAATTGACCCGATACATTCCACTTTATCGATAAATATTAATGATTTGATACATATCGATAGTTCGATGAATTTCAAAAACACTAAAATCCGATAACTCAACAAAATTCGTTAACTCGACCAATTTCAATAACTGTGAAATTCGAGAGCTCGATAAATTTCGATAAATCAAAAAAGGAAATTCTTTGGATACCTTTAAAAATGTTTACTTTTGACAGCTCCACATTTTTCGAAAGCTATCGAAAAATTTTGATAACTCATTACACTCTGTTAGCACGATAAAATTCGATAAGCAGTGATAAATCGATAAACTTATATAATCTTGAAATTTCGATTAATGGATATATTTTGAAAATTCCATAAACTTCGATTCGTTGTATCAACCACTTTCAGTAGATCAATAATTATCGATAACTCTGTAAGTTGAAAGAACTCCATGCATTACTAAAACTCGATAAATTTCGTTAAGTCTATAAATAATGATAATTCAATAAATATCGATAACTTGATACATTTCTTTAACTTGACAAATTTCGATAATCCCACATGTTTTTATAGCTCGATAACTATCCGTAAATTTCGACAACTAAGTTTTTGTGTCTATAAATTTCAACAACTCAATAAACATTGATCAATTTGAATAATTCGATACGTTGTGATAACTTAATAAGCATGGATAAATTTCAATAATTATCAACTTCGATGATTCGATAAATTTCGGTAACTTTTATGGAAAATTTCCATTCAGTTACCCTAATTCTTATGTATTTCTTGTTTCTTCATCTTCATATTTATTTTTATTTGAAAGTTTAATTTCAAATACGAAGTAAAACAAACTGCGAAACAGCTTAAATTGAACAGGTTTCAAAAACAACCATACACAAATATGGAAATTTTTAAACACCGATTTTCAAACAATTTCGAAACAATAAAAACTCTCCTCATCTACAGAATTACCTTTCCAACGGTGTTCTTGGTTTTGAAATCGGTAAATTTACCTTGGTCTTCATCTTTGTTTTTATCTTTCATATCTTTGCTTTTATCCTTTTCTTTATCTATTCACGTAGATGAGATGAGGTGTGATGACGTAATAAGATGTGACGTGATTTTACGTCATATAATAGGATGTCATGTCATGTGCCGTCATATCCTGTGATGTCATGTCATATGATGTCATACCATATGATGTCATATCATGTGATGCCACGTTATGTAAAGCGATGTCATGTCATACGATGTCATATCGTGTGATGTCAAGTCATGTGATGTCATACTATATAATGTGATGCATATCATATGTTGTGATATAATAATATAATGTGATGTGTGTAATATAATGTGATGTCTCATCATATCATGTGATATAATGTGATGTGATGTCATGTAATGTGATCGTATTGCATGTTCCGATTATTAAATCGGTAACCCTGTCGGTAACTGTTTCAATATAAATACCGATAACAATATCCCTAAACATATATAAAAATACAACGATTGCAAAATCGATTTATTCATCGATAGATATAACAATCATCAGTCCATCCATCCATTATTGTTCATATCGATAACAATATAAATTACTAAATCGATAAAAAAAATCAATTTTTTAATCGATTATTATACCGATAACAATATCCATTATTGTACCGATAATAATATCGATTATTATATCGATAACAATATCGATTATTATATTGATTAAAATAGCGGTTATTTAATCAATAACAGTATCGATAACAATATCGATTATTTTATCGGTAGCAATATCGATTATTATATCGATAACAATATCGAGTTTTATATCGATAACAATATCGATCTTCATCCTCATCCTTTTTTTCATATTTATCTTTATTTCTGCATATTCCTCTTCACCTTTACCTTAAAGTGTTTAAATTTACCTTAATCTTCGTTTTTGCCTGTATCTCTAGGCATTTTAACCTTTCAGTTACTCTAATTCTTATCTATCCGTCATTGTCTCCATTTTCGTCTTTATCTTCACTGTTGTCTTCTTTTTTTTTTTGACTTCGTCGTTACCACTTATTTCTTCATCTTCATATTTATCTTTATTTCAAAGCTTAATTTCAAATGCGAAGTGAACCAACATGCGAAACATGTCATATTGAACATGTTGCAACAACATCTATACACAAATACGGAAATGTTAAACGACGGTTTAGGCCGTAATTTTCAACCAATTTTGAAACCATAAAAACTCTGCTCATCTACAGAAAAATGCCTTTCCAATGGTGTTCTTGGTTTGGAAATCGGTTCGGTAGAATCACCAAACGAACGGAGACAAAATTCATGTTATACTAGGTTCACATATAAGTAGATTATCCTCATTTTTGAGCTTAACACCCTAATCTGTAATTATAACAAGAGATTAGCCATATAAAATTCGTCCCTTGTTAATCTGTAATTATAAAATAATCTCAGATTTAACCGATAACTTTTCGGTGTCCATCCTAGTTTTATCGATTGTTTTTGCGAAAAAGAGGAGAAATGCCAAATGTAAAAGTAAACAAAAATGTACGCTAGCAAGTAAAAGAGGTTTGTAAAGGTATTTTTAATAAAATGTTAAGTTAAAATATATTTATATTGCTTATTATAGCAGAAAAACGTCATCACGGTGGCACAGAGAAGAAACATAACTTTTCCTTGAGATGTGAGAATAACGAGCACAACAAATTTGACGGCGAATAATCTGAGATTTGCCTGTGTAAACGGGGTGATTAAAAAACGAGCTTTGATTGAGATAATATTGATATGTGAACATAGTTTTAGCGTATTAATATAAAGATATAGATTTGTAATAATTCTTGCAATATTTGTATCCTTTAGCATACAAAAATTGAACCATTTGAACCAAACCGAACCGCGATTCAGGGATACTCATGAACCGGTTCTTGTACCGGTACAAGTTTTTTCTAATTTGTTCGAACCACTGAACCGATTTTTAGAGTGGTTTTCAGCCCTGGTATTTACTCTGAAATTAGAAGAAAAAAATGCAAAATGTCGAATGAAATTTCGAAGTTTAACTTTAGAATCGTTATAATTTGGCTCTTAAATGGCCTAGAGACTTCTACCTTGGCTAAAATTAAAGATCTTGAATAGCACTACAGCATTATTATTCGAGTGATATAAAATTGTGAGAAGGATGCACAGCTGCATGCAAATAAAAAAGATGCAATCAAAAATGTATTTCTTAAATTGAGGTGTTAAATTTTTTTTAGATTTATCTATAAACAGTGGAATCGGGTTTTTCTTCTCAAAATCTATAATATTAGTGTAATAAAACATACAAAACTTTTTTTTTTTAACAAATCCGGTAGATTTTGCATGTTTTTTTCGAAGAACACTATTTTTGACCAATTTTTTTAAGGTCAAGGGCAAATTCTTCCGTGGGAGGGAATAAAATTAGCTTTTAAAACCAAAGTACCCTAATGGTACACAAAATGGCGTCCCTACGGCGCCTCCTTCTCCGTTACACATGAAGATGGGGTCCGCTTAAAGAACGAGTCCGATCGGACTTCAGGTCTTGCCTCATGGTTTTATAAACCAATTGCATACCTATGGACGCTTTTAAACTTTGATGAAAATTTATGTAATCTTAGCATACACTTGTTTTAAAATTATAATTAATGTAATGGTCTGTTAGCATTAATAATTTCTGTAAACTAAATAAACAAATAAACAGCAATTTTGGTAATCAACTATTACGTATGTAAATATGTATAATTCCAGCCAAGTATGTATATAATTTATGTGCTATGTATTTACACACATATACATATGTATGCAAATAGACTACATGTATATCTATATGTATGTATATACTCATAGAAATTTTAAAAATATTGCTAGTTACCTACCTCAAATTCCTGGCTATTTATAATAAAAACAAGTAAAAAAGTCAAGTTCGGGCGAAGCCGAACATTAAATACCCGGCGCACATGTTAAATATAGTCTTTCCGCCTTTCCGAAAACTACCACTACATGGAAAGCAGGGAATGTTTTATCGCTATTTCGAACGTCTTGCTTTTATGTGGCAAGTACAATAATTATACCGAGTTTGGTACAGATTGATGCATAAGTGGGGACGCCCGTACAAACGCATTTTTTGCTAAAGAATTATTGCAAACATCAATTTTGAATAAATAAGCTTCAGTAGTTACTGATTTATCGAATATTTCGTATTTCTCCAAATTACCGTTACATGGGATGAAGGCGTGGTTAATATATACATGTAACCATAAGTGGCCCTACCCTACACCCAATTTCCAAAAATTTATAATATACCTCTTTTCCGCCTTAAGATCATTGTAAATATCGATTTTGAGGAGAAATTGGTTAAGCGGTTACCGAAATATGTATACCCACGTAACCATAAGAGGGCGGGACAACGCCCATTTTTCAAAATTTATAATATTCCTCTTTTCTATCGTGTGCACAGACGGACAGATGGTCGGAAGGGCGGAATGACGGAATGACAGGCCGCCACGGCTTTATTGAGTTCGTTTTTTTACTCTGAGAATTTATGTATACATTTGTTTATATCTATCTCGTCACGGTGCAGTGAACGAAGGTGGCGCCGTCAGTGGTACCGCTACTTTGGTTTTGCCGGTTTTGACAGTTGTGATAACTTGTAAATAAACCTTTGTTTACAAATCAGCGAAGGAGAAATTTGAATTATAAGTTAATAAATAATATAAAAAAAAAAACTTTTTAATATAGATAGATTTTGCAATAGATATTAAAATAATTCAACGATACCCTCCAGTACTGCTGGAGTCAATCGCTACTTTTGAACCGCTACTGCACCGACTCTTAGGTAAGTAGCTACTCTATTAACCCGTGGTAGTGCACATGGTAGTGCAAAGTCGAACCAGTCGTAAGCAGAATAGCGAAAAACTACGACAGAGGGCGCCCATAAATCACGCAAGCGACTACTTTAGTAACCCCCGGTAGTGCAGAGAGAGCCGATGGTGACTACCGCCTAGGACATTGCCTTGTAAAAGTAATCGATGTAATACACTGCAAGTAGTCGGTCGATAATTGACGGTGTTTATCAGGTAGCTACCGATTCATCAGTCCTGTAGTCGCTCCCCCGTACTGCAGGGTATTAATAGAAAGGTGCACACACATGCATTTACATATGTATGTACATACAAACGTGCACCAATTAATTTTATTTAAAGAAATGGCGTGTCCGCTGTAGCAAACGTAGTACATAGGGCGACATCTAGATGGCATCTACCTCGCCCTATTCACTACAGATGTCGCCCTATGCACTATGCTTTTTTATAGGAGCTTTTCAAAGCAAAGATTTTATGGTGTCGGACACACAACATTGAATGTTTCTGGATCCACAACATTGAAAGTTTCTGGACACACAACATTGCAAGTTGATAAAAGCGTTGTAAAAATCAGTTTAAATTGTGTTAATTTGCAATTTGTGAGTGATTTTTGAGTTGAAGACTGCGTAAAAACTAATACAATGAAATGCTATGTGTTAAATTGCGACAGTCGACAAGATGCAAGAAGCGTAGATGTAAGTGTAGCGCTGGGACGATTCATTGCATTTTGTGTACATAGGGCACGGCAAGCCGTTCCCGAAATGTTTCTATATTATTATTTTAACAGCATTTCCTCAGAATGATTTTGCTTCTGCTCCAAGCAGCCTCCATTAGCAAGTTAACTAATCAATCCCGGTGAGATGCTGCCGCAGTTTTCTGCATCAGCCTTAATTGCAAAGCAATGGAGTGAACTAAAACGTCACCTATTCTCTAAGAAATTAGATGAAAACTGCAATATTTTCGCATTTAGCAAACTTAAGAAACGTTTTTCGCTGTAAAGTAAACTGTTTTGGCAGTTTCAACTCGTTCTCCTTTTCGCTTATTCTTTGTTTACTTGTGGTACACAAATGTCAACGGCCAGGACGGCGCAATCTTGTATTCTATCATTCTTGCAATCTCGTTTGGTTTTGGCTGTTACAAACAACAGTTACGTGAACAAAGTTATAATACCCTTGTTCATAAGTGCGCTCGGGTATAAAAAAATCACTTAAAAGTCTTTAAATCCACTTTTTTTCAAAAATACCCAGTGGTTGTGTTATTCAAACGCCCTCATTTTCAGGTACGTATGGATGTGTAGGCACTACTTGTGTAGGCGCACTTCCACCGCTTGCTTCTAAATATCGTGTAATTCAAGGAAAAATTTATATAGGCACATGCCATATGTTTTTTATTTTGTAAATTGGCAGTTAGAACGACATACTCATACAAGTTCTTACATCGGGACATACATAAGTCAACAATACATATCCACCACCACCTAATGAACAATGCTTTATAGTAATGTTTCCTTATCATAACCACCACCAAAAGCAACGTCTTTAAGACGCTCTGGGAAATAAGTAGCGGCGTTAAAGAGCCAGCAGCGCAACGCCAGAAGTTCTGAAATGTGGCCGTTACGACTCACTCAGCGGAACAGTAAGTCACCATTAATGACTCTTATCGCCTGAGTAATTTAACTGATCTTGTAACGAACTTTTTAATGAGTCTTACGTTCGGCAACCCGGCTAAATTGTGTCAAATTATTAATTCTATGGCACTATGGCATCGAATTTAAAATCATAACAATACGAGCAGGGTTGCCACTGTCGAAAAAAATACTTACCATCCACTTATATACTAACATCCAAACCTGAAAATATCTACCAATAACTTTTTTTAGTCATTTTAATTCAAACTATATTTGAGTTCTCTCTTTTTAGTTATTTTAATAGAGCTTAAAAGCTCTCAATAAGGATATTTTTATTTAACTAATGATATGGTATTTGAGATCATATTAATGGCATCTTTTGGCATTCCTTTTACCAAATGCGAAAGTGATGAAATTAAAGGTAACAACGAAACTTCATCAATTGCAAAAACTTCAACTGGAGTTAGTATATACAAATCGTCACCTGAAATGCAAAAATACGTAACAACATCGTAAATAAAATGGAAAAAGTCGTGAGTAATGTTTTAATTTTTTTCATAAAATGATGTGGGGAGTTGAAATTCGATGAAATCCATCATATAAATCAAAAATTGAATTTAGAATTTTTTATTAGTTATGACTTTTTGCATTTCACCAATGATGTTTGTTACGTTTTTTTGCATTTCAGGTGACGAAATATGTGACTCAAAAACCACTTGGATATTTTTTTAAACTTCACAATGTTTTTGAACTAAACATTTTTTGCTCTTTTCTTTTTTTGTATAAGAATATTGTTTGCGCTTTATTTTAACTCATAAAAATCAAGCATTAAGGCTACATGTACACATACAACATTTAGATGAATTTACAAAAATTTCGTCTAAATTTCGAACTTTTTACTTCGAATTTTCAGACCATTTTTTTTGGTTTCAGTTTTATAGCCTATGGAACTTTAGTATAACCAAAAACGTGTGGCTAAAAATTCCCGTTGATTTTTTATTAATTTTGTTTACCGCCAGTCTTTTGCTGGTTTTTTATTCAAAAATTGCCTTTCATAGGAGCTGGCGTTGATTTCTTTAAATCTTTTTTGCGTAAAATCATAGTGGCCAATTTTTCTTTTTATTTAAACAATGTTTTAAATATTTAGCTCCTCAGGATTCCAGTAAAATTAGTTTTTAATGGAGTAAGATATATTTACCTTTATCGATATACATACAAGAATTTTATAAAATAAGGATAACTTCGAAAAATAAAGCGGAAACGAGAAGTTTTATTTGTTTTTCAAATAAAATACTTTAATAAAAATCTACCAAAAGTAAAAAAACAATTACCTTTTTACCAACTCAAATTTTTTCTTCCAATTTTGGTAATAATTTACCCTGAAAACGAGTTACATCTAGCACATTGTATACAGTATTTCTTGCTAATAAGCACTCCAGTTATAAGCATTAACCAGAGCACTAGAAAAACTGTAAGAAATTTCCCCTATTTAAATGTACACAAAAAATTACGATATAATCATTCCCGCGCTTATAAGCACTGAGTATGAAATGTTCATTTTAAATTATTTTAAGCACAACAAACTTTCTTAAAACTAACTAACAAATTCGTACATAGGGTGAACACATATGTAAGTACCCAATGAATGAACCAACACTCAGAATAGTATGTTTATGGATCTCTGTGCACTAGAATTTCTTTACACATACATAACGTTACCTAAAGCTGATAAGGTGCCAAGTTCATTTTTTGAAATTATTCAGGAGAGACGGAAGATCGATGTAGTTTCGCATTATCTGTCATTCTGCATCTAAAACTAAACTTTGAAAAAAAGTGGACTTGGCACCTTTTCACCTTTAATTAGCGATATCTGTGTTTATTTTAAATTAATTTAATTTCCATTTGCTTCGGGTTTAAATGTTATTTAATAGTCGTTCGTTTGGCTCAGGATTTTAATATAAGTACAATCAGTGCTTATAAGCGGGATTTTGATATAAGCACTTCCCGTTTATAAGCACCGAATCTCATGCATTTTCGATAGGGCTTATATCCGGGAAATACTGTACATACCCTGCAAAAAATTGTGCGACTAATCTCTAAAGAGAGTATTCCGAGACTACTCTCAATCGGGTACAATTGGGCATTAATTAGTCGCAAGTAGTCTCATACGGGTACTAATGGAGGTCAATTAGTCTCGACTCATCCCTTATGGGTATAATTGGAGATCAATTAGTCCCCAACTCATCTCTAACGGGTACTATTAACGATTTAATGATATGTACGCTCTTAGTCAATGAAATTTCATGTGCGGCGTTGGCACACAGAGAGAGTATTCGCCTAACAAAACTGAGCACCCCGGTTCGAATCTCAGCTGGCGCAAATTTTTATTTTTTTAAAGTGACTAGTCGCTTTTTATACCCGTTCGGGTATAAAGGTGAACAATTAGTCTCTTCATAGGACATGCCCGAACAAAAGCGATCAGTTGATTCCATATAAAGAGATCAAAAGTGGTATTAGTCGCATGCTCCTTTGCGATTGCTCCCGGAGTCATCCCGGATTAGTCCCATTTTTTGCAGGGTACCTATGTACATACATACATACAAATATACCATCAAATGTTCCAGTTCCTTTACATGTTATAAATAAATTCTAATTTTGACAGGAAGATATGTATATGTAGATACATTATGTCAATTACTGGAAAGCAAATTCGAAAGAACTAAAGGCTTATGGAAAAAAGATAATTAATAATTTCAGTATTCTTCGCTAGTCAATCAGTAAATATGCCTATATGCAGATTAGAATATCTGAATGAAAGTCCTAGTAATGATAATGTTTTAGCGACGACACTTTCTAAGTGCTTGGCCGAGCTTCTCCTTCAATTTGTGGCGAGCGTACTCGGCAAATATATTTTATAAGAAGCATTTTCATGATAGAAATACACACGGTGGTTTATCATTGCCTGCCGAGCGACGACCGCTGTTAGAAAAAAAAATGTTTCTAATTTAGATGTTTCTCGGTCCAGGGATCGAACCTAGGTCCTACGGAGTGGTAGAACGCAGCTTTTACCATGTATGACGCATGTATGACGCAGTATGACGTTTTTGATTGGTTGCTTTACAAATTTGAAAATCTAAGTCATAAAGCCCTGAATAAGAGGTGGAGCTATGGAAGTGGCTTTGCAAACAAATTTTGTATAAATAGCTTTAAGTTTGTTAAATAAAATAAGAATATGAATATCAAGACAATGGGCCGTATGCATAAAAACTAAGCACTTACTTTACCTTAAAATTTCATACCTTTCTTCCTCTATTTCTTTATTGGCGCTGTAACCGCCTAAGCGATTTTGGCCGAGTCCAAAACAGCACGCCTGTCATTGCTCTTCTGTGCTAACTGACGCCATTTGGAAATGCCAAGTGAAGCCAAGTCCTTCTCCACCTGGCCTTTGGAACGCAGAGGAGGCCTTCCTCTTCCTCTGTTACCAGCAGCGCGGCCCGCGTTAAATACTTTCAGAGCAGGAGCGTTTCTGTCCATTCGAACGACATGGCCAAGCCACCGGAGCCGCTGAATTTTGATTCGCACTATGTCTACATCGTTGTAAAGCTCATACAGTTCATCGTAAAATCGTCTGCGATATTCGCCATCGCCAACGCGTAAAGGTCCGTAAATCTTTCGCACTCCAAGAGCCGCCTCATCAGATGCTTTCATTGTCCATGCCTCCGCGCTATACACCAGCACAGGCATGATGAATGATTTATAGAGTGTGATCTTTGTACGACGAGAGGGGACTTTGCTTCTCCATTGCCTACTCAGCCCAAAGTAGCACTTGTTGGCAAGAGTGATTCTCCGTTGGATTTCAAGGCTAACATTATTATTGGTGTTAATGCTGGTTCCCAAATAAACGAAGTCGTCTACTTTTTCAAACTTGTAACTGTCAACAATGACGGGGGTGCCAAGACTGTTTGTGTGATGACAGGATATACTTCGGTTTGTCCTCGTTCACCACCTGACGCATTCGCTTTGCTTCTCTATCCCATCCCGACAAGGCAGAACAGACGTAGCCCTTGTTTTTACCGATAATATCGATGTCGTCGGCATACGCCAGCAATTGTACGCTCTTTCAAAGTTTTGTTCCTGAGCTGTGCAGTTCCCCGGTTCTTCTCCAACATCTGATCAATGAAATCACACGAAAGGAATTCACCTTGTCTGAAACCTCGTTGGGTAATAAACTGCTCGGAGAGGTCCTTCCCTATTTTGACGGAGCTGGTGGTAGTCCTCAATGTCATTTTGCTATCATAACGTCAGTGTTGTCTGGCTATATCAGTTGCACTTGATAGTAGCAGGTTGAATAAGGAAATGGCTTAGCAAAAAGAGTTTACGGGGTGTGCATACTAGATCAGTGGTTAGCGCTGCCGGCTTTGCGGGTTCGATTCCTACGGAAGTCTAGAAAACGAAATCTGATGAGGAGATGTGGTGATCTCCGAAATAGCAGCTATAACTTGTACCGCTTAGACTTTTATCTTTTTTTTCCATTTTTCCTAACAAACACATCGTGGTAAAAAGTTCAAAAGCATTGCTAAAAAGTAAATCGACATCTGAGGTGAAGATCGACCTATCGCGGCAGCCAGTTCGAAAACTCTCTATCTTAGAAAACTTTCCAAGAATGTGCTATTTCAGAACTTTATTAAGAAACACCGTATCGCAGAATTTGGTAGAAGAACACCCTATCTCAAATGAAAATGTATTGAAAATGTGCTGAGATGGGGCGTTTTTGAATCGGCAGCTGAGATAGGCCGTTTTTGAACCAAATTTTGAGTTTGCGCGTTCTTCAATCAAATTCTGAGATAGGGCGTTCTTCAATCAAATACTAAACAAATAAATAAATATCATCTCGATCGATACCCATATTGTAATATATAATTCATTTAACTTATTAAATATTTTGAATTCAAGTTTTTAACAAGTTTTTTAAATTATTCCACAATTTGAAATTTTGATTGGCAATTTAAATAAGTATGTCATTTTATACTGTATTTAAGATATTATTGAATGAAAAATTTAAAAAATTAAATGTATACTCTTTGATTTAGCATATTGTTAGACTTGGAATGTCGGGATTTTTCATCGGGCAAATTAAAAAACAAAATTTCTTTTTTTTTTAGTTTTGACCATCACTTATTTCCACAATTTGAAACCATGTACCATAATTTAAAATTAAATCTATTTTCAAAAAAAATGATACTTGTATTGCAATCACATAAAAACTGTCGAAGTTAGGGAACTTTTCTTAAATACAGCCTAAAATTTATATTGTGTATGTACCGGAATTTCAGATTTTTTGAGCAGTGTGGCTAAGTAATTCATCAATATTTATTCAAAATTTATGTATACAATCGCTGTTTGGAGTGCAGAGAGAGTGGTTTTACAAGAAATTTTAGGAAAATGGGGTGGCTCAAAAACTACTAGGCAGATCCCGACCAAATTTGGTATACACATTGTGACTAGCCTTCTTAAGCACCGTCTTGAATATTTTTGAAATCAGACAAAACCACCTAAAATATAGCTAGCTTTGGGTTTTTTCAAATTACCGTTACGTTGGTGGAGTCCGTGGTTTTTGTCCGATTTCAAAACTTTTCAATAGGGCGCTTAAGGAGCCTAAGCGCAATATGTATACCAAATTTGGTCGAGATCGGTGAAGAAATTTTGAGATGCACATATACATATGATATAAGTGGGCGGTGCCATCCCCATTTACCAAAAAAAATTTAAAAGCCAGTTTTGGCTAAAGAGGGATTGTATATCGTCACCCTCATGCCAGAAGCATGAATGTGCAAATTTATCAGTTTTGAATCATTGGGTTGATTTGATCAACCTTTGGATGTTCTATGTACTAATATACAGGATACCAGAATACCAGTAGATAGTATGTACTACACATTTTGAACTCTGACAGTGATGGTCAAAACTTAAAAAATAAGAAAAATATTTTCAAAAACTGATAAATCTACAAAACTGTACTTTCTGACCTAAAATGACAAGTCGCGACCTCTAAATGATTTTTGAAAAATCTATAAAAATAGGCAATAATATTTCTCATAAAAAGGAAGGAAATTAGGGGGTAGGGTCTTGAAATTTCAAAAAATTATTTTTCGATGGGCACCCTAACGTACATATGTACATGAACATATGTATGATGATTGCTAACGATCCAAATATAATAGGGGTATTCTCTAAGTCTAACAAAGGCCTAGCTTTGAAAAACGTCGAGAATAGTCCTAATATTGTGCATGCATACATGCATATGTATGTAGCTGCCAACAATTGTACGAGACTTTGATGCTGACATGTTATTGCTCTGTTTTTGGGCAAATTTAAGAAGATAAACTTTTCTCATAAACATAAAAGACTTTTATATTGTTTGTAGCGAATTGGTAATTGCACTCTTCGTTACGGAAATCTGCTATTGCCGGCCTCAATTGTCAATTAAATGGGCAAGAAGTAAACTGCGAAGTGGCTTATTATACAAACATTCTGACATTTCTTTATCCAACTATTAGCATTTTAAGAAGGTTGTTAAAATTTAGGATAGGTGTTTGCCAAGCAATGTAGAAATGTTTTTACATACATACATATGCATATGTGTTTTTGCGCACACCATATACTTAAGTATGTATGTATATTTATGGATCTGGTATAAATGTTAGAAAACTGTTGTGAGAAACTACGCTCCAGTACCGCTGCAGTCAATCGCTACTTTTGGACCGCTGCTGCACCGACTCCTGAATAAGTTCTTGCTCTATTAATCCTTGGTATTGTGCATGGTAATGTAGAGTCGAACCAGTCGGAAGCAGAATTGCGAAAAACTACGAAATCGGGCGTCCATAAATCACGCTACTTTAGTAACTTGTGGTAGTGCAGAGAGAGCCGATGGTGACTACCGCCTAGGGCATTGCCTTGTAAATACCCGCTGAAATAAATACACGGCAAGTAGTCGATCGGTAATCGACGGAGTTTAATGGGTAGCTACCGATTTATAAGTTCTGTAGTCGCTCCCCCGTACTGCAGGGTATACATATGTAGATACATTTACATATGTAAGTTTGTGCATACCCAGCACAACAACAGGATTACCACAAAAATTAAAATGGAATCGAACTAGGCGACCGGAATCGCTTACTCTTTCGCTTCAAGAAGGCATTACTTTAACATGGGCATGTCATTGGCCGTAAGACCGTACCGGCAGCATATATGTAATACTTCTATATTGGCAGTAAGCTAACTTCTCAATGTGTAAGCATTCCGAAATCAGAGCGAGACAGTCTAGTACTGTTTTTGTCAATGTATTGTGTACTTGAGTGCCGTTTTTGTATATGTGTTGTGTACATGTTTATTTATAAACGTATGTGTTCTTTTTCTTTCGTACGTGTTTATAGATATATCTGTACTGTAGTGTTTTCGGAAGGTACTAGCTCTTACTGCCAATATAGGAGTATTACATATATGACCGGCAGCATTACTTTCAAACGAAGGGAGGACACTTTACATTACGGATTGAAGATGAACGAATTGACAACGCCTTACAAAGAAGCGAATGCAGAATGCTTGGACATAATGCCTAGATATGCGCTTATATAAACTGAAAACAGAAAATACATTGTCTTAAAAGATTAAAATTAACTCTGACATTTGATTCTCTTCGAATTCATTTGCAATTAAAATTTTTATGAATCATGTTTTATACATAAATGTACATATATATTTTAATTCATATCACAAGGGATATATGCTGTTTTTGATAGACTTTTTTGTGGTCACTTATAGTCATTTATTAAACAGCAAAACCCACCGCAATTAAACAAAAGGTGATAGAACCTTATACTTAGGCTCAAAATAAGGCTTGAACTTTCGACTAGAATCGTCAAAAATACCATCCCTAAACCTTAACCCTAAGGTCACTTATAGTTATTTATTTAACAGCAAAAACTGATTTTGGCAACATTTATTTTTTTCAATAGCATAGTATTCCAGAATTTTTATATTGTTGTATAAATGACTATTAGTGACCATCAGGTCAAGGGGCAGCGGTGGTATTTTCAGGGATAGTAGCAGAGAGCTGTAGCTTTATTTAAAGCCTAAGAAAAAAAACTATTTTTTACACTTTGACCCCGTTTTTCGCAAAATCTGGAGCTGATGTAGACTTTATACTTATCATGTACTTCTTGCAATCGTTATATCTCGGGTCCTGCTGATCGTAGAGACTTCATCTTAACGTCATTTTAAAGCTAGGAAACGGATTTAACATTTCTATATAAAAGGTGGTCAAGATTGTCCTAAAGCTAACTTAGCTATTAACAGCTGAACTTTTTTAAAATTGATTTGCATAGTGAAGACCAGTAAAATAGGGATTTAGAGTTATACCATCGTAGCCCTTGTTTAATTCTCTATAAAAAAAGTGGTTCAAAAAAATGGGGGTTTTTCAAGAACTATTTTTAAAATATTTTTTTTTTTGTTATGACGAGATGGTTTATTTTGTGAGAATCAACAATTATTTGTAATTTTTTTTCGAAAACTTATGTTAAGGTATATTTGGAAAGTTGTGAAACATCGGGTTTTTGCAAAAAGTAAAATTTTATTGTGGATTCCGATAGAATACCTATCCAGATATAATATTTGTATGGCATTATTTTTCTTTAAGGCGACAGACCCTTAGAAATGAGCGTGGCAATTTCAGGACTAAAATTGACAAAACGCAGATTTCGGCAGAATATCACTGCGTTAACAATATCTGTTTCACAACCGCCGTATAGATATTCTGGCGAAGTCCACAATAAAGTCTAAATTTTTGAACTTTGGTTTTAATATTGGTTCTCTTCAGGAGGCTTCCAGTATTAATATCCAATTGTTTATTTAACCATTTTTTTATGATTAAAGATTTTTTATTTGTCCCCCATTGCAAGGCTTTGGAGGACCTATAAAATATAGTTACCATGTTAAAGAAACAATTGATTATTATTACTGGGAATCTCCTGAAAATAAGTAAAGTTTTCCGATCGAAAAATATTGATTTTCAAGAATTCTACACTATTTCTACGAAAAGATGTTTTTTTCTCCATATAAAATACATGGAAAACTTTGAGCGCTTTGAGCACTCCCTAAATATTTTTCGATTTCAAAATAAAAAATAGGGGTATATTTTTTCGATATAGATCAATCCTAGGGTGTGCCGGCATTAAAACTCCGACTTTATTTTTTTGAACCACTCTAATGTCCATACTGGTTTTAAGGCACATGAATAGAGAAAGAGCCTACTCTCGAGTGAGACTTGAGACTTCGGGTTCAGTAACCAATATAAATGTCTGAGCTTCATTCCCAGTGCTTTGCGTTTAGTGAAAATATGAGTTTTCCACGTAAGCTTAATGTCGAGGTGCATGCCTAAGTATTTTGTCGCATCACGCTGTGGAATATCCACGTTATTGAGTTTTACGGGCGGGCAGGTTTTACGTTTAAGGGAGAATGTAACCTGGACAGACTTGGTTTCATTTGGTTTAATTCGCCAATCTTTCAGCCATTGTGTTATTTTGTTGAGGCCATTTTGGAGTTTAACCGAGGCGAGTTTTGGAAGAGTGTCCATTGCGAGAATTGCAGTATCATCTGCAAATGTACCAACAATTGCTCCTTCGGATGCTGGTAAATCATATGTATATAACAGGTAAAGGATGGGACCCATCACACTGCCTTGAGGTGCACCAGCTGAATTTTCGTAGAGTTCAGACTGCTCCTCGCCTTGCTTAACAAAGAAAAAGCGATTTTTGAGATAGGACTCCAAAAGATATGATAGTTTATCGGGAGGGTACTCTTTATTTTGTAAAGTAAGCCATCATGCCATACTCGATCGAAAGCTTGAGATATATCGAGGAATGCAGCTGTACAATACTTTTTGTGTTCGAATGCAGTGTGAATGCAGTATACAAGCCTGTGAACTTGTTCGATTGTGCTGTGTTTTTTCCTAAAACCGAATTGGTGATTTGGGATAATCTTTCTTTGTTCTATTACTGGCATCAATCTTTTGAGAAAAATAGTCTCCAGAATTTTAGAGGCGATGGGTAGTAAACTGATTGGGCGATATGACTCAACTCTGTCTGCACTTTTTCCTGGTTTAGGAATTATTTTTACCTGGGAAACTTTCCATTGAGGTGGAACGAAACCAGATGAGAGAATTGCGTTATAAATATAAGTCAGGAAAGTGATTCCTTCTTCCGGGAGCTGTTTTAATATTTCTCCAGTGATAAGATCGTAACCGGAAGCCTTCTAAGCTTTGAGTTTTTGATCGCTTCCTTAACCTCAGCTTTTGAGAATTTTTTTATGGGTGGGTCCATTTGGTAGGGTTGTTCGAGAGTCTGTCTTACTTTTTGTGCAGTATAGGGAGAGGGTTCAATTTCATGCGGAGCAAACACATTTTTTAGGTGACGTGCAAATGTGCTTGCTTTTTCGATATCACTTTTAGCCCATTGGTTGTTTTCCATTCTGATGGCGGGTTGTGCCAGAGTTGGCCTCTTTAATTTTTTTCCTGCTTTCCAGAGGGAATAATCGCTGGCAGCTGTTGCATCTAAGTTACTGAGGTAATGATGAAGTTGGGAATTACGTTATTTTTGCAAGATTTCTTTAAGCTCTATTGAAGTGTTCAACAGCTGCAATGATATCTTCGCTAGATTTCCGCGAGTGGTTCAAATTTAATTTTGAAGATGTTAGGCTTTGGAAGAGATTCCAGTCAGTTCTGTTGTTGTGAAGGGAACATTGAGAGTTTGAGTTAACAAGATTATTGCTTAGAGTGACCATTGCGGGAGAATGGTCAGAGGATAAATCGAAACAGGGATTACAAATTATTTCATTATCTGCAATACCTTCAAACACGCAAAAGTCTATTAAGTCTGGAATTTTTTTGGTATCGGTTGGCCAATACGTTCGTGAGCCTGAGGAGGCTGAGTGAAGATTTAATCTTGCTATAGCCGCAAAGAGTTGTCGGCCTTTAGGAGTGATGAGGCGAGATCCCCATTGTGGGTGTTTTGCGTTGTAGTCTCCTCCAGCTAAAAACCTGCTTCCTAGCGTTTTGAAGAATTTAACAAAATCTTCTGACTTGATCGCATGCTTGGGTGGGCTATATACTGCTGAGATTGTTATTTGGCCTTTCAAGTCCTCGACAACTATATTAGTAGCTTGGATAGCTTCTGTGCAGTATGAGTTAATATTGTTTTTTATTAATATAGCTGAGCCAGCATGTGCTTCTTTATCGGGATGCATTGTGTGATAGAGTTTGTAATTCGGTATTTGAAAATAGCTCTTTTCGGTGAAATGGGTTTCGGATATTAGGAGAATATCTATATTATTAGACTTGAGTAGCGTTTTAACCTCGAGTACGTGTTTTGATAGGCCATTAGCATTCCACAGGAGAATATTCATGGGATTGTAGGGATGCCGGACTTCATCGTAAGGGTGACGAGAAGATTCATCATAGTTGTGATTTGTTGCATAACTTGCTTGAGAAGCATTATCATTTCTCGCATTTCGCTTGAGGCATCAGAGGCGTTTTCTTTTGATTGAGGGATTGAGTTACTAGGACTCGGATCTTGTGTGCTTTTCAACATTTGGGAGTAAGAAAGTAAATTTCGGGACGGTTGCGAGACACGATTGGGTGAAAGTGGAGCTGATTGCTGCTGGCTGGTACTTTTGGGATTGTTGTCCTCCATTCTTCTTAATGGTGGGTATTTAAGTTTCTGCAGATTTTTGTACACCATGCAGCCTTTATAGTTTGCTGGGTGATTTCCTTCACACAAAGCACATTTAACATCGTTCGAATTTGTCTTGCGCGAGCAATCTGCAGACAAGTGGGGGCCAGCGCATTTAATACATACCGGTCTGTTACGGCAGCATGCTTTTGTGTGTCCATACTGTTGACAGTTAGCGCATTGCGGGATTTCGCGTTTTGGTCGTGGGGTTTCAAATACAATTTTTGTGTTGAAGAGATATTTGATATCGTATATTTCCTTGTTATTAGGGTTTGCTTTTAGCTCTACGATGAACATTGGTAGCGGTTTTTTCGTGTTTCTGTGTTTCATATTGTAAATGTTAATAGGGATATGGCCGAGATTTTGTAGGGCTTCAGCGATTTCTTCGGTGCCAATAGACGAGTGCATATTTCTGAGTATGACTTTGAAATTTCTTTCTTGTTTTGGCTTGTATGTATAAAACTCAGTGTTTTTTGCTCTAGTTGCTGAACAATTGTTTTGTAGGCCTCGGGAGTTTTTGCTTGTATTTTAACTTGCTCATTGCTTATGACTTTAAGTCGTACAGACTTGGAGCAATTTCGGAGCTTCATTAGGGGGGTTATGTTGATTACTTTATCAACGAAGATTGGTGGGGGCTTGGAATTATTTTCTTTGGGCTTTGGGTCTTCATCGTCTTCTATTTCAAGAGATGAAAATCTATTTTCTTTTGCTTGTTTTTTGGTGTTTGATGGCTTACCTGGGCTTTCTCGGGGCCTTTTTTTTGGGATCTACTGTGGTCCATTCCTTACCTGGGGTAGGTTTATCATTTGAGGCTTGCTGTTGGTACAGTAATTGTAATTGCTTTTGAAGTAGCTCAATTTGATCCTGGATATTTGGATTTTTACTATTGGCCGAGGTGGGGCATTGTGAGCTCCACAAATTTGGTGACTGTCTTGAGATAGTCAGTTGTTGTTGCTGTTTCTGTTCTTTCTTTTCCGGTTGTTGCAGTTGCTTTTCCTGTTGTGCCTGTGATTTTTGCGGGTTTCGGGCTGCAGAGGAAGTTGGGATTCTTGTTGCTGTTGTGACCTTTGTTGCCTATGCTGTTGTTGTTGTGGCTGAGACGATTCCTGCCCTCCCCCTTTGGGAGGGGTACGATTTAAGGGCATTTTGAAACTGGGTGTTTTTTGGGTATTTTTATCTTTTATTTTTTAAATATAAATATACTATTGCTATATATGTATGTATGTACGTACATTGCCGCTTTAAATTATTGGCACAGGGAATTTTTCACAATGTATGCAACATTTTTTACTAAAAATTTTCCGCGATTTGTTTTTGTAAAAATATCTTAACTTTCTGCAAAACTTAAGAAAAAACAATAAACTTCCATACAAGTTGGCAGTTTAGTATTTTTAGGAATTTCTTTGCAGGTAGTTGCTTCCAACCAAAAAAACATGGTCGAACATACTTTATATTTTACCCATTTTAACCGGGACACAATACAAATTTTGCTTTACTATACGGCATATAGATCGATTAGTAAATAGAATATGTAAAATGTAAATATTTGAAGAGTTCTCAATTGTTTACAAAGAGATGTTTAAATTTTTATCTTGCCAAAACCGGGACATTTTGCGTCCCGGAAGGTATTGCACCGGGACCGGGACATAGCTCTTAAATCTGGAACAGTCCCGCCGAAAAGGGTTGGTTGGCAACCGTGCTCTTGCCCTGTGTATTCATTGACTGACTTCAGATTCGCTGTAAATCAAACAAAGCAAAGCATGATTTTTATGCAATGGAAATTTCCACAGAAGGTAAAGGTAGAAAAATAACTATGTGATGAAGCATTCTACATTTGCATTCCCCGTAACGAAACAAAGAAATTAAATTAAAAAAATATGCTAGGACATTCTACTTTGCATTACCGGCAATGCCTAAAAGAAGCGAAAAAACTAGAAGACATCATAAGGCAATGGGTTCTAGAACACCTTACCACTAAGCGCGATTACCGATATTTTGCTGGGTATGTAACTATGAATATGTTTGTATGCATGCAGTTAGTGAAGTCGAAATAACTGGAAGAAAAATTATCATGGTTATCTCCGTTAATAGCAACAACAGGCATGTTTTATTCAACCATCACAAGCAAATAGCTAAATCTTGGTCAAATAAAACGAAATTAGCTTATTTCCTATGTTAGCCTAATGTTGACAGTTGTTTGACTGCAAATAGTGTCAAAGTAAGTTTTTGCCTCTTTCTGATTGGCTGAAGGAGAAAATTTCTGATGCTGAATGGCAATGCCTCTTGTTCAATATATAAGCCAAGATAGCTTTTCATAAGCCAATATAATTATGTTGGGTAAGTCCTCCATACAAAATAAGCTAATAGCTTAAATTTCTGGACAAATAAAACACGGCTATTATTGAAATAAATTTAGCCAAACATATTTTCGGCCCTGCTAAACAAGAGCAATTGATTTGATTACTTGGTATTTATTTATGTACATATGAGCCATTTTTTTTAAGTCGGTTTTTGTGGGTTTTATACATAAAATAAGCTAACACGTGTTCGAGGAGTTTCTTTCTTCTTTTTTTTTCTTCGGAGATATGATCTGTCAAAGTTTGCATTTTTCGTGATTCTCTGACTAATCATATACTTCTTCAAATCGTTATATCTCGGGTTCTGCTGATCGCAGAGACTTCATCTTAACGTAATTTTAAAGCTAAAGGGGCTTAACCAAGAAAAATCTTGTCGTACAAATATTATACCTGGATAGGTATTCTATCGGAATCCGCAATAAAATTTTACTTTTTGCAAAAACTCGATGTTTAACACCTTACTAAATATATCTCAACATAAGTTCTGGAAAACAAATTACAAAAAATTGTCGATTCTCACAAAATAAACCATCTCGTCATAACGAAAAATATTTTAAAAATAGTTCTTGATAAACCCCCATTTTTTGAACCACGCTTTTTATAAAGAATTAAACAAGGATTACGATGGTATAATTTTAAATCCTTAATTTACTGGTCTTCACTATGCATATCAACTTGAAAAAGTTCAACTGTTAACAGCTAAGTTAGCTTAAGGATCATCTTATATATAGAAATATTAAGCCCGTTTCTTTAGCTTTGAAACGCCGTTAAGGTTAAGTCTCTACGATGGGCAGAACCCGAGATATAACGATTTGAAGGAGTACATGATTAGTCAGAATCACGAAAAAATGCAAACTTTGACAGATCCAAAGAAAAAAGCGGGAAAAAAAAATTCTCGAACACGTGGAAATGTCCCGATTTTCAGATTTGTACCAATTAAATCCCGATTTTCAGTGTTTTCTTTCTTAATTTAATAAGAGTCTCCCTGTACTCAGGCACAAAACCCATTTTCCGGAGAAACTTGGCAGCAATTCCGTTATCTCAAAGAACATAGAATATAAGGGAGCCGTAAACATCCTAATTTTATATGATCTTTGGCTATGTTTTATTCTGCCTAACTGAACCTCTTGCTATATTGCAGTCTATCATTCTTCAATTTTCTATAAGGTTTTTATAATAACTGTTAAGTTTGTTGTTTTTTGAATGTTTTTTGTTTAAAATATTTTTTTATAAATAAAATTGGTGTATTTTCCTTTTAGGTGTTTTTTCTCAAATGTTTATATAGGAGGTATAAAAATACATATGCATATCGGAAGAAAGGGGGTTTAATCACTTTTGCAACGATACAAATTTTTAAAATTTTTTTGAAATATAAGACTTTTAATTTTTCGCGATCTGAACCCTTTTGACCCCTTATAGCACCTATACTATAAGTTCGCACAAAAAAAGTTATATACCGTTTAAATAAGAGTAAAAGGCGGACCACGAATATATTTTTTAATTTTTTAGTGGTTTACGTACAATAATAAAAAAGTAAGTGCGCCTGGGCCACACTGTAGAAGTGAAACTTTCGTTACATACATATCTATCGATCGATAGCAAAATCTATTAGAAACTCGATAAAGACATCCATAACAAATTCGATAAAAATATCCATAACAAAATCGATAAACATCGATAACAAAATCAATAAATATCGATAACAAAATCGATGAATATCGATAACAAAACCGAAAAATATCGATAACCAAGTTGATAAATATCGATTAAAAAAGCCGATAGTAATCGATAATAAAATCGATAAATATCGATAACAAACTCGATAGTTATCGATAACAAAATTGGTAAATATCGATAACAAAATCGATAAATATCGATAACAAAATCGGTAAATATCTACAACAAAATCGATAAAATATATCACTAACAAAATAGCTAAAAATATCTATTACAAAATCGATAACAAATCGATAAAAATATCGATTATTATATCGATAAGTTCAGAAAATATCGATAGTAAAATTGATAACAATACCGATAAAAATTTCGATACAAAAATCTACAAAAATATCGATAACAGAACTGATAAAAATATCGACTATTTTATCGATAAGTCCCGATAATCCCGAGAATTCTAAAATGCCAGAATATTTCCCAGATTGAGTCTCTGTATCTCTCTCTATATCCTTTCCTCTTTAATTACCTTTATTATAATCTTTCTTCCCCTATCTTCATCTTTAGTTTTATCGATATCCTCATCATCCTTTCTTTCTTTACTTTTATGTTTATTTTTATTTATATTTATTTTCTTCATCTACATATTCCCCTTCGCCTTGCCTTTATATATATATATATATAAGTAAAGTGTTTAAATTTACCTTGGTCTTCATTTTTGCCTTTATCTTTACGCATCTTGTTTTTGTTTTAATTTGTACTTTTGCCTTTATCCTTTTCTTTGTCTATATACGTAGTCACCTTTACTTTCATTCTTGTATTGGTCTTTTTCTCAGTGTTATTCTTTAACCTTTTATTAGCAAATTTTTGTTAAATTAATACCATATGCATACACACAAGAAGCACTTGTTTCAGCCCCAACCATTTCCGTTGCATCATTTCCGTTGCACCATTTCCGTGTGCAATTTCCGTTGAATTTGCCAATTTACTCCCAACCATCCAATCGCCGCTAAAGCAGTTTCACTTCAAAAATATTTTTTTTTACTAAAAGTCTATTTTTGAATTTCGAAGGCCAATATCTCGATTTCGGCGGCTAACTTCGAAAAACGGGGGAATCACTTTTTTAATTATGACCCAATCTCTTAAAACAAAGTTGGTTTCGTTCAATACCCAGCCAAGTACTGTACAATGTAATAATATATAAAATTTTTATACTAAAAATATTAACTAAAATAAAGAAAAATGGGGTTTTTTCGAAAAGTGCCCGTTTGTTTTTTTTTTTTATTCAAACAAATTATAATTTCATCGTCTAACATAATCAGGTCAACAATCTTTCATTTACGGTTCATTCAGGCACACCGTGCTCACGCACACATTTTCATTTGCAATCTCAAACTACAAAAACTATGATTAATTTGTTTTTTATTCTCAATTTTATATGATTTTAAAATACTGACAAACTTCATGAAAAAAATCATGGCCGACGAATTGAGAGAACGGTTTTACCTTACTATCAGTTTTATCGTGGTTCATAGGGCAGATAAATTTTGAAAGCTGCTTAAGAAAACGGCCCTAAATAAAACTAAACAAAATAATAATATCCAAAACTTGTCAACAATTTTTCATTCTACTTTTTTTCCGCCACTGTGTATGCAAATAAACTTAACATGTTGTAATACTAATTTATTTCTGATCTCATTTAACTATAACCGTACATACGATAATTCTTTTCATTCTTAATTGGCAAAATGTATTTGCATGTGAATCTTCAAAAAAAGGCGATTAGAAACTAGCATGAGATAAACTTGTGTAATAATCAACTGACGGTGCCACGCCCATTTCCCAAAATTCCATTATCATCTTACTTCTTTTTAAAGTTTGTTTTGTATATAAACTTTGAGCAAATTAGCGTTCTTAACGCATTTCTGAAATTTACCGTTATAGAACGGTTGCCGATATGTATGGTCATAAGTGGGCGGTGTCACGCCAATTTACCAAAAATTTTGTTATAATCGTATTTTCTGCTAAAGAGTTATGCAAAACATTAATTTTGAGTAAAGTAGCTTTCCTAGTTGGCCGATTCCACCGTCACGGGTTGGACATTTGTACAGAAAAAGTGTTCTTTCGTGTTTAAATTTAAGTATAAAGTTCTCTACAATTCTACATTTTGATAAAGCTGAACCTAATTGACTATTATAAGAGTTATTACAAAATACGGGCAAAATCTGATTTATTTCTTCTGTCACGGATATTCACGGATGTCAGATATATTTTACGAAAACTGCGAATTTAGTTCACTTTTCTGTGTGAACTTGATGTCTTATAATAAAACATAGAACCAGGAACACAAACAAAGCAAAAACTACAAAAAAATATGGCTTTATTATACAAAAAAATCTGAAATTCCTCTCTCACGGGTGGGACAGCGTTTGTCACGGGAAGGACACGCACAAATTTTTATATGAAAAGTAGCCTTTAGTGTGGTTCATATATAAAGATTAGTTATCAAAACATATAAGAAGCCAAATAGGGGTTAAATTCACTCACGTTTTACCTTAGGAAATGTGCCTTTTATATAAAATACAATGCCAAGGACCATCAGTAAAAAAAATTATTAAAAATTAACGTGATTTCCTAGCGTCTTGAAATTTTCACTTTTACCTACTTAAATTTAATGAACTACAAAACTGCATACCTAAAAATTCTAAACAAGAAATTTAATTTTTGGGTGTAATTGTTAAAGTTTGTTGAATTTTTATAATTTTTGAATGCAGTTTGAAATATGGATTTATGTGGTTCTGGATAGGTAATGTGCTAGACATTTATAAAAAAAACTATAAACATTAGATTAACAAAATAAAAAGTAAAACTGGACAAAATGTAACTTAACTTAATCAGCTGACCACAAGGGTATAAAGCTTATCAGCCCTGTAAACCTACCTCTGACAACTGTCCCACAAATAGCTGTCACGGGTGGGACATGCTTCTCTGTTGAATTATTCTTATCTAATAACGTGGAAACGACAATGCCATTGTGGTAAATATTTGCAATGAATTTCTAACATTATGTAACAAACACGAAACACAACGTCAACTTTTGTAATTAAATATAACAACTTTTACCTTTTTTTCACGGGTTGGACAAGACCAAGACTGCTTAATAATAACACATACTATAGATTAAGCACTCACATAATTTAATATATACCACAACTTTATTAAAAGCAGATGAGTTCTACTATATATTTTTCTTACCAAACACTTCAATTATGAATCGCAAATTATTTGACAGTGCATTCAACACAACCTACTTTAAACTAAATCAAAAAATTTACTTAGAACTTGATT
Source organism: Rhagoletis pomonella (assembly GCF_013731165.1). Taxonomy (NCBI): domain Eukaryota; kingdom Metazoa; phylum Arthropoda; class Insecta; order Diptera; family Tephritidae; genus Rhagoletis; species Rhagoletis pomonella. The sequence goes on along the minus strand of NW_023458555.1, from coordinate 67,977,268 downwards.
TCAAAACGTAAAAAAGGTAATAAAAATGCATTTAAAGCTTTAATTTGTTATTTTTTGGTTGATTCAAGTTTTTAAAAATGTCTTATCCACGCGTTTGTTAGTTTTATAAAGAAAATAATTTTCGCACTGAGATCCACTTTCCCATGGAACCTCCCAGTTACTGATTTATAGCAAATTATGCATTTCTCTTAATTACTGTTAGATGGGATATGAACGTGATTAATGCCAGATTTTTCTCCAACTGTTTGCTGTATTTTGCCAAGGTCAAAAGATATGTCAAGTTTGGTTGAAATCGGTATAGCGGTTAGCGAGATATATACATGTAATCATAAGTGGGCGGGGATATGATATTTAAAAAAATCAACAAACTTCGTAAAAATGTTGAGCTTTTTAATTCGATTTCTAATAAAAATGTTGAGTGTGCAGTTTTTTAGCCCAATAAATTCTAGAATAGAATAAAGTACAAGTTTCAAATGACTAAATTATGGTATTTTATTTTTTTAATCGTTAGCAGTAGGCGTTTAAGATGCTATCTTAATGAAAATTAAATAGAAATGTGAAACTTTTAATTGAAAGTTCCTTATATTTTACTATAAAGTCCAACCTACAGAAAGCACAGAAGCTGTTTTATCAAAAAGTCCTTAAATATGTATGTAAATACATATTTCCTTACATAGGTACATAACTACTAGGTGGATAATTATTCATATGTGGTTAATTTGGATGTGTTATACATGAATTCACAAAAACATTCATGAGTGAAAACTACCGAAAGATTGTTAGAATTCGCTATTGTTTATTATTGACATCTGACTACGGAATTTCTAAGTAATCTTAACTTTTAATATCAAAGAATATTCTCGCCACCTGAAGTGATGTACATACACCCATAACCGTAGTATGTATACTCTGCGCATACTGGATTTACCTACATATGCATGTACATATGTACATACATATAAAACATTGTATTCCTTACCTAGGAAAGGTTTGGACAAATATGCCACATGCCACTAACTTTATGAAATTCTTTAACGCCTTCTTTACCCTCTACTTCCGCACGCCAGGAAACAGCTTGCATCGCTGGTTTGTTACTGCAACTTAACATCGGGGTGCTCAAGCAGAAATCGAACACACATAGGAGCATGCATAGTATTTGTAGATGACACTTAGCGGGTACATACCAGTAGATATGAGCACAGAAGGCATGTTTGCAGGCGAATATGCCACCGCACATAAACTCCAGGTGTGCAACCGTTGCGGCACGCACCACGATCGCTGTAGTGAATTATAAAAGCATATGAGTGAGAATGAAAATACCCAGCAAAAAAATCTAAAATCGCTTCTCGTGGTAAAGTGTTTACCTAAGAAACGGATGTGAAATCCAAAGAAATTGGTAAGCACTACCACTTTCGATTCTAATAGGCATTACTTTAACATGGGCATGCCAATGGCGGTAATGGCTTGCAGAAGACTTTGCATTTCCCGTAATAGGTTAAAGAAGCTTGGAGCGTAGTTCCATTTTTACAAATTTTAAAGGAGAGGAAAAAACTTATTTTGGCCATTTTTTCAATTATTTCCCAAAATTTTTAATAAAACATGTAAACAAGTAATTTCATAATTTTAAGCAAAAAACACACACGACTTCCATTCTCATATATATATTTAGGACTAATTTCTTCATGATCCAATTATCGGATCTAAACCAAATTAGTTTAGCGCCACCTCTGAGCACTACCTTTCTGATAGAAATTATCGAAATCGGTTGACGTGATCCAATGTATGCGGTAACAACATAAAAAAAATATTCCTACGATAACCTTCCAAGAAATAAATGACCCATTCTCCGCTCTCCACAATTTTATGGGAAATTTGCCTTTGCTCGGGAAATAGTTTAGGTTCTATTTCGATGACTTGAGCCGCCAAGTTCGTGGTGTTGTAATTCAACTCCCTGAATAACTCATTGGACAGTTCTCCAAACCTATTTAAAATTTTTTAAAACTATCAACAGCTCTACAATTTTGTTCTCAGAGATCGTGCCAACTGAGAATTGGGATTTTCTTTCATAAATTGAACCAGCCTTTCGAGGTTGTGTTTAGTATTCACGACTTTAGACCTGCATGAAATTAATAAAAAATTGTTAAAATTACTGTCTAGCCGCCAAAAAGTAAGAAAACAAGCGCAAACCCATACTTTTTTCATAACTTTCCAACGCTTCGCTACAGCATCGAAAGCAAAAGTCTGTTCGACGGAAAATTCGATATTCAACGAAAATTTCGACACGGTTGCATAGCTCATAATTCGAATTTAACATTCGATATTCAATATTGCATAACCAGCGAAGACCGCAAATCGAGTGCAACTCATAATAAGGGCCAGGTTGTCGATCCGGGCCACCACCTTCCATAAGGTTTATTAAGGCGAAACCAGCTTTTCCTGTAAATCCTGTGAAACCTGCAAATCGTGAAGTAACTGGAACAGGGCTAATATGTTGTGTTGAATTCAAGTAGTTATTTTGCGAAATGCTAGGAATTTCCTAGTAGGAAACGAAACAATTTCAAGGTAACAGCTTTTAAAAAATAGTTTAAATTTAGTTAACGCTGCATTTACATCTTCAGTAAATTGCTTTCAATCTGCTCACACGTATGAGTTGTCAACAACAATTTTTTTAACATCTTAACCTGAAGTAAATTTTAATTATACCAATTCACAAAAATATTTATTAAATGCAAGAATCAGTACGAACTCAGAAACTCGGTAGATTTTGCGTACTGATTTCGGGCTCTTAAAAATCAGTACAATATAAAAAACAGCATATTTACTGATTAAATCAGCGCATCTGGCCGCCCTAATCAACACTGATGTATGTATGTATGTATTTTTTCATTTCAATGAGCAACATAGTAATATGCCCGTTTGGCATTATATTTTTGTTAGTAAGACAAATATTTTATTATATTATAAGAAAAACTCATTTGCTTCGAAAGCACATTCGAAAGAAATGATTTATGAAAGAATCTGATTACTCACGTTTTTTGATTAATCAGGATTGTGGTTAATTACAAAATTATTTAATTTATTAATCGCACATCCCCAGTTTCGGCCTTAAACTATGTTCACATATCAATATTATCTCAATTAAAGCTCGTTTTTTAATCACCCCATTATTAGCCGTCAAATTTGTTGTGCTTGTTATTCTCACATCTCAAGGAAAAGTTATGTTTCTACTCTGTGCCACCATGATAACGTTTTTATGCTATAATAAGCAATATAAATATATTTTAACTTAACATTTTATTAAAAATACCTTTACAAACCTCTTTTCCTTGCTAGCGTACATTTTTGTTTACTTTTACATTTGGCATTTCTCCTCTGTTTTGCAAAAACAATCGATAAAACTAGGATGGACACCGAAAAGTTATCGGTTAAATCTGAGATTATTTTATAATTACAGATTAACAAGGGACGAATTTTATATGGCTAATCTCTTGTTATAATTACAGATTAGGGTGTTAAGCTCGAAAATGAGGATAATCTACTCATATGTGAACCTAGTATTACTTATCTTCATCTCCTAATATAAAAAAAATTCTATGTACAAACAATAAGTTGAGAAAAAAGTTTATAAATATATACATACTTTGACTGACTAATTTATTTAAAAGCAATGTTTAAAATAAATTTCTCATTTCTTTTCTTTGCAGGAGGATTTATAATGGACGGAGATAAATAACATTTTATTTGTGGTAAATTTCAAAATAGTCGAAAAAAATACAATCATTCACATAAATATCTATTTAACCAACATATTATTAATATTTTTCAAACACACATATGTATGTAAAAATATCAACATCATGGAGAAACCATTACTCTTATTCTACGTATAAAATAAAGACATGCACGAAAATTTCAAAACTTAAAAAAATTAGGGGTCGCTCGCAGGGTTTGAAAATATTGTTTTTTTTTCAAATCGCGAAAATTCGATGAAATTGTGACTTTGACCATTTACACTCGGTGAGTTTAAGAATTTATTTGAATATGTTTCAATAAAATATCCAATTTATCCGATTTCAAACCTTTTATTTTGAAATTTAAGTAAATCTCCTGAATCTTTTAGAGAGTTTATTCAGTATTAATTCTAAAGCCTTGGCCAAAATATTTATTTCATTAACTACATATATGTACATACATTAGTGCAACAATAAGTTACTTGGTAACCAAGATTATTACAGTTAAACTAAAATTTCGTCACCTTCGGTATATGCCTTTGGTCAAGTAAAAACTGGTTTCATTGAAAAGATATATATATGTATCTAATTAGTTGAAAAAACATTCCGTGCTTTTTGATGAGATGACGGGTTCAAAACCAATTTTACGAGCCAGAGATGATCCCAATGGCAAAGCCCAGGTTAATGTGTTTTGTAAACTAAAAGGTGAGTGGTGAATCTCGATTGGTAGCAGGCTAACCTAATATTCACGTACGGCGCCAATTTACTGTCAAAAATTTCTCAAGCAAAATACAACTTGTATAGGACCAACCGAAATTGAACAGCGTGCGTATGAAGCTAACTCAATTTCCAATTTTTGTTGTGCGTGACTTTTTGATTTGACGTTTCGCTCAATGAAATCAAATGCAAACGCACGCAAGCCAATTTCGGCTGACAAACAAATTCGACGGCGTGCGTACCAAAATGCAGGCCGCGAATATTAGGTTAGCCTGTAAGCGCTTTTCGAAATTCACCACATACTTTCTAGTTTACAAAATATATTAGGGGTATTTTCTGAGTCTTGCAAAGCCCTTGCACGGTGTACGGTTTGCATAGCTGTCCCATACGAAAACTAGGTTTTGCCGTGCAATTTGTGCACCGTGCAAGGGCTTTGCAAGACTCACAGAATACCCCTATTACTTTAACCTGGGCATGTCATTGAAGGAAAGTGAGAAATTGTAAAAATGCTTTCCTGTAATGCAGTGGGTAAACAAGAAAGTAAAACATTTTGTCTTGAGGCGTAAGTTATGCGTTAAGGTACTGGCCCAATGGAGGCTTGCTTTGCTTTCTTCGCTTTGAGGACTGTCAAAAGTTATTTGGAATATACTAAAACGTATGAAGGCTGACCAAATAGCAGCTTTGCTTCACTTGCTTTAAGCGCCTCAAAGTTTCAAATAGGCAAATGTTTTATTTGAAAGCGTTTTGTAGGCTTTTGACAAAAAGGTATGTTCCCGTTCTTAATGAATTCAAACAAACTGCTGCACACTTTTATGAACAAAAATTTTCTTACGTAATTACAAAAAAATATATTTAACATATCGCTGGCTGAAAAGTTGCTAAGTCCATTATTGCAAATTTGACGGGAACTTTGAATACAACATTTTGCGTGTTTTAAGCAAAGCAAAACTCTATACGAATCAGAAGGATTCGATCTTTATTAAAAGATTTCTTATTACTTTGGCCTTAACGGAATTTCAACGCCTCTTTTGGACTTAGAAAATTTGCCTTTCATTAAACATAATCGAGAAAAAATAAAACAAGTACCTTAATTTCTCTTGCTTCGTTTATGAAAATATGAGGTCTCAAAAATTGTGAACTAAGCAAATTTTCACAAAGCAAAGCTAGCGATATTTATGATGTTAAACTAGTGATCAGTCGTCTCAGGAAAACCCGTTTTATTTTTGTTTTTAATAAATGTACATATATTTATATATGTATAATTGTTGTCATTCCTTTGAAATCCAAAAATTAAATCGCATTAATTTAAAAATAAATCCGAAGAGTTGTTTTGCATTTCTTTTTTTTAATTTTCTGACATTTTGTGTGTAAGGGAACAGACCTTGATTTTTTAACTGAACAGCTGGTAGCTTTGACAGAGTTCCAAGCCGCTATTTGGCCAAACGAGTATTTGAAGTAAATCAAAGCAAATTGAAGTAAGTAAGGCATGCAAAGCAAGCCAGCATTGGGCCAGCGCCTTTACTCCTTCAAAACAAAAAGTAAGCGCTTACCAAAAAACGAAAAGTTTTCGCTGGGTACCTACTCAGCTTATCGCTTTGCTCTAGTATTTTTCTTTTTAATAATATTCTTCCCAATTCTGTTTTATTTGCAGAGAGACTTCGATTGTTCGGGAGGATAGAGGATTCCAAATTAAACGACCAAAAACAAAATTTATTCAGCCAAAACTATTATTAAATACTACGAGTATATTTGATGAAATTTATTTAATTAAAATTAAATTATCTCAAAAACTAACTCAAATTATGAAATTATTGAACTGAAGAATTAAGTAATAACAAAAGTATCAAGCCAAAATGTTGTAGAAATTAAATGCAAAAGACATTCGCATGTGTGTGGTGGTGGAAAGTAAAATCAAAACAAAATTCAACATTAGAAAGAGAAAAAAACGTAGAAGACGTAAAGAACCAAAATTAGAAAGCGATTTAATCGTAGTTAAAACCAGCGTCAAAGTTGAAAACAAAATTTTAAATTTTGGCGAGATTTGAATCTTTCTACCGGCCTTTGAAAGAGGGAGGACGAAGTTAAGACTACTTCAACAAGTAAGCAAACCAATCCAAGGAGCCCATACTGTGGCAATTGGAAAACCGCGAGAAAAGTCAAAAGAATAAGTCGAATAAAAGAGGGAAAGCCAGTCGGACGCGGACAAAAACCAGCAACACATTTTTACAATAAATATTGAAATCATTGATAAGAATATCTAGCTTAGGAATGGGAAAATAACAAACTACATAATTGCTAGGAAGTTGTTTGTACCAAAAGGAGACACCCGACCACAACTGAAAAGTAAATAAACCGCCCATTGATTAAACACGTTTAAGAAGAGGATATCGGCTTGCAGAAATTATATGCAATACATATATGTAGTTATACATATAAAAGAAGCTACATCTAAATAACTACTCGCTCCCCACGGCGGTGGATATTGAAGAACTCAAATAAGACACAAAAGGCAATAAAAGTGGCGAACAATAACAAAAGTTATGCCGGCATATACGTAAAGACGAAACTATACAATAATATCCCAACTTGGACTCTTCTGATATCTAAATAAATACATATGTGTTAGTGTGCATCCGAGGCAGCACCAATCCAACTAAAACGCAAGGAAGCAGCAACTGCAAAGACAATGCAATTGCAATAAAAGGCATCGAACAACGAATATCGACGATTCTAAGGAGAAGTGCTGCGGTGAATAACAGAAGCCCCAATCCAAGGCAATACGACGAAACAAAACCAAGAGCGAGTGATTTCTAAGCAGCGACAGAGGCCGTCGTAGAGCTGAATACCTTCGCGTGTGAGAGAATGGTATATTGGTGTTAGTGATTGTCTATTAACAGTTCGCATAAGTAATAAAGTAAATTCTACAACAAAAACAAGCGAGAAAACTTCTGTGTGAAAGAAAAGGCAAAAACTTGGTGAGCCAATAGACGATCCACGTACATACACACACACAACACTGCCAGCGTAGTTGTTTGCATATGTGAACGCTGATTGTGCGACCATTGTGCGCACTCCGAAGGTTGTAGCAGCAACCACAGCTGCTCAGCAGGAGCAGAAGCGCTGAAGCATTACTTGACGACTTAACGGATAAAAAGGCAGCAACCAGTCCCCATTGTTGCTGGTAGAGGTATACAGCAGCGTCGGATATAGAGTTTGTTAGGTAAAATAAAAGGTAAAAAGAGCGAGTAGAAGTAAAGGAGAGAGCGCTAGGCTTGAGACGGGAGAGAATAAATACTTGCTGAGGCTGTTGGCATCTTATGATGTCATCAGAAGGGGACACAGAGTGTTTTGGATTGTACAGCGATGATAAGTTACTATTAAAGGCGGCCACAGCAACATTGCCAAAGTCAACGCTGGCGTCATCCTCGCCTTCATCACCGCTGTTGAAATTAGATACCGACTCTGTGGTGAAACAAGAACCGCCACCACCAACGCCGATTCAGCCGGTTAAAAGCGGAAAGACAAACTTAAACCAAAATATAGGCAACACTAGTAACGTCAACGGCGGTTGTAATAAAAACAACAACATCTGCAGCAATAACAGCATTGGTCCGGCTCTCGAGGAAACACCCGAAAGCGAGCGCATCGGCAGCGGTGGTGACAACGACAACGACAACGACGACGACGATAGCGACGTTGTTGTCGTACTTGAAGGCGTCGTAAGCAACAGCGAAGGCGCAACTAATAGTCTGAAACAGAATCGCGTTCGTAGTCGTAACCGCAGTGGAAGTCGAAGTCGCAGTCACGGCGATGTCGGTAACAACAGTGGTGGAAAACAGCAAGTCGTGCATGCCACTGAGCAAGTCAACCAAAGTAGTCCGTGTGGTGCCGTCAATAAGACAGCAACGTGCACCGCTAGTTTTCCAGCGCGTTCGAAATCAACAGCAGTAGTAATTTCATCGTCGTCGTCTAAATTGAATAAAAAGAACGTATCCTTAACGTCAAGTGAATTTCTCGTGAATAAGAACAGTAATTCAATTAATTTGAATAGTAAGAAAAATTTTGTGAATGGTAATAGTGCTATAAGTGTAGAACCGAAACTATTCGCGTCGGTACTTCCGTTTAGTGCACCGCAACTGAACAACGTTTCACGTTTTCAGGAAAATACAAGCTCAACGTCGTTGCCGTTATCGCTTTCGCCAACGCCGTCTTCCCCGCTTGTGCCGCCTACAGCGTCTGCCTTCATGAGTAGTGCTGCTGCGGCTGTCGCGGGTGCTACTGGAGGATCTCTGTATGGAGCCTTATTAAATCAGACCACTTCGTCGACCAATAGCGCTATTAACGGCGTTAACGTTAATAACATTCCACATAACAATTCTGACGTCCCTGTATCCGCTTCTTCGTCGCCAACAGCATCCCTGCTGTCTGGTAACTTTACAGCGGCTCTTGGCAGCCTCTTCTCAGCAAACGGTTTCGGTTCCGCAAAAATGTTGAATGAATTATTTGGTCGACAAATGAAGCAAGCACAAGATGCTACCAGCGGATTGCCCGCTACTCTTGACAATGCCATGTTAGCCGCAGCTATGGAATCGGCCTCAAGCGCTGAACTTCTAAGCGCAGCAGGGCTAGTAAACAGTTTAGGTCTTAATGCTACAAATAAATTGCTCAATAATAATACAATAAACAGTTTGAATAGTTTAAGTGATGCCAATACATCTGCTTCAAATAACGACAATGCCAATGCTGATAGCCAGCAACCATCTCATGCCGCGTCTGCTTCACAATCGCCTAAAAATCGACGCAGAAGCAACTGCAGTGATCGGGAAGAAGTGAATTCGCGCGCCGTTGATGTAAATTCTCCACCTCGTGCGCCCTCCGTTAGTTCACCATCGGCAGTAGGGGATGCTGCAGCAGCTTTAGAAAGGACATCGCCCAGCATTCATCAGCAACAACAGCAGCATCAGAACGAATTAGCTCACCACATGTTAAGGAACATACTGCAAGGAAAGAAAGAGTTAATGCAACTGGACCAAGAGCTGCGCTCAGTGATGGGCCAACAACAACAACAACAGCTTGCAGAAGGCCATAATACGCTTAAACATAACAACAACAATTTATCTGCTGCTAATAACAATAACGTCGCTGACAAAGATTCAAAGAACACGATAAATTTGCTGGAGGACACCATGTCTGACATCAAGATTAAATGCGAGCCAAATCAAATACAAAACAACTCTCACCGTACGTCAGCCGATCGCAGAAAATCATCTGATTCTGAAAATGCTGATTCGCAGCTGGATGAAGATCAGCAGTCAGAAGGTGACAATATGGATCAACAGAATACGGATGATCAAGATGAACAACAGCATTCAGCCTTACAGGTAAGCGTGACTAAGAAAGAGGCAGAAGAAATTCTCGAAGACGTAGAATTGATAGGTTTAAATTCTCGATCTGATTTGGAGTCCTTGGCATCGCCCAGCCAGTCTGAAATGATGCTGTTAGAGAACAGCAAGGATGAGCTGGAGGAAGAACTTGAGAAAGATGTTGCTGCCACCATGTCCAAAAAAACAGGTATGGATATGAAAAGGGCTCGCGTGGAAAATATCGTCACCACAATGCGTTCCAGTCCGTCGTCGCATCAGTCGCACTTGCAAGTGAATGGCTGTAAGAAGAGGAAACTATATCAACCACAACAGCACGCAATGGAAAGATACGTCGCTGCAGCTGCGGGTTTGAACTTCGGATTGAATCTGCAAAGCATGATGTTGGACGATGAAGCATCTACTGAAATGGAGTCGCCTCAGATTCAGCAGAAACGCGTTGAAAAGAATGCGCTAAAATCGCAGTTGCGCTCCATGCAGGAACAGCTGGCAGAAATGCAGCAGAAGTATGTGCAATTGTGCTCGAGAATGGAGCAAGAATCCGAATGTCAGGACATTGACGATACTGCTAGTGATAGTATGGAGCAAGACGACAACGGTGTTGAGCTTTCTCCATCGCCCTCCTTAACAGGTGAATCTGGTTTAAATGACAAAGTGCAACCTGATAGCGAACGTCCAAGTTCTACCTCGCCAACTTTTCCCATAAAGGCCCAGAAACATTTGACCTCGCAAAGTTCTATGTCTCTCGAGAATGCCCCTAACATGCTATCACAAATGATGACCAAAATGATGTCATCGCGATCACTTGTGAACCATCCGCAAATGCAGCAATCATTCAATGGCCCGCTACCACTATTACAGCACATGCCACAGTTGCAGGGCGAGGCGGGTGGCAGCCATTTGTCGCACCCTGCCATCAGTAACGCTGCCGCTATGTACCTGGGTCAGCAGTTCTTTTTCGAACAAGAAGCTCGTATGGCAAAGGAAGCCGCTGAACATCAGGAGCGGCAGCAGCAGCAACAACAGCAACTGCAGCAACAGCATCATCAGCAGCAACAAGAGGCGCAGGAACAACAGCGTCGTTTTGAACAGGAACAACAACAGCGCCGGAAGGATGAGAAGCAACAGCAACAACAACAGGTACAACAAGCTGCTCAACAACAAGCAGCACAGCAGCTGCAGCGGCAACAGCAACTACAACAAATGCAGCAGCAGCAACAACAACAGCATCTGGAACAAACTGTGCCAACTGTCGCTCTAAACCAACCAACCCGACCACACCTGCATCATAACCGGCTTAATCAGCGCCATAGTAATCATTCTTCTCTTAAGTCCGAGCTGTCAGAAAAATTTAACATGCTGCGATCGAGCTCCAATTCGATTATGCGAATGTCCGGTTCAGATCTTGAAGGACTTGCCGATGTACTGAAGTCGGAAATTACTACTTCACTTTCGGCATTGGTGGATACAATTGTCACAAGATTCGTACATCAACGCCGCCTATTCAGCAAACAATCGGATTCTGTGGCAGCAGCCGCCGAACAACTCAACAAAGATTTGCTCATGGCCTCCCAGATACTCGACCGTAAGTCACCGCGTACGAAAGTTGCGGATCGATCGCAATCAAATCCCATCAATAACAGTAATCCAAGCAGCGCCAATTCAGCATCGGGACAATCCGTCGTGAGTGGAAACTCTATCGCCAACTCTGCAGCAGTTCAAACAGGTAATAATGGTTCTCTTCTTCTAGTTAATAATGTCTCCTCAACTAAACAACTAAATAACGGTCATAATAATAACATATCCACTAACCACCTGGGTCACCTGCAGTCCACTGTAAATAATGGTGCGCAAATGCATGTCGGCCCAGGACCCGCTGTATCTGTTGGCGGAGTAAATGTGCCTCAACACTCGCATACAAATAATCAATCAAGCGCTTTGGCGACCTCAAGTGGTCAGTCAAATACCCAGCACGCGCAGCAAATAGCCCAAATGTCCGCGTTGAATGCGCAAAATTGCCAAAGCCTCATCGCCGCCCCGCGTCTTAATGGCAATCAGCTGTCGTTTCCCTCGCCGGCTGCAGCCGCAGCTGCGGCTATGGGCCTGCAAATGCATCATGCTGCTGCCGCAGCTGCAATGTCTGCCGCTGCTAATCAGCAAAATCATAATCAGCAGATCACGAACGACAGCTCTGCCCAAAACCCTCTAAATCCGAGTATTAAAATGAACTCCAATTCAAACACAAACAATACTAACAGTTTAAGTACAATTAATATACCACCTCCTCATATACGTCCTTCACCCACAGCGGCAGCAATATTTCAGGCACCGAAGACACCGCAAGGAATGAATCCGGTCGCGGCTGCCGCACTCTATAATTCCATGGCCGCCGGCGGCCCCAACCAAATGAACCCCTTCTGCATTCCAGAGTCGCGTGAAGCCCAACAACAACAACAGCAGCAGCAACAACAACAATTAGAGCAGAACGAAGCCCTTAGCTTAGTTGTGACACCGAAGAAGAAGCGTCATAAGGTGACCGATACGCGCATAACGCCGCGCACCGTCAGCCGCATATTGGCTCAGGATGGTATAGTGCCTCCGAATCCCGTGGCATCAAACACCATGTTGGACGGCGCTGGAAAATTCAGTCAAATAGGCCTCCACCCCAACCAGCAACAGCCACAGCCCAATCTTACCCCGTCGGGTTGTAATCCAACAAACGCAGGAAACAATAGCACCAGTGCTACTCCGGTCACCGCGAATATTGCGGGCAATGTAAAAACGACGCCCGCACAAAGCCCATCACCATGTGCCCAAGCGGCCACCTATCATCCGCCGCCACCACCACCACCCATGTTGCCCGTGTCACTGCCCACCTCCGTGGCCATACCCAATCCTTCGTTACACGAGTCGCAAGTATTCTCACCTTACAGTCCATTCTTCAATCCTCACCCGCCACATGCGCCACCACCCCCGCACGGTCCACATAGTGGTGCCCATAGTACGCCAACCGCTGCCCAAATGCATCACATGAAGATGTCATCAAGCCCACCCGGCCTTGGCGGTCTGATGGACTCACGTGAATCACCACCGCTTCCTCATCCGCCATCAATGCTTCATCCTGCACTGTTGGCCGCTGCCCATCATGGCGGCTCACCTGACTACAGTGCCCATCTGCGCGCGGCTATGGATGCTCAGGACCGTAATTCAGATTGCAATTCAGCGGACATGCAATTTGATGGAATGCAGCCAACAATATCATTCCTGAAGCAGCAAATGATGTAAGTACTAAACATATTTTATTAAAATAACTTTGCAAATAATTAACGAAATTATGAAATTATCAAGAATGATATTTAGTTAACTGTCTGACCATATAATACTAATAATATTATTTTTGGCGCTTACACTTTTGCTAAGAGTTTGGCCAAGCTTATCCTCCAAAATTGGTATGCATCTTGATGATGTTACACAAATCGAGGGACCTACAGTTTTACGCCGCCTCCGAACGGCTAATGGATTTTATACGAAGCTTTTTCATGGCATAAATTCTCTCGGAGGTTTGCCATTGCCTTCCGAGGGGTGACCGATATTAGAAGAATCCTAAGCATGTATATGTACAGTGACTCAAACAAATGACAACGTGTTGTTTTTTTAAATATTCGTAATATTTTTCCAGCTATTATTTTTGTTGTTATTTTTATATAAAAATATCGTCCAAGATTTAACCAAAACCGTGTAAATCACAGTTTCAAACTTTATGCAAAACTTAGAAACACTCAACAAATTTTCGTCAAAATTTCAAATATTTATTCTAAATTTGTAGAAATTTTTTGGATATGCAGTTTTATAGCCCATACAATTTTAATCTAATGACGTGCAAGTTTCAAACGTCTAAAAAATTCATTTTTGAGAATTTTTTTGGAGGCTACTTTTTCGGGTTTTTAACAAGCGCAATTTACAAAAACTTGCGTTGATATTTTTAAATTTTGTTGCTGACGGTCTCCCGCGTTTTATTTCATAAGAAATGCATACCTATATAAAAGAGTGTCAAAAATCTCAAAAATCAACGCGACTCTTAGCCATTTGAATCTTGCACTTCATTAGACTAAAATTGTATGGGCTATAAAACTGCATACTAAATAATTTCTAAAAATTCGGAATAAGATGTTGAAACTTTGATGAAAATTTGTTGAATTTTCCTTAATTTTTTATAAAGTTTGAAACTGTGATTTATACGGTTTTGGTTAAAGCTTGGACGATATTTTTATATAACAATAACACACAAAAATTAGCTCGAAAAAAATTACGAATATTTGAAGAAAATCAACACGTGGTCTTTTGTTTGAGTCGCTGTATATTAGAATATTTAGTTCAAAAACACATTCTTTTTGGAAATTCATAAACGCTACATCAAAATATTGTTATTTGTGATAAAACAAAGAAACACGCATTTCTTTATTTTGAAAACAAAGTTTTTTTGGAGGTCGCGCTAGTCAGTTTTTTTATAAAAACGCTGGTGTTTAAATTTTTAGAATTTCATGACATGTTAAAATATAGCTAAAAATTGTGTTTTACATGTAATTACTAAGGTATTATTGGAGAATATTCCCTTAATTACATAGCTGCCTTGGATAGTTAGAATGGGCCTAGTACCCGTAAATATGCTTTCGAAAAGAGACTGCCAAAATGAAAACGTTGATACTGAACGTTTTGAGCATTATCATGGGCTAAAACTCACTATCAGGGGGTTTCTAATGTCGTATTGCTACCTCAAGCGTTTACGGATTTCAAAAAAATATTTTGTTTTAACCACTCTAATGTATATACACAGTGGTCGAAAAATTTATTGCCGCACTACATATTGTCAAGTTTTCACAATTTATTTTATTTTTTTGTTATTTACAGCCTTATTATTTATCGAGAACAATAGGCCGCACGAACAGTGCACGGACTTTAACACTTTATTGGTAGATCTACCAATAATTTCGCTATATTATATTTTCTACCACATTTACCAACAAAGGCTAAAAAGCTACTAATATTTCCGGAAAGAAAGGAAAGGGATTTAATTTTTAATTTTTTAGCATTCGGAAGTGAGTTCGCTTTTTCAAATCAAATTGAATACGGGAAAAAACAGCGCTCATTTTACTTAATTAGGTAATGGATGCCGTGATTCGGACCCAATCTTATGTATAGGTTTTTTATTGAATATTTTATTCACTTGAAATACATTGGTTGTGTTTCCTTGGGATATCCAGCTCAGTATCGCGATCATTTCTCACGGAAACGATCATTCTTATTGGGGCTTGCAGCACTAATTTTATACTGTTAGCAAGAGGAAGACGAAATTATAAAAATGAACTCACTAAATGCGGAAAAGTACATTCCAACGAAATAATATTCACTTAAATAAACATTAAACATAAAGGCGATTTATTTGAATCAAGTTAAGAGAAATGGCAGAATATCTATTTGTGTATACATTCATTTGTCAATGCTACCAAACCCTGCAGCAAACGCAGCGGATCATAAATTGAACCAGATTTCTATCAGAATTATATCGTTGTTGTTGCATTTGCGGCCATTTTGTTTATCCGGATCTCGATCATAGCTCAAGGAAATACAGCAATTTTTGTTATTTTATATAAAAATACAATTTATCCTAAGGCGAATTCATATAAGGTGATAGCAGGAGTACAAACACAAAATTTTCACTTACAAATTTTATGCACAGTCCCAGTAAGAATTACAACAAATACATAATTTTGGCATTAAGAACTACCGAGTCGGAAATCCAGCAGCTCTGGTAACATCATCTTTTCTGAATTCGCCATATTTTATCCTATATGAGCAAAAGTTATCTAATATTGTTTCCTTTAAAATATCTACCAACTTCTACCATTTTTTGTATGTAAAATCTACCAAAATTAATTTTTTCGAAGTCTGTGCACTGCGCACGAACGATTCAAACGAGTTCGAGATAGATAATGAGGCCGTTAATTTTAGTTATTATTTTACGAAAGTTTGTTAAATTTTTTTAAATATATATTTTTATAAAAAAATAACTAACAGTAAATAACAAAAAAATAATAATTGTGAAAATTTGTCAATATGAAGTGCGGCTGTCATTTATTCGACCACTGTATATCGTCTACACTCTATGATCAAATATCTGCCCTGCAACTTAACCCACTTAGTCTCCGCACTGCACGTTAATGTTTCTTAAGCTTCGCTGCTAATTTCCTCTTAATACATAAGAAAGGCTAAATCAAGTCAACAAAACGAAACCAATCAAGTGACTCTATTTGCATGTAACAATGCAACATTACAGCACAATAAAATAAATTCACTTAAAACGGAAAATGTAATCAAAACCAAAGTCTAAAGCAACCTGATTGCACCAACCCTAATTATTCTTAAGTACTTGCTAAACTTAACGTAGGTACATTCTATTGCAACTCATACGCCACGTCGTCTTGCAGAACCATTTCCCAGCAACTAAACGAAGCAACCATCAACGCCAAAGCCATTTCCACCAAACCCTGTGAACAAAGTGCAACAAAAAAGCAGAATAACATAGAATGCAAATAAGGAAAACCGACACGTTAGGTTATACTTAGTTATTTCAGTAATTTTTGGAATCTCACGAACTTCTCGTTACTGTAATCAATAAATAGTACATTTAAAATTTAATATCTTTACTACAGCTCTCTATATTCATTAAAAATTCTGTTTTTAAAATAATTTTCTTAATTTTTTGCTTTGCATTCCAAAAAAACTTTTGTGAATGTTTTCACACGTAAATTCAGCAAAAATAGCGACTCCTTGACTCCACTGCACTCGTCAACATTAACGCCAATGCACCTGCGCAAAGCCAAACTGATGTTCTTCTGGGTGAGGTATCCTAGCTCAGCGGTACTGAAAATGTACTTTCCGGACATTAAATTCAATAAGAATAACACAGCACAATTGGTTAAATGGTTCTCAAACTTCCGGTAAGTACAAATAACAAAATGTAATATACACATGTAAGTAACTACGTATCGTTAATTTACTAAAATACTGTCAAAAATTTATAGTAGAATCTTCCCGCATATTTGGACTCTATGTACATTAGGGTGGTCCAAAAACAGTAAAGTCGGAATTGTAATGCTCTCACCCCCTAGGATTGTTCTATATCGAAAAAAGCATACCCCTATTTTTTAATTTTGAAATCAAAAATATATAGAGGTCGCTTAAAGCGCTCAAAGGTTTCCATGTATTTTTAAATGGGAAAAATACATTTTTTCGTAGAAATGGTATAGAATTCTTGAAAGTCAATATTTTTCGATCGGAACTCTGGTTCTCTTCAGGAGACTTTCAATAATAACACCCATTTGTTTATTTAACCATTTTTTAATACTAACGATTTTTTATTGTTCGTCCCATTGCATTTTTCGGTGTTTTTGCGGGTTTTTGGCGGACCTATAAATTATAGTTGCAATGGTTAAATAAACAATTGGGTATTATTGCTGGGAATCTTCTGCAGATAAGCAGAGTTTTCTGGTAGAAAAATATTGATTTTTAACTTTTGCCATTTCTACGAAAAGTGGTTTTTCCCCCATATAAAATACATGGAAAACTATGGGCGCTTTGAGCTACCTCTAAATATTTTTTGATTTCAAAATAAAAAAATTAGGATAATTTTTTTCGGTAAAGAACAATCCTAGGGGGTGAGAGCATAAAAAATCCGACTTTACTTTTTTACATGTATTTTTGGACCACCCTAGTGTACATACGATCATTCAATATTAAACGAAAAGGTGATTTCCTGCGCAATGGCCTAGAGTTCACTCTTTAACCCCACGTCTCCATTTTCTACTAAATGTGTCTTAACATCTGCCAAATTTCTGATTTAACTTTGTCCCACTTTCTCATGTGAGCAACTTGCTGTCTTAACATATGACTTTTCCAAATGGCATCAAGCCAACCAGATCGATCTGTACCCAATGTAGATGGCGCGGTAAAATGAAAACTTAGTTGTCAAACTACCAAGTGACAGCTGATGTTAAGACAGTGATGGTAAGAAATTCGGCAAGACAGATATGGTTTAACAGTGGAAATTTGCGGTCTCCACCTGACATTTCTGTCTTAACACAGTTTGTTTAACAGAATCTGTAGAAGGTGGAGACAAACTGACTGAAATGCAAAGAGCACAGTATATACAGTATTAAACCTTTTCGCAGTTTTTCACCATTTGGTCCCCGAGGAGTACTTTTGGGTTGTGTGCAGCGTTTTCGTTTTGCGCGCACGGCAACACTTACTGTGGGGAATTTCGCCTCATGATTATAAAAAATTCATTTCGAGGATAAAATATACATAATTATGTGTTATATATGAACAAAATGTAGGTTAAGTATAATATTTATCTTTAATGTACGCTGATATTCATGCTTAATGAAGAATAATAGGGGTCTTCATTAAAAGTGATAAACTCTTGATAAACTTGATAAAGTGATAAATTTATCATTTTGGTAAATGAACTGTCAAACTTTGTATGGAAATCTATTTAACCAAAGTTTATCACTTTATCAAACGACCTTGGTGGATAAATGTATAAATTCCAGCAAAATTTAACCCCCACAGGTTGCCAGGTAGTCGCTTTTGCTACGAACACATAAAGGCAAATGAACACAATGGACGAGGTAAGAATGAAACGTAACTAGCCATACAAGTTAAATAATAAACAGTTTTATGCAATTATTTACCAAGGTGCGTTCATGAAAGAAGGCGGATAAACTGATAAATTTAAGCAATTCATCACTTTAGATGAAGACTCCTAATATCAATAGTCAAGTACATAATTAACGCTTATATTTTATAAACTGGAAAACTCAAATCGTAATTATAGCATTAAATGGAGTTTTCTTAAATGTAAGTTTAAAATATAAAAAGGTCCATTGTAAGACTCAATTTTTTATGAAAAACGTTAATTTTGTGAATTTATCAAGCCAAACTCTAAATTTCCGAATATATTTTAGCGCATCCGCCCAGACAGTTCATTAAGCACACCCAAGCTTGAGTGATCTACAAGTTACAAGCGTTTTCAGCATTAACCAGTTCATTATCATGTACGGTGTAATATAACAAATCCTGTCCTAGTATCTATAATAATAGATACAAATTTGCAATGTTTTTAAACTTTTGCAATTGGTTTCGGGCACTATTACACAGTCATGACTTGTGCTACTCTGCCATAGTACGGTTGTTGCTCCCTTTCATACCACAGAAATTTTGTATACAACTCTGAATCAACAAAATTCATGCTCCTTCTCATTATCAACCGTGATCAGATTTTACCCCCGAGGAGTACTCAAAAAGGCTTATACTGTGGCAAAGAGCGAGAAAACTGTGCTGTACCATGATTCAATAATACAAGGTTAGATAATTATTGACAGCCGCGGTTTGACTCTCCCTTACAAAAGGTTGCATTTCCGAAGGATGGAGAATGGGGAAGAATGATATCTCTTGGTGCAAAAATGGTAGTAGAAAAGTAGGCAAAGTAGGCAATTAGTAGTGAAATTCCTTTGGTAAATTCTAATGTATTTGCAGGAAATCTGGCATTTTAAACGAAATATTTAACGTAATATTGATATATCTACATGAATTACGTCATTTATGTGCTATTTAGCTGGATAAAAACTACAAAATGACTCAAAATAAAAATAACACTACTATGGGTTTGATGTAAACATCCAATTTAAAAACAATTTATGTTTTCATCAGTTAAATATGCTTCATATGCATATACAAATAAACATATTGCACAAAAGCTTATACTTCTATTTCACAGTAAAGCTACACTTTTTCCAAGTAAATCTGCAAAGAAGCAACACGGTGCCACTGCTAAGGAAGCGATGCGAGAGAGACAGCTGTCAGTTTATCCCTGTGGACAACTGAGAACGGCAAATAAAACTGCCCTCTAGTGATGTGCTGAATTGTCGGTACCCAATACTTAAAAGGTTTCGGTACCCAATACTTCCTTATCGGTACCCGATGCCGATTTTTTACATTAAACCTTCGCCATTATATGCATTTTAAGTTTAGAAAAAACTTGCATTATTAATTTATATTAAATCGGCACACTTGAACTTATCGCAACAGAGAAATATTATTTTATCAGCTTTAACCTTAGTCGCTCCAAGGTTCAAGAAAAAAACTTCGACGGTTGAAGAAGCCTTTCAGCTCCCTCCTGCAACCAGTTAGCTACAAGTTTCGGATCGATATCGCACTTGTTGACATAAAAATATTTCTTATCATACGTCAACAAAACCGATACCGATTCGAAAATTGTGGCTAACTGGTTAGAGAATCTGCCCCCAGGCCTACAAAAATGATATCGTCCGATTCAGCTGGAACAAAAATGCTTCAAACAAGTAAGAGTTTCTCTGCATTATGGCCTCGAACCGACATATATACATCTTTCATTTTAATCAGTATTAAAAGCTCTATTGGCTCCTACATTCGGGTTTTGATAGGCGAATCTCCCCTGAACCGTTTTTTCCATCGTTTTGGCCTATGTGTGCTTTTATTCGAAACCTAAATGCTTCGGTACCGAGTATCGAGAGTATTGGATACTTAAAAGTATTGACTTAGCACACCACTACTGCTGTCATCTCATTCACTGAGAGCCGATTACACTATGTAACAAGGTTTTTGTCCCTGGGTTGTAATTGTTATTTCCTAGTCAGTTAGGTCCCAAAAGTATAGAAAACAGCTATTGTCGCAAGATAACTTTGCTTTTGTGACCATGGCAGCGCATGGCATGGGTCTTATAAAGCAATTCGTCAAAGCTCTCGACAAAAATTCTTCAGCGTTCAAGTACCTACAAGACTTGTTCCCTAAGCTCTCTGAGGCGAAAGTTACAGCCGGTATCTTCGTTGGACCACAAATAAAGAAAATCTTCGAGTCTGAGGAATTCCCCAAGAAGCTCACTCGTTAAAGTCACATGTCAGAGGAAGCGTCACGACAGCAAAGTTTCCGAGGAATATTAGGTGGTTTCCATACTTTTAAGGCATAACAGACTAGGAAATAACAATCACATCCCAAGGACTGAGAAATTTTTTTTTTTGTTACTTAATGTTAGCGGTGCTGCCATCGGCGCACTATGGGACTACAGCGGCCAAAAGTAGTAAAAACAGATAAGCAAATTCTGAAAAAATAATTACTAATAATTAATATTTGCAATCATGATACGAGCTTAAAATAGGAGCAATGCGAGAAAATAAATTTGTAAGAAAAGATTTTCATTTTTTCGCAAGTAATTTGAATTCATTTTTCCACTTGTGCGGATATATAAAAAGCCAATCTAATTGATGAGCAGTTTTTGAATACATCTGTGGTCAAACATTGCTTTAAATTTTTATACATCTTTTGAATTGCATAAAACAGTTTACCATGAAATTCTACATAATTTTGTGAGTGTAAAATTTTTCGAGTGCTTACTTTTAAAAGGGATATTAAAAAAGGACCCAGGAAGCGAGCTAAATTATACTTAGGACAAGTTAGCATTAAATATGCGTGTCATATCTCCTTTTCTAGACTAACCTCCTGTAAAATTTATTGAATTTTTATTGTAGAGTAAAAAGGAAAGACTCTGATATGTATATTAAATGAATGATATGCAATATAAAGTGGAAATTAAAGAAGGTGTAGATATTAATGACTCGCCAATCTATTACTCCCAATCAACGTTCAGCCAAAAATGGACGTTTCTCCGGACGGGATCCGTTTTCGATGGCAAGAGTCCTGCTTGCCTTAGCTCAGCTTTTGTGGTATAAAATGTAGGTAAAATTGAAAGTTTCAGTGTAAATACATATCGTGCACATAATTTAATATGCCGGTATTGTAAATGCTTTCGCTTTGTCATTTTTAAAATGAAGAAATATTAACTTCTATAGAAATAAAATAAATGTGCCTGTTCATTTTCTCCAAAATCCATAAAATTTAGTACTTGGAGCCAAAAAAGCTGTGTAGGAGGTGGGCTGTGGTGCTGTACAGAGCTGTTCGTAATTCGCTTCGGCAGTTAAAGCGACAGCACGAACGAAGCGCAACGAATATGAAATTTCTAAGCCAAAGCAACAACACTCTTCACGCTTTTGTGCAAAACAAACCGCTAATTTTTGCCTTTCGCATTTTCGTATCAAAGAGTGAACTATAGTATAATAAAGTTGACAGAAATGGACTTACAGGGTAGGCCTCAACCAATTAGTCGCCCGGCTGAACTATGCATTGCAGCCCTGTTGGATTTGATAACTAATAAAATAATGTAAAAAATATTTAAAAAAAACAAGATTTTATTTAATATGAGCTCTCAAATGAATAGAATAAAACAAAATATGCCCAAATATGCAAGGAAAGCTTAACGTCGAAAAGCTGCAATCACAACAGACAGCCAGCGCTTTCGCTACTCGACTCTCACACCTGCTCTCAGAGAGCACTCTTCAACAAACCGACATATGCGAGCAGTGGAACCACATTTCCCGCTCATTAAGTACCGCCGCCGAAGAAGTAGTCGGATTTCAGCGAGCCCCAAAGAACAACTGGTACGATGAGGAGTGTCAGGAAGCTGCAGAGAAAAAAGATGCCGCCTACAGGGCCACGCTGCGATCGGGCGCAACGCGCGCTATGTGGGACCGCTATAGGGATCTGAAGAGGGAAGCGAGACGTATTTGCCGCAACAAGAAGAGAGAGGTAGAAATACGTGATTGCGAAGAGCTTGAAATGCTGGCCGACAGGAGGAATACCCGAAAATTTTACCAGAGAGTTAGGCGACTTACGGAAGGTTTAAAGACCGGGGCGCACTCCTGTAAGAACAATAATGGCGACCTAGTAACTGATGTCCAGAGCGTACTTAAATTATGGAGGGAACAATTTTCCGCCCTACTAAATGGTAGCAGCACGGAAAGTTGTGGAGAAGAAGTACCCGAGCCCGCAGTCGATGATGACGGAGTCGACGTTCCACCGCCTGACTATGACGAGGTACGTATAGCAATAACGCGGCTGAAAAACAACAAAGCCGCTGGAGCTGACAGCCTGCCATCTGAGCTATTCAAGTACGGCGGCGAGGAGTTGATAAGGTGCATGCATCAACTCTTGTGCAGAATATGGTCAGATGAACGCATGCCCGATGACTGGAATTTAAGTGTGCTCTGCCCAATCCACAAGAAAGGTGACCCCGCCATTCGCGCCAACTACCGCGGGATCCGCCTTCGAAGCATAGGTTACAAGATCTTATCGAGCGTATTGTGTGAAAGACTGAAGCCCACCGTCAATGAACTGATTGGGCCTTATCAGTGTGGCTTTAGACCTGGCAAGTCCACCATAGACCAGGTTTTCACAATACGCCAAATCTTGGAAAAGACCCGCGAGAAAAGGATCGACACTCACCACCTATTTGTCGACTTTAAAGCCGCTTTTTACAGCACTAAAAGGAGTTGCCTATACGCCGCTATGTCTGAATTTGGCATCCCCTCAAAACTCATACGGCTGTGTAAAATGACGTTGAGCAATACCCCCAGCTCCGTCAGAATTGGAAAAGACCACTCCGAGCCGTTCGCCACAAAACGGGGTTGCAGACAGGGCGACTCCCTTTCATGTGACTTCTTTAATCTGATGTTGGAGAAGATAATAAGAGCTGCAGAACTGAACCGCTCAGGAACAATTTACTACAAGAGCGTGCAATTGCTGGCTTATGCCTATGACATCGACATCATCGGTAACAAAAACCGCGAAGTCTGTTCTGCCTTCTCCAAGCTGGATAGGGAAGCAAAGCGCATGGGTCTGGTGGTAAACGAGGACAAGACGAAGTATCTCCTGTCATCAAACAAACAGTCAGCACATTCGCGCCTTGGCACCCACGTCACTGTTGACAGTTACAATTTCGAGAAAGTAGAGAATTTCGTTTACTAGGGAACCAGCATTAGCACCGATAATAATGTCAGCATTGAAATCCAACGTAGAATCACTCTTGCCAACAAGTGCTACTTTGGACTGAGTAGGCAATTCAGGAGTAAAGTCCTCTCTCGACGTACGAAAACCACGCTCTATAAGTCACTCATCATACCCGTGCTGCTATATGGCGCAGAAGCATGGACAATGACAACATCCGATGAGGCGGCTCTTGGGTTGTTTGAGAGAAAGATTTTGCGAAAGATTTACGGTCCTTTACGCGTTGGCGACGGCGAGTACCGCAGACGATGGAACGATGAGCTGTATGAGCTTTACAACGATATGGACATAGTGCAGCGAATTAAAATACAGTGGCTCCGCTGGCTTGGTCATGTCGTTCGAATGGACACCGATGCTCCAGCTCTGAAAGTATTCAACTCGGAACCCGCTGGTGGTAGCAGAGGAGGAGGGAGGCCCCCACTGCGATGGAAAGATCAGGTGGAGAAGGACTTGGCTTCACTTGGCGTTTCCAATTGGCGTCAGTTGGCGTGCTTTGCTGAACTCGGCCAAAATCGCTTAGGCGGTTAGCGCCAAAAAAGAAGAAGAAGAAGCGTATTTTAATATTCTGAATTCCGCAAAGCAAGTATACATACATATATATGCAGATATAGCTTATATTAACGTAATGCATGTAATTATAACTAATAATAATTTCAGAAACAGTTCAAATTTATATTATTATTATTATATGC
Source organism: Rhagoletis pomonella (assembly GCF_013731165.1). NCBI lineage: Eukaryota > Metazoa > Arthropoda > Insecta > Diptera > Tephritidae > Rhagoletis > Rhagoletis pomonella. The sequence continues at coordinate 67,952,755 of NW_023458555.1, read as the reverse complement.
GATGAAATCTCTGAACACTGCATTCATTTTTATTAGCACTCTTGAATATGAATATGAATATGCAAACAATTTTTGCTTGTGGTTTGAAAAAAAAAAAAACAAATACATACATATTTAGAGACAATTCTCAGCCAAAATATTCACCAAAATTTTGGTCAGTCTCTATAATACAAAACAATGTTGAGGCTTGGCATCGTTGTGAAATGAAATTCTGGGTTGTATAAACTTATCAATGATTTGAAAGGCGAGTTGATTTATGCGAAAGCTCACGACAATTGAAAATGGCCAAAAAATATCCCAAAATATAAAATCTAAAAAGCATATAGAACAACTAAAAGAATGATGAAAAAAACACTAGACTCAAGTCATATTTGTTTTCTTAAAAGAATTTCTAAAAATTTAATTGTATATTAACTTCTTTTGCCCATTATTTTTTTTAAGAACAGAATAAGATTGCTTTAATTTCAGTATTAAGTAAGGTAATAGTAGCAATGTATTTTAAAACAAGCTTTCTAAGTATGAACCAAATCGGATCATAAATATTGGGTTCCCAAATATCTCCCTCCTGAGCCTTCTAGCGGGCATTTCATTTCACTGCATTGTCATCGGGTTATGAGCTAGGTTTAAAGTTTCAGGCTCAACTTTTAGGACTGTTCAGGATCTTGTGCAAATAATCGTGGATTTTCAATTGCAAATTTTTTGGTATGCTCAAGATCCTGAACAGACCCATTGACTGCGAATTTCCAGGACATATATACATACAAGTGAAGTTAAATAAAAGCTTGTAAAAAATTCAGAATTTTGGCCCGAAATATTTTGAACCCAGAATTTTACTTTCCAGAATTTTAATTCTACATCATTTGGTTCTTACAGAATTTTAAAATACAGAATTTTGACCCGAAATAGTTTTAACTGCAAAGAATTTTTTTAAAGAATTTTCAACCTAATAATTTTTGAAAAGCAGAATTTACTACCGCTTCCGCACCCAGTAGGTCATAACTAGAGTAGGAATGGGCACCGTTTCCAAAAAATCGGTTTTTGATTAATCGCGATTTTTTATTCAGGTTTTAAACTGTTTCAATAAACTTTATTAAAAACCTGATCTTTCGGTTTACCGAAAAATCCGCAATATAAAAAACCCTACAAAACCAAGTAAGAAAGTCTAAGTTCGGGAGGAGCCGAACATTAAATACCCGGCGCAAGTATTAAATATATGTTTTTTCACCTTTCCGAAACCTACCGCTAGATGGTAAGCCGGGGTGTATCAATATTGAGTAAGTTAGCGTCCTTAAATTTCGAAATATTGAAATTTCAAGCATTTCTGAAATTTATTGTTATATGAAAAGCGCCCGTAATTTTAGGCCGATTTCAACAATTTTCAACGCTTTGCTTTTATGTGGCAAGCACAATAACCATACCGAGTTTGGTACAAATTGGTAGAACGGTTACCGAGATACATATATGTGATCATAAGTGGGCGGTGCCACGCCCATTTTCCAAAATTTTATCATAAACGTATTTCTTGGTAAATGATGGTTGCAAGCGTCAATTTTGAATAAATTAGCTTTAATATTTACTGATTTATCGAAGCTTTCGTATTTTTCTAAATTACCCTTATATGGAATGTGGGCGTGGTTATTGTCCGATTTTTTAAATTTTCGGCCATTTGGTATGCTGTACCAAAGTCAACAAATGTGAGAAGTTTGGAAGAAATCGGTGCAGCGGTTGCCAAGATATACACATGTAACCGTAAGTGGGCGTGGCTACACCCATTTTTCAAAAATTTATAATTTTCTTATTTTTCGTCTCAAAATTATTATAAATATCAATTTTGAGTGAATAATCATGAGTAGTTACTAAAATATCGCAGTTTTCGTATTTCTGAAAATTACCGTTATATGGAAGGTAGGCGTGGTTATTGTCCGATTTTGCCCATCCGTCCTACGCCCGATAGACGTACACGTACCAAGTTTTGTTAAGATATCTTAATTTTTACTCGAGTTATCGTGTGCACAGACGGACGTACGGACGGACAGACAGTCACCGCTTAGTCGATTTCTGTTTTCATTCTGATCATTTATGTATACATTTGTCTATATCTATCTCGACTCGTTTTGCCTGTTACAAACAACCGTTATGTGAACAAAGTTATAATACCCTTGTGCATAAGTGCGCTCGGGTATAAATATACAAAACTAAAAAACATCGATGTCGAACTAAATTTAAGCAAATTAATTTTTAATTTGTTTAAGTATCTTACTTAAATTGCAACGCAAACCAATTAAAACCATCATTTGTACTTTTTTGTATCTAAGAACTTCGTTTTTCTCATTTTCGTTGTTGGTGTTTCCGACAGGGTAGGAGTGTGATGTAGTGTGGAACGATTTTCCGTCATCCCTTGTCAAATTTGGTTTGGATACAAACCGGTTTCAGCATTGTGCCATCTTCAGTGTAATTTTTCGTTCTCCAAATTTGAAAAGGGATGACGTAAAATCGTTCCACATTACATCAACTTCGTTTTTAATAGTTTCGGAAAGTGTTTTTTCTTAACAGTCAAGGGCAAGATTCACAATCGATTTTCCTTGGCTCCCAGATCAGCAAAAAAGTGAGTAGTCACTTTGAAGTTTTTGATACGCCATACAATTTAAATCTTGTAGTAAATCGAAGATATAAAAAATAATTCTGTAGCACTACTGGGGAATGTAAAAACAAAATTTTCAGTTTACGGTTTAAAAGGTAAACGACGAATAACACCTAAAGTAAAAAAAATATCGAGAAAATGGTTAACCAAATTTAAAAAAAAAAAACGGGTTTTAGAAACGCCGATCTTTTTTGAACATCCCTAAACTAGAGCTCGAATGGTATGCTAAAAATAAGCGTAAAAATATTTACCAGCTAACTTTAAGAAAAGTATGTTCCAATTATGTTTTAACTTAAAAATGCAAGCTCCAGTCACAACAATAACAGATAGCTTCCATCATTAATAATAATAGTTTTGCGCTTACACATATGTTAGTGTTTGGCCGAGCTTCTCCTACGGTTTGTGATGCGCGCCTTGATGTTGGTACACAAAGAGGAGGGACCTACAGTTTTACGCGGACTCCGAGGGGCGCTATTAGAAAAAACTCTTTTTTTGTTTTTTATTTTTTGATGTGGGGTTGAACCGGGCTTGAACCCAGGCCCTCTGGAGTGGTAGCGCGCACTGCTAAGCACTATACCACACCGGCCATCATTGGAGCACGTAAAATGAAGTTTTTGCGGGATGGGTTTGGGCGCAGAAGTGAAGACGCTGTGAAAAAGGTTAGATGAGGATAAACTTAGCGAGCTGCGAAAGCGTAACAATTCCAAGCTAAGATAAGTGCATAGTATAATTTTAGGTTTTGTGTTTTTTTTTTGGGTCTGGAGCTTTTTACGAATAGTTGGGAAATTTATAGTTATAAGGAAAGCATACCTGCTTTCGAACGAAGTATATCTAGTATTTAAAAATATTTCGTCATTAGACACGAATAAAGTGGCGCGGTGTTTTGACGGCGAAAAGGACGCATGAAAAAAACTTTGACAAAAAAGACACGTAAAAAACCTCGGCGAAGAAAGAAGCGTAAACATAATTGACGGCGAAGAAAGAGCTTCAGCATCAGTCTCCAAAACTCTTTTAGAATTTGTATACTGTGCACGGTTTTTCTACAAAAAGCTTTAGAAAACGGTAGTAGAAAGCGTAGCAAATTTCTTAGGAAGTCCGTACTGTCTTAAGGAAATTTGACACGAGAAAACTTTTCGTCATTGCTGCACCGTTTTTTATATATGTATTTAGTTTTGGCTTTTCTAGAGAGCTGGATACTAAGTTAGCACAAAATTGTAACTGTCTGCTGGATTATAAACAAATTTCATACATGGATATGTATTGTATTTTGAAACGAAATGTTTCCGTTATTTTATTGTTAAAATGCATGTATTATTTATGTTTGTAAAATATTAGGAAAATATTGTCAATTGCATATTTTACTTGTTTATAGCGCATATTTTTGAATTTTGACGACATTTTATATGCGCACATTTTCGATTTTTTAGTACATGAGATTCCGAGCCCTAGTTATAACTATCAAAATTTCGAAGCAGTCAAAAGAAAGTATTTTCACATGGAAGTGCCTGCAACGATGCATAACTTGTATATGTGTATCGCACCCTAAATCAAAAACAGTCGCAACTCGAAAAATCGTGAGTGTTCAGGAGAAGCATAAAACTGTTGATGCTGCCCAAGCGGCGCAAGCAAAACAAAAACAGAAGAAACAGAAGAAGAAGAGGGTGCAGAAGTAAAAATTTTGGCGGCTGTTAGAAATATTATTGAATAAAAAGCTAATTTGGAAAATGTTGAGTTGTGTCTGTTTTTGATTTAGGGTGCGAGATGCACATATGTATGTATATACATGGATGTGGATAGAAGTGTATGTTTATGTATGTATGTTTATGACCCATTTGCAAACTACGCTGTGGTGAAAACTACTAGTTCTGCAATAGTTTTTACCCAGTTTACTTTGCAGGTCAACTAAGTACATAATTAATCTTCAATTATCTCTCGGGGTACCTATATGTCAGTATAGCAGCATAGTTGCATAACTCGTTTTTCAGAGAATTTTTTTGAAGTGAAACTTCTTATACGAGTTCGGTGATGGTTGCGTTAAATATTTAACACCAAGTCATAAAATCTGTACCGTTCGTTCGATTTGCAAAAATGAGGTGTCACATGAAAGGCCTTGTCCTTCCAGTGTGCAACATAGCTTTAGTTCCATTAAAGGAGTTGCCGCATGTTACAAAATTGAATTCAAAATTTCTCTGCCGCAGAGGGTTGCGTTAAATATTTTTAACACCCACTCATAAAATCTGTACCGTTCGTTCGATTTGTAAAAATGAGGTGTCACATGAAAGACCTCGTCCTTCGGGTGTGCAATATAGCTTTAGTTCCATGAAAGGAGTTGCCACATGTAAGATAATCGAACTTAAAATTTCTCTGCCGCAGAGGGTTGCGTTAAGGACGAGGTGTCAAATTAAAGGGCTCGACCTGTAGTTGTGTAATATGATTTTAGTTTTTTAAAGGGTTGCCATATATACGAAAATCAAATTCAAATTATTTATTAAAATAAATAAAGTATCCGAATATGGGATCCAAAAGAAATGGTTTTGAATAAAGATTAAGATGAAGATGAAGATGAAGATGATGAAGATGAAGATGAAGATGAAGATGAAGATGAAGATGAAGATGAAGATGAAGATGAAGATGAAGATGAAGATGAA
>NW_023458555.1:67925359-67947066 GCF_013731165.1 Rhagoletis pomonella | reverse complement strand
AAGGTGAAGGTGAAGGTGAAGGTGAAGGTGAAGGTGAAGGTGAAGGTGAAGATGAAGATAAGAAGACTGTTATGATCGACCTGTAATTCTCGCTGGAGATTTCAACGTCAACTCTTTGCTGACCGAATCTGATGAACTGATACAATTTTTTAAAGAAAAATTTTCACTGGAAATGGTTAATGGTGGAAATGATTCAATTTCAGTGACGATGTTTGTTACGGCTTTTTGCATTTCAGATGACGATATAAATACATATGAGACCATGAGGGCCAGAGTAGCCTAACTGACATTTCAATAAAAGTTGAGGTGAACCTTAAAAACATGACGAGAATTAAAACGGTAATAGCCCGAGGCACGCCCTTTTAGTATTCTTTTACTAAAATATGTAGCTTCACGTATGTGCAATAAACTTTTTAGTAAAATACCGCATTTAGTTTGTATAGATCCCTCTTTCTCATATTACTAAAAAAATTGTTTTTTTTTAGATAGGCTCCTCTGGCCCTCATGGCCTCATATCGATGGCTGAGTGGAAGATCGACCTATCTCGGCAGCCAATTCGAAAACGCCCTATCTCAAAAAACTTTTCAACAATGCCCTATTTCACAATTTGTTTGAAGAACGCCTTATTTTAGATTTTGATAGGGCGTTTTTCTGATTAATCAGATCCTGAGTAATTACTGTTTACTCAAAAAAAATTTATTTAAATCTGAATAACTTTGTTCATTTCTTTTGAGTTTGCTTTCAAACCAAATGAAATTTTTTTATACGTATGTATGTTTGTATGTACAAATATTTTTATTCGTATGCACATTCAATATTTTTCTTATTTATAAAAATAAAATGCCAAACAAGTACGTATGGAACTTCATAAAATGAAAAATACGTATACATATATAAACACATTTGAACATAAGTATGTATAAATTCTCTTCTATTTATATAAACATACATATGCATGTGTGTATGTAAAACAAAATATAACAGCAATTCCTCAGATTTCTGGTTAATCAAGTTATGATTAATCAGTTTGCTGATTAATCAAATTAATTAGATTCTGATTAATCAATATGTAATTAATCGGAAAATTAATCATTTCGATTAATCAAAATTAATTATTCTTTGATTAAATAATTAATCGGGTTTCGATTAATCACCTTGTTCGATTAATTGATTAATCGCACATCCCTAATTAAGAGACGTTGCGGGAAATGGGGCGATAGTAAGCATGTATAATAGTTCGATTTTCATTGTATTCTTAATTACGTATTGTATAGTTCAGCTCGAAAAAGCAGATAACCGGGAAATTTTTCCAATAATGGATCAGGCTTTGAAAAGAAGAGAGGCTTATAATTTTTAAGTAATTAGTTGTTAAAGCTGCAAAAAAGTCAAATTCAACCTCACTTTTTCTTTTGTAGAGCGATTGAACTGAATCGCGCGATTTTTTAGTACAAATTTTCACTCTAATAAAATATTGTGGTTGTTCACGCTTGTTTTACCTTGAAATTTATATATCTGTGATCATAAGCAATAACCGCCTAAGTCGAAAAACCTGATTTCGAGAAAAAACGTTTTAAACATTTGGATTGTAATGTTAACCTTATGGGGAAACCAAAATGTGTGTGTCTATAACTTTTTTAATACCCTAACTGGAGAGATGGGGATTTCACAAACACATGGAATAGTAGTTGCAGAATACGATAGCATATATTCTTTCTTAAGTCGACTTGGCGGTTAATCTTATGACCACAGGTATTTTATATACTTTATATTTCGTAATGCCTCACAAAGTATTTTTGGTAGGGATGTGCTGGATAGAGATTTTTCCGGATACCCGGATTCCAGATACCATGTAAAATCAAGAGCCGGATTCGGATATCCGATCGGATATACGGAAGGCTGCTGGGCTGAGATTGCCAATAATGGACCAATTCCTATATCAGGCAAAGTATATTTTTAATGAAATTCCGAGGAGGTTTTGAGGAGGTGCTCATTTACCGATATCTTCAAGATTTTGTGTACAAATGATAACAGTTTTAAAGTTATTTGTTGTTAAAATTTCCCCATTACTTCACTTTTTTTTATATAAACACTGCAATAATCACTTCTCTTTTTATTAATATACCATCTTTCCTTCATAAAAAAATGAATGTACATTGATTTTACTAAATATTTAACAATCAATGCTTATAAAAGTGTTCTTAAAATAAGTTTATATTCGCAAACAATCGTAAACACACAATTGTTGGCGATGGCCTCGATGTATGTAATGCCAGATCGTTGAAAATGTAAATACATACATAGATATTTTCACCCAAAACTAAGAAGTCCTACCTAAATTATCTTCTGGGACATTAACAAAGATACGGCCCTCGAACCCAATGCTTATTTCATTTGGTTGACGCAAAATACTAGCCATTCATCGCGCAGCTATAATACAAAAACTGTAGATAACTAGCAAGCCGACTACTTAAATATTGTACATATGTATGTATTAAAGTCCAGCGCAAGTGTATTTGCCGCATTTCGTTCAATAAGTACTCCTTGCATTGTACTCTACTCCCAACACATTGTTACTCTTTTTCCGCATACATACACTACTTGGCGTTGAGAGAGTAAATACTTCACGTACTTGCTATCAGCGTTGCCATTTTAGCCGTTTTCCGGCTAGATTTAGCCGGTTTTGATAGCAACTAGCCGGAGAAAATTCGATCTAGCTGGCAGCCGATTTGTTAGCCGGTTTGTAAAAAAAAGTTAGCCGTTTTTAGCCGATTTTACTATTTGCCTAATTTTCAGGTGCAAAAAGTAAACAAGTTGTTCGAAAGCAATAATGCAGATCCAATGAAGATTTTTAATGAACTCAATGTTTTACTTTCGCATCTATGCTCCCTAGTGGTTATTAGCGCGGACACATTTGATCCTATATGCTCCCCGTTGGAACCATACCTTGCTCCATTTCCTCAGTTTTATCACAGTTTTGAAGAGTATTTAAAAACAAAAGTAAGCACAAACGCTTTTGACCACGAAGCCGAGAAAATAATTCGAGAAAATGGTCGCTATTTTATTATCACTTTAATAAAGGAATTACGCCAACGCCTCCCTACAAATATTGCCACACTAAAAAAAATTGACTTTTTTCGGTTGGAAATGCATTAAGAGTGATTAAACTAAAAGTATTTGTTCAACTACAGCAACAAAAACACAAATATAATGCCGACGAAATAACATCCATAGAGATGCAATGGCAACGGTTAACGTTACAAACCTGGAGTAATTTAGACTCAACTGTAAAATTTTGGGCCGAAGTTTATCAATTTCGAAATGCCCTAGGAGAAAACCCTTTTGCTGACCTTTCCAACCTAGTTTTTAGTTTTCTTGTTTTGCCTATAAGTAATGCAGAATTAGAGCGAATATTTAGTTCAATGAATATAATAAAAACTAAGCAAAGAAATCCAATGTGCGTTAAAACGTTAAACGCTATTTTATATATAATATACGGTTTAAAACGTGAAGAAAAATGCTGCCATAATTTTACTGTAGATGACGATCTCTTAAAATTAATGAATTCAGGTGATATATACAATAGTGATTCATTTGATGATGAGGAATATACACTCGATATAAATTAATGGTGTTAACTAGTCTTTCGTTTCTTGCGATTTATTTTAATAAAACATGTGAATTTTCACTAAAACATTTTAGCCGTTTTTAGCCGCTTTTTTTGCCAATCTAGCCGGTCGGCCCAAAAAGTTCTGGCAACACTGCTTGCTATTACTCCACCAAAGTAGGTACTCTACTTTCTCTCATCGCGTACGAGAGATATTTGCTGCTTCCAAAATGGAGGAGCAAATCTACTCTCTGTATACTTGTAGTACTGGAAGTACTTGCGTGTTAAATTTCAATTCTGGTTGTTAGCCTACTAGTTGATATCATTTGCGGCGCTGGTCAGTGAAATTGAAAGAGTAAAAATAGTATATGGAAATTGACGATGTAAGGAAATGTTTACGGCCTTATTTATAAAAAATAACGTAGATTTAGACAGTTGTTTAATGTGACATTTTCATAAAACTTTTGTATTTAAGCAGCTTTTTAAATATATGTATGTACTTATATTTTTATGAAAGTATTATTTCTCGTTTCTAATTTTCTATAAAACTATTTGCAGTCATTAACCAACAAATAAGTTGTCAAAATCAACAGCTTAAGCAATGCTGCTATACGAAATTAAATTATTAGTGGCAAATCAAAATTTTGAAAAGTCCCGATTTTCACATTCGATAGTTGGACGTGGTAGCGACGAGATGTACGAGCATTTTTTTCTTAAGAGCTGCATACTGATTTAAGAAATTTTTCATAGAACCCAATTTATTTTCCATTTATTGTGCGAAATTTTATATGAATTTTTAGTTTTTCTTGAGAGCCTCTATATATAACTTGATTTCAAGAGAAACGAATTTTCATTGGGCACATTCAGAAGGCGCAACAGCTCAGTAACTGGTGCGATTGCACCTTCTGAACGCGTTGTTGCGTACTTCTGATCAACTGAATAGTTGCGTGTTAGATGATCGTAATATTTTTCTGATCATTTGAGATAACATGTTGTTGTGTACCTTTGGGAGTTGAATTTGACAGCTAATGTATGAAGTCGTTCAGAAGACGCATAACGATCACTGATTTTTTTTAGCAAAGGTTGCGTTCAACTGCTGCGCCTTCTGAACCTACCCATTGATAGCTTCTTTTTGATAACACTGTGCGACATTTTAAATCGGTATTGAGTAAAACCAAATGCAAGAGATAGTTTTTGAATTCCATTGAGTTTTTTTTAATAAATACTAAAGTCAGAGGTGTATATATGGCGAAAGAAAAACTTTATCCGATTTTTTTAAATCGAAACTACATTTTTACATATGTACATGCATACATAAATATATTTAACATGAAATTGAAATTTTCACATCAATTTGCGCTATCTTCAAACCCATGGTTTCAATTGTACGCATATCGTCAGGGTTTCCCCACAACTTGGTTTTGCTGCAGTGAAGCGACAGAGCAAGTGACAAGAAAAAATATATGCGGACACTTATGTATATATGCATCTATGCACATACGTATCTATGCACATACATACATATGTACTTAGGTATGTATATCAGCATTTTAGTTGAATGTACGTTTTGCTCGTCGCTCTCTTTATCGCTCCACTACATTCCAGTCCTTAGTTTTATTCAAATACCACAAAAGTATGTTTTCTTCGAAAATACTCAAGTACTACCAGTAGAGTACTCTACTGTCAAATACCTTTTACTCGCAGTAGTTGCGGAAGGCAAAGTAAATACTTTAAGCGTCTTGCTATTGATCGGTAGTTTACGTACGCTTGCAGAAACTGTTTTATGCTTACTCACACTTGACCCGAACGATGAGAGTAAAGGAGGGAAAGTATTTGCGCGGCGATCGGATGTCTTGTTAGGCCGTTGAAATGGAATTGCGCAGGAGTTTAGTATGTATTGTTGACTTCATTGTTCAATTCCACATACAAAAGTTTTACATACATACATATTTACAAGTATGTGTATATACATATGAGGAAGCATACGAGGGTTGCTATTTATATTTCTTGCCTTAAAAACTCCTAGTGTTGTCAGGCGGCATCTGACGTTCCCATTGGAAATTTTTACATATTTTACAATAAACGCACTCAGAACGTCTTGGAGTGTGAGCCATCCTTTAGCACCGATTCAGCCAGGTCGGTTTAAAAATAAGCGACCCGATGGGTAGTGCTGTTAAGTAAAAAAACTGCTCTATTGTGAATTGCTAATGAGAAAGTTCTTAGGGAATTTTTTGTTTCCTTATGTACATAGGTACTTGATAAATATTTTAAATAAGTATACATTATGCAAATACCTCCCAAAATTACTCATTTCCATTGGTTTTTGTATATGAATCCATTTTAATTAATCACACGTTTCTTGCCAGATAGCAACAGGGTTGCTTAAGCAACTAAAACGAAAATTTTTCCAAGTTGAGCGATCTTTTGTCGCTAGTTTATAAAAAAAAGTTAAGCTAATTTATTTTCTCGTGGTCACTGTTCGCTCACGAATTCCGTGAAGAAATCCGTTGTTGTGCCAGAAAATATCAATGCTGGGCGCGAAATGATGGAGCAAGATCGTCATGTCACATACCGTAAGATTGGATGCCACACATTAAAAAAAAAATGCAAGAAGAGGCTCGTGTCGATTGGTGTAAGGAAAAACTGAAACGAATGCAAAAGTGTATTGATCGCTATGGAGAATATTTTGAAAAACAGTAAACCATTTTCAACCACCGATGTTAAGTTTTCCATTGGTAGGCCAGAAATATAAATAGTAATCCTAGTGCATACATATGTATATATGTATGTACGTACATCCATATATGCATATTTAGGCCCGCATACTTTCGGGAAAGTCCAACTGACACCAATTCGGCAAAGAATGTCTCTTGCGCTTTGCATATTACAGTTTAGCCTCTGAAATACTAATGCAACAGAGGAAACAGTATAGGATTAGGAGCAACAATAACACCAGCACACATTCAATCAAATAGATCTAGGAACTATCGATATAAATAACCTTTAAAGAGGTATGTAGGTATGTATTAGCCTTCATCACCAAAAAAATTGCGGTTTTTTCTGCCGGGACTACAAAATTTATTATATGTACTTGAAGACTGCCACCAAAATATTTCACACAATTTTTCAGATTTAATGGAGTTTGTTATGAAAAATGGTTTCTTAAAGGAATATTTAAAAAAATCTCCCTCAGATGCCCAAATAGTTTAAGCTTAAAAAATATGCATAAAAATATTTTCACAAAATTTTCAACGGAATCGTAATAATGAAATTTTTGGTGCTGTTTTTTAACTTTTTTCAAAGGTTGGTTTAACCCTGGAAGTGCTTCGCTCGTTTGACCCTGTCTCCGGGCTTGTTAGTCTTATTTTCTCTTTTACGTATAACGAACAAAAAGGTAAATGACTTCAGAGAGAGGTACACAGCAAAACACGATTTTTGTTAGTCGAATCGACTTTCTCTTTTATACTTTGAATGAGTTTATTTGCAAATAAATAAAAAGGGTGAGAAATTAACTTTGCAATCGTACCTAATAAGTCTAAATCTGTAAAGTTCTGGATGAGTTATTCAAGTTTTTCTTTGATTATTATGATTCCGTAGGAATTTTTGTTTAAATATTTGTATGCAAATTTTTCAAGCTTAAACTGTTTTGTTATCTGAGGTGATTTTTTTAATACCTTAAAAAGCTATTTTTACTCATAAAAAACTAAATTTTAGAGGTATTTTCAAATTGGTCCAGCTCACGTAAATTTTAATATTTTTCCGAAATATTTTGGTGAAAGTCTTCAAATTAAATAGATTTTATAATTCCAATGGAAACACAGTACCAATTTTTTTGTTATTGGGAGTGATGCAGTCTAATGTATCTATATTCCTATGTATGTATGTACATACATCCCCTGCACAAATCGCGACTACTCCATGCACGCATGTAAAGAACATCCCCTAAGGGTCGCGAAGTAGGTACTCCAAAATTAACCGAAATGCACATAAATAATGTGGTATAGATAACATTGGGATGTCCTAGAACAGGACCACATACTCCAGCTCTGCATTACGTCAGAGTAGCACAAAACTTCTCCATGGAGTACGGTTTACGTAGTGAGTGCGGCCTAGGGATGTCAGTGGCACAAACACATTGATGTATTTCTTTGATTCTCAACAAAATATGTTATTAGCGAAATTGTACAAAATTTTAAATAAATTACTGCAACTGAGCTAATTGTTTTTCTAAGGGAACTTTTTGGAGCCATTTCGTAAAAGTCACTTCTCTTTTTTGAACAATTGAAAAATTGCATTGACGGTTCAATGTACTAGAGATGTCACTTTTTAAAAAACATCGATACATCGAGTGGAAAACTTTTGATGCGTCGAAGCAAAACATCCTATTGACCCTCAATTGACCTCAAACCTGACATTATGGACGTTAGCGGACCACGGATTCGGGTTCAGTGACTCATAAACCCCATATGTATGAATTTTCATGCTTGGTTCAATATGCAGAAACCTTTTTTGTTGTAAAACTGTGTTATTAATAAAATTCAGTTCATTGCAATTAAGATATTGCGGGCGATGTAATTGCATTACTTGTTCTTCCTCTTTTGTCCAATATTTTAATCTCAATTGGTTCAATGTTTAAGAGTAAAATTTTTTTATGAATAAAAATGTACATGTTATTTACATGGAAAATTTCAAATGGAAATTTTTCCAAATGGGAGAATTTCCTTCTTTTAAGGCCATAAATTCGTTAGGCTAGTTATTTTGGCTCACCCTACTATACATGAAACTACAGCGACACTAACCAAATGAAAAATGTAAACAAACTACATATTAGCTGTCAAGTAGCTGACTGTTACAATCGCATAGTTGCCAACTTGGTGCTTTAAGCACTAGATTTAGTGCTTTTTGAAAATTATAACGCCAAACAAATTTATTTAGTGCCTAGTGCCTTTTTTAGTGTTTTTTCTGAACTAAAATTACTTCGAGATACATAGTTAAAGCCTGAAATAATTTGAAATATTTAAGGCTGTGGCAGCACTGAATTTACAAGAATCTACAAATTTAAATGGACTAAAATACAACCATGATTGATAAAAAGCTGAAGTTGCAAACCCACCTTGTTAAATTCGATTCGCTTTGAAAATGCTAGTACGTAAGTAAGTTAAGTATTTCTTTTTTTCTTTTCTAATTATTTGTACAAATTTTGCTTTTTTTTATCACCTGAGTAAAACACATCGTTTCTTGGTGCTGAATCCAAATCTGTCCTCACAATTTCTCTAGCACTAGAATTTTGAGATATCCTAACCTCAAAGTGTCAAAAACACAGTTTTTAGCGATATTTGACGTTATATAGTGAAAACATCAAATTATTTGCTCATTTCTAATTAGGGCATCATTTTCGTTTGATGCGATTCGATTTTTCTTTCTCGAGATATAGCAGTTTTAATGTGCAGTACTTCGGTATTATGTTATGAAAAAAGCATTTCCTGATTCAAAAAAATTTGGTGCTTTTGGTGTGGTAAAACGCTTTTTTTCCAAGTTTTTGGTACTTTTTGAAAATCAAAAGATGGCAACACTGTCCAATCGTCAGGTACCAGCACAATACCAATGCGTCCAGCAAGAGTAAGCAAAAACCGGCAATGCGCGCCAAAAATGCGCTCGTGTTCTCTTTTCTGCCTTGCCGGCTGAATGCCACTGAATACGAACATCTGTTCCGAATGGAAGGCGATTATAAACAATAGTTCACCTGGCCGCGTCAATGAGAATGAACAACCCCTGAAACCGAGACAATACACCAAAATGCTTGGGCAGGCAGCTGAAATCGACAAATGTATTTTCTTGCAACCAACGTCTTAAGAAAGAAACCAAATGGAACGTTCTCTGCCTTTAAGAAAAATTAAAATGCTGTTTTTAAGGGAATTATGGCGCGTGCAAGCCTCAGCTGAAATGTTATTGTTGATTTTTGGAGTGTGTGTGTATTGGATAGGATTTGCCAAAATGCATGCAACTCGGATCAGGATTTTTTGCCTCTGCTGTTCTCATTTCTATCTAGATTTCTTGGTGTAGTTAAGGGTTACCTTAAGAAATGCAATCGGCAATTTAAAAGATTCTTACAATTTAAGGGTTGTTCAAGTAAGTCACAGACGACGTTATGCATTATAATTTTAGTCGTTATTGTCTAAGTATTGTTTTGTTGAATTCCATTTGCAGTATGGAAATGCATATACGCAAAAGGTTCTTGTGCCTCCGTTTGACTCTTTATACCTCCTGTGACTTAAACGTTAAAATGGGTGGGAATATTTTTTGGTTAGCTTTTGATCTGCGCTTGGGCAAAAGTTATTGAGAAGTGTACATATCAGCATGAGAATACAGAGGTACGCGGTTTATTTACACTCTTAAGGGTGCAAATGTAACGGTCGTTTGAATTTCGTTTTCTATGGATCCCTAATCACACAAAAAAATATTTTTCTACATATACATACAATCAAGCAACAATAATAAGGAAAGAAATAATTATTTCTTATTATAATATTAATTATTAATATTATAAACATTATGAGCTATTTGGAATTTATCTGGGAACTTCATATAGTAGATATATGCATGCATTCATTTATTTTAGTAGAAGTTGCTAGTATTAGAAATTTTACAGGTCAAAACCTAATTTCAAGTCTAAGCAATAATTTCTAATATTTACCTATATTATTTGTTTTATAATTGTTTACTTCAAATTTTTGTCGTTGAATGTGTTCTTTCATTCTTGAAAATTTGCTGTTATCAGTTGACTTAGGGCCGAATTAACAGTGCTTAGTTACACGATTGTTAACTTAACCACCAACAAGAGTTTAACTATGAATATATATTCAGAGTCACATAGTTAACTATGGAAATTCATATCGCCGGAAAATATACAAATTTTTAAAATCATTCCACAAAAAATAAATTTATTTGACAAGAGTTTAAATATGGAGCATGCTGGAGCAACTGAGCATTGTGAATACCAAAATCGATAGTTAAACTCTTGTCAGTGCTTAACTACGCACTGTGAATTTGGTCATTAGGATCATATCAAATAAGGCTTATATAAGGTGCAAAACTTCAAACTTATCTGAAAACCTGATGGTAATACGAAGAACGAGTTCGTAGGTGGCGCAGCAGTCGAGATATTTAAAAAACACGTATTGTATGTACATTAAGGCGTAGCACGAAAAAAGTTATTTTATTTTAATACTATAAATCTAAAGCTCTAAAAACATGATGACAACTTTGCTAAAAAAGTGTTAAGCTTTATTCACAAACAAAATGTTTTTAATACTTGTGTGGCGGTTTACATTTCTTAAAAAATAAAATAAGCGATCAATTAATCATATGATTAATCACAGGCCAAAAAAAAAATTAATTATAATTAATTGCAATTATTGAGAAATAAGCGATTAATCGAATTTTTATGGGTACTTTTTTGCAGTGAGTATTCACAAAAACGCTTTTCCATAAAAAATTTCTAATTATCTTGTTAATTAGCCTTAAATAAAAATAAAACGAGTATTTTTAGCGGCGGTAATTATTGATAATTTAACCAAGTTTGCAAAAACAAAAGTCTGATAAGCGTTTTGTTGTTAAGCGGATGGGTTTCCCGGTGGCTGTAGCAGCAGCTATTGAAAAAAATGCTCAGCAGGCACCGAGGTACAACTAAATGACAGTATTTTTTCGAAAGTCCGTAAAGTTTTCATTTCCTCACAAGCGTCGATGATATTCCGTTTTAGTTCTAGGACTTGACAATTTAAAGAAAAACTCATTTCATCTTGTGGTTGACCCAAATCATAATCTTTTCGTCTTCGCTTCTGTACAAGAGATTTACAGGCTTACCTAATATTCGCGGCTTGCGTTTTGGTACGCACGCCGTCGAATTTGTTTTTTTTTTGCGTCACTCGAAATTTGCTTGCGTGCTTTTGCATTTGATTTCATTGAGCGAAACGTCAAATCAAAATGTCAAGCAGAACAAAAATTGGAAATTTTGTTAGCATCATACGCACGCGTTTCAATTTCGGTTGGTCCCATACAATTTGTATGTGCATTTTCTCGGATTCTAGTGACGACTCGCTACCCGTTTCCATAAGATTATCTGCACACATTCTTTCATTTCGCAAGAACTTCATTACTGAGGCCAATGCTAACGGATCTTTGAAAGTAAAGTTGATACAGCTAGCAAAACAGAATATTCTATGGATGGATTTTAGACAGCTACAGAATTCATATTTCTTGAAAATATTTTTACGGTTATTTTACAATTAATCGATTAATAATCGAAACACAAAACTACCATACAACTAAATCGTAAATTGGACAAAAATAATCGATTAATTTAATCAAATGATTAATCGCTGCCATCCCTAGACAGTACTCATGTTATGCGCTGCAGTACAATGTAAGTATAACCAGCGCTTAACACATTGTGTAAGCGCCAACGGCATTTCAAATAGCTATAGACTATCGTACCTCAATCGAGTTTTTGTGTTTTTTTTTTTGTTGATAAAATATCTGTTATTGAATGAAAAAAAAACTGATAAATATTTAATGAGAAAATATCCGATATTGAATGAAGTAAATAGCTCTTAAAAAATCTAATTATTTTAATAAGCAACGACTTCTTCTGATTCGTATGAAGTTTTTCTTTGCTTAAATCGCACAAAATATGTGAATAAAAGTGAAAAATTCTTGAAGAAAATGGCTATAAAAAATTTCTAAAAATAGGTCTACCAAGCTTCCACTCAAGCTTGCGATTTACTAATTTTGTATGGAATATTTTTTACAAATATATGCAAAGCGCAATATAAAGCCAAATTGTAGGTTTAAGAGACTATCGAAAACTATCGATAGTTATCGATGGTTTCTAAACAACTATCGCATACTATCGATAGTGTCGACTATCGATAGTTTCAGACCACTAATTTCAAATGCCCTTGAACTTGATGGTATACTCGCTGTGGTACAACAGCTAAATTTTTTCCCCAATCTATCCCGGAATAGCCGATTCAATTCTTCTTCTGCCTATTTAGTTGGAATTTTTGGTAATAAAAGAATATTTTTCGATAACTGCGTTTATATGTTTACGAAAAAGTGAGTCTGTCAATTAATATTCGCTAGTTCCCAAATTTCAATATGCTTAGGGTACGAAATTTCAGACTTTGGTATCGATACTGAGTACTCATTCTGGCATCGAGCTCATGGTATCGATACTCTAAAAGTATCAGGGAAAAAGTATCGATACTACTCAGTATCGGACTCATTGAAATACGTTGTTTGGGGTACTAAAATTATTTTATTCCTCAATCGTATATCTAGTTATTTCCTGAAAGTATGTATTATAAAACTTACATTTTTATTTTTCTGTAACCCAGCTCCTACTACCAGAGTAGTTTAATTAGGTGAACTATAGTTCAATAACATGAGCAAACTAAGTTTCAGAAGGGCTACTTCATTGAGCTGAATGAACTAGAAGTGAACTAATATTTAAAGCGAACTAAAAAATACCACTTTAATATGTATACGACTTAATGTGCATACATATACATTAGACTGATTCAAAAAAATCAACTAATTTTTTTTAATAGCCCCCCCTTCATCTGCCGGGGGACATCAAAAGATGGCTGTTAAAAGCACAACCCTTAATATCAAGTTTCCATATAAATTACTTAGCAAACAATACTTTTCAACTTAGGAATTTGTTTTCTCGGCTAGAAATAATCGAACTAAAAAATGAGATACATACTTTTGTACACTGAGAAAAAGGATTAGTTTCGAGAACTAAAGATATTTAGTTCCCGAATTTTGACAATATTTGGGAACTGTGACCAAGGATTAGGAACTATTACCATTGGTTGGTAATTATAACTAAATATATTAAAGCTTCTAATATTCATTTAAGTTGTACCAAATCGTTAATTTAGTTGAATAATAAATATTTTTTTAAGCATATTTCTACAAATTCCATTCAACTTAACGTATGGTTCATAAAAGGATGTCATTAAGCTCTGCTAATACAGATAAGCTTTCTTTCAACACATGGTTTAGTCATAGTTACCAAATCTAAGTTGAGGCAACCATGATTTGGTTTGAGAGCGGAACATATTCATGCTTGTGAGCTACGGTGGAGAGAATACATATCATTCTTGCTTGTGAGCCACCCTTAAATAATATTCAGCGCTCTCTGAGCACATGAGTGTTTCACATACGAAGAGCGCCAGCTGAGCAATGCACACAGTCCCACTTATTGAATCGTTTGAATGCGTTAGTATGCCGACCATTGCATAAAAACGATTCAATGAACGAGACTGTGTGCGTGGACATCATTGCTCCACTACCGCTGTTTCGTATATGGGTGAAACACGCGTGTGGTCACAGAGCGCTCAATAAGCTATGGCATGTCGATCACTGCGCGTGGTAGAGAAAGAAAAGTGTGTGCTATGACATGCCCAGACTTGTTTGTCTCAGTTTCAGTTTTGCCATCGCCGCGAGTTGTTTCGGTGCGCGCATAGTTATTTAAAAATATACAGTTTGATGCCAACCGGGGTTTCTCAGTGAATACATAATTCATGTGAATTCTAATTTGAAAGTATCTATTTAGCCAAAGAAAAAGCAAACGACTGTTCCTGTTTCATCGTTTCTTTTTAGGAAATTCTTACCACCATATAGATATTTATTATTTACACTAGTAGCTATTTATGTATTTTTTATGCTTAATATATGCAAATAAAAGAAGAAAGTAAACACAACAACCATCGAGTAAATTTTTATTTGTGTCAAACTGAAACTTTTTTTCCAATAATAACCGGTTAGCTGATTCAAGTCTACAGCAAGTTCACAATATTAATTGAAAACTTGTATCAACCAAAGCATTGTTTATATTTGCTCAGCAATGATTTTATTCAACTAACAATATTGTCCCCTCAAGGTAGTCGTTTTGTAATTATTAACAAATATACATTTGTCCTAACTAGAAGTCTCAAGTAAATTTCAGACTTTCGTGAACTATATATTTATTTCGCCATATCCAACTATGCCACTTGGTCTTTATAACCAAATCTTGGTAATTATAACTAAACCTCTTTCTGAGTGTAGGAAATTAGACGCTCTACAAAAAAACCTCTCATATTATTTTGAAAAGCCTACTGGTTTAACGGTTATTCAAACTTGAAGTTAAATTTATGTCATTATTACAGTTTTTTCTCCTATTTTAGGTAGAATAATTAAAATTATCATTAAATACACGACCCTTTAAACTTAATATTAAGGGTTGCCCTTTTGACCGCCATCTTTTGACATCCACCCACAGGTATTGAAGAGGGGTTATTAAAAAAAAAGTGCGTCGATTTTTTTGAATCAGTCTAATATACATATCTGTGGACTTTTGCCAAAACAACCTCTGTGCTTTCTGTGGTTTGAAATTTAGAGTAAATTATAAGGAACTTCCATTTAAAAATTTGACATTTTTATTCAACTTTCATTAAGCTTCTTGAACTACTCCTATTAGTGACTGAACATAAAAATATCATTCGACAACTCAATGAATGACAGCTTTGAAGAGTAAGTTGTTTTGTCAAAAGACCACAGATATTACTTACGTGGAAGGTAATAACTCCACACAAAATTTAGCCGATAGGTGGCGAGGATCGATTTAATTGGAATATCAGTTGGGTTGCCAGATTTTTAATGCGCGAAATCAGTACATTATACTTTTTCATGCTAAAAAAATCAGTACATTTTTATTCAAAGCAAAATTATGAATGTAATAAACAGAAAATAATTTAAAACGCTTGAGTTCTTGTTTTTAACAATATTTTGGTATATAAATAAAATATAGTTCATAAAAAATAAAAGTGTTATTAATTTTAACATGAGTGTACACATCATCATACACAGGAGCCAATAAATTATTTTATATTTGTGACTTTTTGAATAGCAATAACACTGTACGACAAAATCAACTTTTTTTCTGGGTATTGGACTAAACCAACTTTTTTTAAGAGATTGAGTCATAGGTAAAAAAGTAATTTCTCCGTTCGAAGTTCGAAATTAGACCTTTGGTAAAAAATTATTTTTAATTACTGTATGTGGACTACTAAAAAAAGTAAAAACATAGTCGTGGTACGCCCTTTTCTCTTATTTAAACGATATATAACTTTTTCTATGTTACAGGGGTCAAAGGTCGGGGTTTCGAAAAATTAAAAACCTTATATTTCAAACAAGTTTGAACTGATTTAAAAAATATCCTCGTAAACGTGATTAAACTCGCTTTCTTCTGATATGCAATTTGTATACTTCGTATTTATAAATCTGAGAAAAAACATTTAAAAGAAAAAATACCTTTTTTTATAAAAAAAATATTTTAAATAAAAACGCCATACGGGTTCATTAGTAGTTCATCAAATATAAAAATGTTATTCATTTTAACATGAGTGTACACATCATCATACACAGGAGCCAATAAATTATTTTATATTTATGACATTTTTGAATAGCAATAATGAGATCATTCCCATTTTCAGTGTTTAAATAGTCAAAGAATTCTATTCATTTCATTTTAAAATTACTTTTAATTTGAAGTTCACTTTCAAAAATTTTAATTAGAAGCCATTTTTTTTTTTAATTTGCGCCAGGAAACAAACTTTATTCTTAAGATCTTTAAAAAAGTGCCACGTTTTAAGGAGTTCATCTTTATTTTCTCATGGCTTAAATAATTTTTCAACTACGCAAAAACTGTGAAAGACTAAGAATTCGCTAAAAAGAGTATCTAACTCTATGTCTTGTATGCAAAACTCTTTTACAGAGTCAGTAAATTGAGAAGAAGTTGTAGGTTGTAGGCAAAAGCCATTCGAATATTGAAAGTTATTTTTATTAAACTGAAAGTTATTTTCGAGATAATTAACAACACTCGAGAAAAACTTAAGCCTTCTTTTTAAATAATTTAAGCTCCATCATATTATCGCAACTGGTACGTAACGATCTGGCGATATGCCCATAAAACGATTGATCCTTTTGTTGTATTAATTTCTTGGGCATATCAAACATAATCTAAAATATGTCAACTATAATTAAGTTATTTTCTTCTTATTTTTTACAGCACAGTTTAAGGAAGTTCCAATGTTATGTAAAAACCTTAAGAAAATACGAAAGTATTTTGTTTGAATAGACAATTCACTACAAATCAGTACAAATTTTGAAAAATCAGGACATTAGCGTACTGATTGAAGAAATGAATAAAATCAGTTCAAGAGTTGAAAAATCAGTACTGTACTGATAAAATCAGTACGTCTGGCAACCGTAAATATCAGCATGTATGGTCCGATTTAGTTCATATTCACCGTTGGAAATTTTTTTTGTTCTTGTCAAACCATGCGGGTTAGAACGAAATGTAACTAAACACTAAACAATTAAAAACTTTAAAAATTTTCAATACAAACTTCTATTTAATATGGATAAAATAAAATAAGTTTACGTTCTCGTTAAGTTTACTGACTTCAAAATTACGAACGTCTCATATCTTTTCTCAAATACAATTGCAAATGGCTGCTTGTCAAGCGGTCAGATCTGTATAATTGGTTTATGAAAATACATAGGTCCATATGTACTTTGGCGCTATTGCGTACTCGATTTAGATAACACAGAAATAATCGAACGTAAAGAGTAAGAGCCCTCGTAATGTACATGCAAATCTTTTCAGTTCCATATTCAGGTGGATATTATCTGAAAACATGCCGTGTAAGCTTAAAAGCTGAAGCACAACACCGGCGAACGGCAAATTTTTCGTCGCGAATGTTCGCCGAAATAATTAAAACACACTGATTTATATGAGAACTCGCACAATCAAAGCAAACGACGAAGTTTGCTCGACGACTGTTCGCGACGATAGATTTATTTCTATCGCCGCGGTCAACGGCAACGACAAAAAAAGGCCATGATGATCATACTTTAAAAGCTATCGTAATTTTTGTTTAAAAGTAAAATAATATACCTTATATTTTTCTATCAGAGATTAATCTAGTAAAACGTAAGTTTACTAGTAGTTATATTTAAAGACTATTTCTATATTTTAAACTTCTTCTTGCTGGTATTTTCCCTCTTCGTGGTAAAAGCTTCCTTCTTGAAACATGGTCACCTTATCAGCTGACAGCATTCGAACCGCTCGATACCGCTCTATTTGTGTTTCAGTAAGCGAATTAGCTGGGCGAAAGTTGGTCGTCATCATCGCTCTGCTGGGCGAAATTTGCCGTTCGCCGGGTATTGTGTTTCAAGCATAAGTACTGCGCACGGCAAAAGGTGAGCGAATGTTTCTTTTTCAAACCCACGCAAATAGGTACATACATATTTCTGCCGCGGATACGTGTGGTTCTACTAGTTTACATATATAAATGTGTATAAATAAATGGTGAAACAATCGAATCAAATGCAGCTTAATGGTGGTTTGCGCACCTCTGATGCAACTGGGATGACTTCACATACATTCAAAGTTGTCTGCAGGGTGTTTATTTTTCTGCAATTAAATGAACACCGCAAAGTTAACAAAAATGCATGAGGTGGTCTTTATTGTTTTTGTCGCAAGACGAATAATAATGTAACAAAGAAAAAGCTTATTTCAAATAAAAACCCGCAGCTATTTTGCAAAGCTTCTGTGCCAGTTTCATCACTGCAGTGCAATATGCCCTCCGCAGGTACCACACATATCAAGTTTGTGCACATGACATGGCACCACAACCCCGCTAGCTGAAAATTTACAACTAGGTGGTGACAGCTTGACTGTTGACAATTGTTGTACGAAGGAAGGAAATCAATGTGTCTCCAACGAACATTCACCCGAACCGCGTCCTTTCGGCAACGGAAATTATAATGACTTAATTTGAATATATGAAGTGATTTAATAGACTAAAATGGTAATGCACTCAAAGGCAATTAAGTGACACCTCCAACGGTTTAAAGGGGCGCATTTCCGTTGAATATCTGGTGGGGTTCTGCCAGTTGAATGCTTCTGAAACTTTTCATACTAATTAAAATGCTTTAACAGCACAGCAGAATTAATAGTAAAAAGTCGAATACTTGAAGCACTAATTTTTATTGCAAAAATAATTTTAACTATTTTCGGTTGTTGTCTCCTACCTTTATATTTAAGAAAATATTAGCACCAAATTTACCATTAATGCACATAAAAAAATGCGATAGACATTGTTCGTACAATGATTCATTTGGAAACTCGCAAACGCTGCTATGAAGGGCTTTATTCATTTTTTTTTTCAAAATTCCGTTCCTAATTGTTTTCCAGTAAAAGTAGGTACTAAATACATATATGAAACTACACTTGGTATACAAACACACAAAAATGTGGCACAATTTTCGGTACATACTCCACCGCATCTCAATTACTTGCGACTTGCTTTTTAAATATGTAGATGGGTGTGGGTATATAGTATGTATTTCGGTTTATTCTTACAGTACAGATCAGTACATAGCAGCGATACATAAGTACATAGCAGAATGAGCTGCCTTTTGTGGGGAATTTTGACTATTTAATTTTAAATCATTCTTGTAAAATTTTATTTTTAGTCACAATTACAACTCTGCCAATTTCGCATTAGCAACACTATAAAACATTGATGTCAGCATTCAAGGCGAATTTAATTAATTTAGATATCTCAACGAAACTTGGTACATGTACTTCTTTTCGGCGTAGGACGGACGGCATTGAAAATGGAAAAAATCAGACAATAACCACGCCTACCTCCCATATAACGGTAGTCTTCAAAAAAAAAAAACGAAAACTGTGATATTTTAGTAACTACTGTAGATGATTCACTCAAAATTGACATTTACAATCATTTTTAGGCGCAAAATAAGAATATTATAAATTTTTGGAAAATGGGCGTAGCCACGCCTACGATTACACGTGTATATCTTGGGAACCGCGTCACCAATTTCTCCCAGACTTTGCTCGGTTGTTGGTCTTGGTACAACATACCAAATAGCTGAAAATTTTTAAAATCGGACAATAACTACGCCTACATCCCATGTAACTACGGTGACCATATTAACCAACGTAAAATAAAGGATTTTTTTTCAAAAAGATTTGGGAATACGTACATACAACTTGTATGAGAAAAGTACCTTACCTTACGTTTAAATCAATTATTTACCAGTTAACTATATTATTTAATTGTACATGTTCCCCTGCTGTAGCGAAAAATTAGCCAAATCCTTTTCAAAACCTTCGCCATCCTTTGCCACCAAAATGAGTTTACCATAATTCATACTGCACAACGAAGCCAGCACACAGTGGTTCAAAATTAGAATTTAATGTTCATAATTCACCGGAGCCTTCATTTTTCAACCAATTTTTACTAAAAACTAAAGTAAAATATTTATTTTGGCGAACATTTTTTAAAACATTTCAATTTTTTGTGTAATTTTTTCGTTTGGGAAAGCCATACAATTATTTTCAACTAGTGTTTGCTATGTAACATTTATTCACTGGAACAGGAGAATACATTTTCTTCAAAACTGCTACTTTTTCTGTATTTTGTACTAAAAAATTTAAAATAATTAAATAAAAATTCACAAATCAGGCTCAGGCAAAATAATCAAATTAAGTGAAAAAAATTAAGGCTCCAGTGAATTACGAACACTAAATGCCAGTTTTTAACCACTGTGCAGCAGGAGGTTTATTGTTATTTTTCAGTGGAAGTGGAAACTCAGCGTGCAACACGATCCTGGGCACAACTTTCTCTGTGCTTATAGATTGTACAAAGATTACCGATTAAGTAGAAACCCTTAAGTGGGGTGCGAGCCAAACTGGCGAAGGTTTTCATTATATTTTATAAGGGATATTTTTATGTTTCATATTCTGCGTTTAAAAGTTTACCTCTGAAAAATGCAGAGCTGATTTAAAGGACAGTTTAAGAAATAAAGGACAAAAGGCGTCCTTTATTTTGAAAAAAAAATTATAAAGGACAGGGGGTTAAAATAAAGGACTGTCCTTTAAAATAAAGGACGGATGGTCACCGTACATATAACGGTAATTTATTCAAAATTTATTGTTGCAATAATTCTTTAGCACAAAATACGTTTGCGATAAAAATTTTGGAAAATAGGCGTGGCACCGCCCACTTATGATCACATATATGTGTATGTATCTCGGTAACCGTTCGACCAATATGTACTAAACTCGGTATGATTATTGTGCTTGCCACACAAAAGCAAAGCGCTGAAAATTATTGAAATCGGACTAAAATTACGCCTACTTTTTATATAACGGTAAATTTCAGAAATGCTTGAAACTTCGATATTTCGAAATTTGAGGAGGCTAATTTACCCAAAATTGATACTAACAACAGTCCCTTGAAAAGAGGTAACATTATTATGGAATTTTGGAAAATGGGCGTGATACCGGCCACATATAACTACATAAGTTTACCGAAGATGTTTGAAATAGGGATAAATCCACCGCTGCTTACCAAATAGCGGTAGTTTTTGGAAAGGTGAAAAAAACTATATTTGATACTTGTGCCGGGTATCTAATGTTCTGCTCCGCCCGAATTAACTTGAGTTATTTTTATAAAAATATAGTTGATTCCTTAACAATAACCGTTTAAATCCAAGTTTAAAACTTTGTGCAATATTAAAAAAAAAAAATCAACAAACTTTCTTAAAAATCCCGAGCTTCTTAATTAGATTTTCTATAAAAATTTTGAGTTTGCAGTTTTGTAGCCCACATTCTAGTGTAAAAAGTGTAGATTCAAGTACCTAATTTTTTTGCCGAAGGTGTTGCGGTTTTCTTCCATATAAAACATAGAAAATTTCAAAAAATCAACGCGAATTTTTAGCTATTTGAAATTTTATTATACTAGAATTGAACGAGCTACAAAACTGCATACTGCTCATTCCACGGTGGCGGGTGAGACACTTCAACTTTGGTTTTTTTAAATCATTATGAAATTGGTGAAGCAGAAAAGAAAAATTTTTGTTCACCCAATTCCTCACAAAAGACAGTATCCCCCGTTTCCCAATGTAAACTGAAATTCCCTACAAAAAACGGTCCATTCCCCGCGCAAATTGAAATTCC
>NW_023458555.1:67923871-67925349 GCF_013731165.1 Rhagoletis pomonella | reverse complement strand
AAATTCCCTACAAAAAACGGTCCATTCCCCGCGCAAATTGAAATTCCCGCAAATCGGGGAATCCCCACGAGTAAGCTTCCTGACCCAGTGTTAGCGCTAAAAATTTTTCGAAAGTCACAAAAAAATTGTCACAGCCGAAAAAAAGGTGTCTTCAAGTCATTCAAATCGTTTATACGAGGGATGGTCAAAGAGCCAGCAAGTGCTACTCAAGAAGTAAAGCAGTTTTAAGGGTAAAGGGGATGTAAAAAATACATTAAAAGCCTCATATTTAATAGTAATAAGCAGGGAACGGATTTTTAGGACCTATAAAAAAGGCAAAATCAAATAACGAAATAGGCTGAAAAAGGCAAAATAGAATAGCGAAAAAGGCACGAAAAGGCACTAGGTATTGCAAAAAAGGCAAAAAAAGGCAAAACAAAATAGCGAAAAAGGCAGGAAAAGGCACTAGGTATTGCAAAAAAAAAAACAAAACAAGGCACTAAAAAAAGACAGAAAATACGAAGAACAATCAAAAAATACATTTATTTTAGAAGTGTTTATATGACAAGTAAAAAGAGAAAAACTATGAAAAATGTTTTACTTTGAATCTTTAACTATTTTATCCTTTCGAGTTTCTAACTCATAAAACTTTAATCTGTATAGTTGTAGTAACATTGAACCACAAGATGCATTTTGAAGTTTTCTGCAGCATTTTCATTCGATTTTCGCGAAGAAAAGCCTTGAATGTACTAGATGTGCGCTCGACGTAAGTTGATACAAGTGTAGCCCAATTAAAATGTGGAACGTTTGAAACGTTCATATTATCAGGAATAAGGGCGTTTTCCCCGCCCTCTACAATTTTATCCACACCCCTTATTGTCTCAAAGCCTACGTTAGCTGAGAAAACGGCTTTGAATTTTTCCAACACCAATTTGGCAAGAGGTCCCTGCGCTTCTATAAGCCGCATGGGCATGTGTATATTTTTTAATCTTAAAAAAAAAATGTAAATGCTATAATCACTTTTTTAAAGGTAGAAAAGGCAAAAAAAGGCAAATATCTTAAAAACGGCAAAAAAAGGCAACATCAAATGTGTATATATGGAATCAGGGAAAGCTAAATCGTGGACATTCTTAATCGAATATACTCTATCTCTTTAGCAGAAAAAAAGGCAATTTTCATAAAATCCGTTCCCTGGTAATAAGAGTCAGGGTACAAAAATTTTATTACGCTCTTCTTCCCCCTTCATGCTGGCTCCTGATTCCACCCCTCATCTAGCACCTTAATATGCCAAGCCGGCTCCTAAGTGCAAAAGGCTCGTGGGAGCCACTTCCCCATATCTGGTTTATACACGATTGAGAGAATACAAATTAAATTTTTTGTTAATAAAAATTCGGCCCTTGTTTTTGCTTATAACTTGTTAACTATTGGTCGGACAAAACAACTTTACAAGAGTTTTAGTTAGAACTGTCGAGGTGCTACTCAGAACTCTCAACAGAACT
>NW_023458555.1:67890984-67923861 GCF_013731165.1 Rhagoletis pomonella | reverse complement strand
TCAAGGGGCTACTCAGAACTCTGAACAGAACTCTGAGAAACCAATGAGGTAAGCGGTGACAGAATTAGGTAAAATTTCTCAAAAAAAAAATTTGGGATTTTTTTGCAGAACTATTTACAAAACCCTTTCAGAACTCTAGAACTCTTTATCGTACACTGGAATATGGCATCAGAACTTTTTTCCCCTGAAAGTTGGCCTCACAAATAAAAGATTCCACATTTGTCGAAAGTGCGGGGCCAACTTCACGGGAGTACAAAATTGCAGTTAAAAAGTACTTACATCAATATAACACTTCAGTTACATAAAAGCAACATTAGTAGATAACAATTATTATAACAAAGTTTAGCTGTTTAAGTTTGCATATAAACTATCGCAAATTATTTTTTTATACCGTGAGACACGAAAATAAATTTAACACAAATAACTTGGGGGAAATACTAAGCTACAAAAAATGTTTGACATAATAAAAAGATTGAAATTAGTCAAAATCTTGCCAGAGGTGTAATCTTTAAGTGCCTTTTAAAAGTAAATACTAAAAGCATTTTGAAGCACATAAGAAAAATATAGTTTATGAAAAAATTGTCAAAATGTGTATGCATATAGAATTTTAAATCAAAGAAAGTCGGTGTCTGGGGGCATCGATCTCCAAAAAGTGTCAATTTGACACTTTAGTCGAACAACGGTAACAAGGCGTAAATCTTGGTAGCGACTAGTATGCATTTATAATGAAGTAATTGGCAACACTTTTTGCAGTAAGCATTTAAAAATACTGTCCTTGCGTTCTATACCGTGAAATCGAATCATACCTACGCAACCAAGTCCCAAGTTATCATCTTTTCACGCAACCTAAGCTAAAAGTACCCTTAACCTCAAAATTCAAAAGAGGTAAAATTGATGAGCTTATGGCATGAGAATAACGAGGGGTCCCTTCAAAAAGTGTAAACTGTGAGGATATATGTGAACATACTAAAGCAAAACATAAACTGCATGAACTATATGCATATGTACATACATACATATATGTATTTATAACCTGCCGGATAATCAACTACATAGAAAGCAATTTAATAAATACTTTTCTTTAACTACAAATGGTCCAAATTATTTCTTTTTTCTTGTAAGCATAAGGCTCTACCAACACGGTGATGTCATAGAAGCAAGTCTGCCTATGATTCGAATTACTTTCACTTTCAAATCAGAAGCCGTAATAAGTGAAACAAGTAATTTTTAAGCAAAAAAAAACCGACATGAATTCTCATACACAAATTTAGAAGTACCGTGAAGTTCTTCATGATCCAATGATGGGATCTAAACCAAATTAGTATGGGATCACCTCTGAGGCGCCAGCTTTCCTTTAAAACTTATAGAAATCGGTTAACGTGTTCCAAAGTTATGCGGTAACATACATATACATAAAAAAATATTCCGACGAATTGATAACCTATCTTTGTCGGTTAACAAATCATGAGCCAGACATTCGCCTGCTTCATTTGTTTCAAAGTAATTTATTTACAACTAATTTTTCAATTGGCTAATTTTTGAGGCCGGTTACTTTATTCCGACAGGGTATGTACATATGTATGGATTAGGAATATTAATCCCGGGATCCTGGGATCCCGGACTTTTTAGGTCTCGAATATCCCGGGATTCTTGGCAAGTAATTATAGTAAAAAATTATATATATAAAAGATTCTAAAAATATGTTTAAAAAGTTGAACATTTTCATCAAAATTTGCTGAAATTTCGCAGGTTTTTCACAAAGTTTAGGAATTACATTTTTGTTTTTTGTTGTTGAATGAACCATATTTTTATAGGAAATTAGCGGAAAACTATTAGAATTAAAATTGTTGCATATATTGTGAAAAATTTGCTGTGCCAATACTTTGTTCCGGCAGTGTAGATATTTTAGAATAAAAATATTTAAACATCAAATTACATACTCTTTTACTAAGGGGCATTATGCTCCCCTAAGACCAATTGTGGTGACAATGAATCTGTGTGGTTTGAAAAAGGCGAAACTACTGTAAAATGCAAAAAGTTGTGATGAAGTCGAAGTCCCGAAAAATCTCGGGATTCGAATTTTTACATCCCGATATCCCGGGTTTGCTAAAATGCTTCGGGGATGAATGCCCTAGTATGTATATATGTGTTTCTACTTGTATGAATGTATGTATATATAATGCGAACAGATATTACCTAGTTAGATAAGTGTTTGTCAAGTGTGTAGGCTTGTTTCGGTATTAACTTGCTTGTTTATAGTCGGATACCGTTTCTTTCATTTCAGCGAGTATCCTTGAGCGCTTTCATACAGTACATACCCTGTAGGGAAAATCTCTAGTTCTGAACTAGTGCGCTTCTAGTACATTTAGACCCAGTACTGGTTTGCGATAAATCTCTTTTGTATGCAAACAACTGGCGTGTTTAACATGGCGATGTCCCAGGAAAAGCCCCCGCTGCATCCCTTTTTCGATAGTTCCGAACTAGTCCTAAATTCCATTGTTCCGATTCAATTCTAAAATGGAAAGACGAAGGAAACAAGTATCATGATTTTTCAATCTTTTCGGTTCTTACGTGTGTGCGATTTTCAACTATTTTCAAAGAAATGCGTTTTTAATTTAAAATTAAATTTGTTTGAATGATTGTAAGTAATGTACGTTTACATACCTTTGGCTGTAGCTGAGTTTGCAGAGGTGCTTGCTGTTATTGGTGAGATTCCAGAAGATGTTAAAATGTAAACACAAACTTTTGTTTTGTATTACCAAACTATGAAAAAGCATCTGCAGAATGGAAGCGTATTTCAACGAAAAAGCCGCCAAACACATATCTATGTAAAGTAAAAAAGCCCCCGATGCATCCCTTTTTCGATAGTTCCGAACTAGTTCGAAATTCGACAGATAAGATCTAGTGCCTTCTGCATCCCTTTTCTATAGTTCCGAACCAGTTTTAAATTTGTTACCTTAAATAAAATAGTTTTTTAAAAGTACCATAACCGATAGCCCCTGCAGCTAGCGCTAACTTACACTTTAAATTTATAATTTAATTATAAGTTTAACAGATTAAATAAATAAAAGTACGACATTTCGCCGATTTTTAACTGGTGGGGATCTAGTTACTATCGAATTGGTCGTTTTTGGCGATAAAGATCTAGTACGGAGCTAGAAATTTGATTCACTATTTCGCGGTTTCCCTGCTGGGTACATGCTCCCCTATATACATATATGTTCACATGTTCAATGTTGGCAATCTAGTTGCTTGTTTTAGGTGGCGCTCCCGCACGGAGCAAACTAGTGCTGTTCCCTTGGAACTTGGAGGACCATCCATTTCAATAGCTAATCGGCCTCTTCGCTGAACTAATTCCGTTTGGGCTAAGTTTCCGTCATCTTCCACCACGTCACACACTGTACCTTATTACGTTGTATAAAAATTGCTATTTTCTATGTGCGCAGCAATTTTTTATTTCCGGCATCTTACATAAACTAATTAGCTTTTGTTGACATATTTTATGCCGTATGTTTTTACTTTAATTAAGTTGCAGTGCCACTCACTATTTTAGTCATCATTATGTCCTCCCATAGACTCATTATTAAATATAACTGCATAAGTAACTGCAGGTATACATATGTATGCGTATTTATATACTATACAGCACTCGTCAGAGAAAGATTTCTTGTCATTTTTGTTTTGCTTTATTTTGTAGGGCCGCTTCAGTGTTTGCGCTACTGTAAAATTTCTTTTTAATTAAAAACAAAAATATTGCAATTACAACTCCTTATGTGCGCCTCTTCACACAACAGAAGGTTCTTCGCCATTTTTTCACATATTTCTTTCTTATACACATTGCCTAAGTGTGGGTGTGTGTCTGTGTGCGCTTGTGTTTGTCTTTTTAATGGAGTGCCTACTTTACTTTGTTCATTCGCCTTGCCACAACAATGCCGCACTTCCTCGCTTATTATGCACACACAATGCATTAGAAGCATGTATGTATTTACATACATATGTAGGAGTGTTATTAGTATGGAAGTGCACTTTTTGCATTCAAATTGGCACAAAAGGAAGAGAAAGGAAAGTTTGTTTGATCCCAAGTGTCGCTGTATATATGTACGAATGTAAAATCACCTCGCCTATCACCTACACATACACAGCTATATCCGGCAAATGCACTACATACATATCAGCCAGTAACGTCTGTACTCTGTGGTTCCCACATGGAGCGCTGCTCCTTTTACTTTCTGCTCCACTTAGCAGCATTGAGTGTTCAGTTTAGTGTTAAAGTATCCACTTTTCTTCGTTATTCCGTTTCTTCGCTAGGTGGTTAGTCCATTGGAAGGGTGTTCTTTATTCGCTTTTAAAAATACGGGTCCAATCTTCATCCCCATTTTGTCTAATAACGAACTCTAGCGTACATACATACATGTGCATGTATTAGGCCAAGGCAAAATTTATATTAAAATTTTGTTTAGGAAGTTATTTAGTTTCCTATGATTCACTTGATTATTTTATGTTTTCATTGGGTGCGTTCAAAAGCCGCAGTAGTTGACCGCAACCCAAAGCCAATTTATACAAGGTGGTAGCAATAATACAAAAAAATCCAATATATTTTATTTTTGCGGGCTAGCTGTCAAAATTTATATGTATTTTGTTTTTACTTTTGGCGGGTAGGCTGCTAAATTAGCAAAGCCAAAAACTAAATACTTGTAAGACGAAAGAAAGAAGAAAAAATCTGCTGGTCTAATAACACCGTAAATAAGAACTTCACTTTAGGTGTGGCGTAGAGCTGTAAAACTATCGATAGGCAGCACATTCGATGTTTTCGATAGTTTTACTATCGATAGTATCGGATAATTTTAAAATTTATATACTAAGCTATTTATTTAGTATTTTCAGTTTTGTTTAGTTCCTAAAACCCCACCCAATAGATAGAGCACAGTCCAAGCTTTAATAGAAGTTACCCCTCCCCTCTCTGACCCTCTACAGACGATCGGACTTCGGCCGCGCTTCACAAAAATTACCCTCATAAGTCCAACTCCGGCTACGCTGACCACAGTATTTTCCGCGTTGGCGGCCTTCGGTCTCGCCTCAAAGAAATAACCCTCTTCAGTGAACTGTAACGCCATCCACAATATGCGCAGTAATCACCTCGAAATTTAGAAAATAGTCCATATTTTACTCCTGGGGCTACAAGAACCCAAAATCACTGAACAAATAACCGAACCGTACCCCTACTTCTAAGCGATTATTTATCAATTCAAAGTATCAAAAGGAAATAAATACAAAATTTGACTAATATTGGCTTATATCAATAGTTTCTTCTAAAGTCGCAGAATCACTAACACCATAGTATAGTTCGAAAAAGATATTCAAATTAGTTTTTTGCAAATTTAAGTAATAATCACACAGCTTGAAAAAAATCACAATAGGTAAAAAATAGTGATGTATAAGCAAATCAATGTTGCCAAATTCCCATTTTTAAAAATAAAAATATACATTAGAGTGGTTCAAAAAAAATTTTTTTTTTTCTTAGTTTTGCTGGTCGATTTTTTTTAACGCTGATGTTCTCAATTTTTTTTTAAATGCAACTAAAAATGTGGTTTTTACATATAATTACTCTGGTATTATTGTGGAACATTCCCTTAATTATATACCTGTGTCGGGCTAGAATGGGCCTAGTGCTCGAAAAGAGACTAGTAAAATTAAAACGTTGATACTGAACGATTTAAGCGTTGTCATGGGTTGGAACTTGTTACCAGGAGGTTTCTGAGGTTGCTAATTAATTAGCTACTGCGAATTAATGGTTTGAAAACCGCATAAAAAAGCCGCATAAAAAGATACCTAAGTGTAATCGGTATGCATGAACAATCCACATAAAAGTCTACAAAAGCACACTTAAATTTCAAAAATTATTGCATTAATTTTTTACATAAACTTTATTGCTTTAAGTACCATTAATGCATTAAAAAATTAATGGATTTTCACAACTCTGATTAATATTTACTTCGGTTTTTTGTATTCGAAGTTTCCATAGGCAGTCAATGCAACGTCGGCAACTTTGAAAATCATAAAAAGGCTATCGATAGTGGCCTACGACCATTCGATAGTGAAAAAAATTGGAACCATTCGATACTGTCGATAGTACCATCGATAGTTTTACAACTCTAGTGCGGCGTCAGTTGGGCTTTTGCTTTTTTAACTTTTAATATCCATTTCAACTAATTTTTTGTACACTTCCTACAATCCACTTTTCGCGACTAATAATGGACTTTACGAAATGTGCAATTAAATTTTGATATGTTTTGACAGCTTATACAGGACAGCGGGTAAATTTCTTAAGAATGCCAGAAGTACTAGGTAGATTTTAAAAAGAAAATATTTTCTCTGATTAAATTAATGAGCCTGCTCACATTGGTATTTTCAGAGCATCTGAATTCGGCTTTTTGTAAACGGGAGAAGGAAAAGAGTAGAATTTATGATGTACGACTTCTGTCTGATACACACAAATGGAATACTTCCCTATAAGTATGTACATTAGGTCGTGTCGAAAATTTAGTTTTTCCTTGGTAATAGTGAAAATATATTTGAGGGATTCACAGCGGTGTCGTAAGTGTCGTATTGTTGTATATCGTATTTTATTATTACCAGAATCAATGTGTAAATATGTACAGTTACGTAGCTTGAAAAGTGCCAGTGTATTTTCGCACGTCCTGAAAAGACTAGTCTGCAGAGGACTTTACTCAAATACATAATCTAATCCGATAATTTCAAATATTTATATACATAACTATATACAAATAAAAAGGTATTTTTTCTTTAGTCTGAAATAAGAAATTTATAAATCAAAAGGATAAAATGTTATTGTGTTATTAAATCAAAAGTAACAAGTAAAGGCGTATAAGTTCGAGCGAAACCGTTTCAACTTTCTTTAACTACATATGCATAATAAGCAGGGGGGTTCTCCCGATTTAAAACTTTTTCGATAATATGCTGAATTAGACTTAATGAAATAATTGAACCAAGTTTGGTAGAAATCTATAAAGTGGTTACCGAGATACACCTTGTAGTCATAAAGTGGGCGGTGTCACGTCCAATTCCTAAACGTCTATCGCAGTCATATTTATTGTTAAGAGATTGTTGTAACTATTAACTTGAAGTAAATCAGCGTCCTCAGTTATGGACATATCGGAGTTTTCGGATGTCTGAAATTTACCTAAGTACAAATTTTGTGGTCACAAGTGGGCGACGCCACGCCCATTACCCAAAAATTTACAACGATCCAATTTCCTGCTAAGTGGTTATTCTAATTATCGATTTTGAGTCAATTAGCTTCAGTAGTTACTGATTTATCGCAGTTTTCGTGTTTCTGTAAATTACCGTTATACGGGAGGTGGGCGTGGTTATTGCCCGATTCCAAATATTTTTAACAGATTTCTTAGCTGGGCTCTAGGCAATGCTCGTACCGAGGTTGGTGAGGGTTGGTGAAGCGGCTACTTAGATATAGCATTTCATCATAAGTGGGCGGGCTCACACCCATTTTTCAAAAATTTCACAATACTAATTTTAATCAGTTTGGATCCAATATTTACTGAAATATCATAGGTTTTGCATATTTCCAAAATACCGCTATATGTGGGCGTAGTTATAGTCCGATTTTGCCCATTTGCAATACCTTGGATAAAGGGAAACCTACGTACCGAATTTCGTTGAAATATCTCAATTTTTGCTCTATTTATCATGTACACGGACGGACGGACAGATGAACGGACTGACAAACATGGCTTAGTCGACTTCTCTATTCATTCTGAGCATTTATGTACATTTGCCTAGCTCGATTCGTTTTGGCTGTTACAAACAACCGTTATGTGAACAAAGTTAATATACCCTTGTGCACAAGTGCGCTCGGGTATAAAAATAATAGTTCATTTACGATGGGGGATCTAGACCACCGATCCCACCAAAGCCACTGCAGGTATGTATGTATGTAGGTTAGACCGGTTCAAAAAAAATTGTTTTCATCATTTCATGATATTAGTAGAGAAATGAGTTGCTCTACATGTCCACAGATATTTTTTCAAAGGCTCCCCCCAATATCTTGAATATCAGATTAGCGAATCGTATTTGAATCTAAAAAATTTTTGATATAAATCTATTATCGCCTAGAACTCAATATGTGTATAGTTGGAAGCTATCGCTAGGTTTCTACATATAGTTTTTAGCCAGGAACTCAAATATGTTGATATGTTTATCTTACCAAGCAATCTAAATTAATAATAAATACAATCTGCCACTAAAAATTTACAAAATGATGAATATCAATATTCAAATTGTCCAACTATACCCAAAAATTGTCCAATATTCTCAATACTATAAACCACCCTATTCTATTTTTTCCGGCCTTTTTAATGCCATCAAAGGAATTTCGTAATATTTTTTAACCGACTTCCAAAAAAGGAGGAGGTTATCAGTTCGTCGGGATATTTTTTTTATGTATGTTACCGCATAACTTTGGACCACATAAGAATTCTTTTTGCATAATAATAATTTTAGCATCGGAAAGGTAGTGTCTCAGAGGTGATCCCATACTAATCTGGTTAAGATCCGATCAGTGGATCTTGAGATATATATATATATGTCAGATCCGATAATAAGTTTAGAGTATTGGAAAATACTTTGATGAAGTGGCGCGCACTGTTTCATAAAACACTTGTTGCAAATTGTACATACTGACAAATAGTAGGCCAGGTAAACAAAAATTAAAATATTTGATGTACTGAAAAATACAGGCTATTCAAAAAAGATTGTTGAAAGTATGCGCGTCAATTTGTCTGAGACTTATTATGATGAATCGGCATCCTGCGTCATCAGAAGTGGGCAATAAGCCCGAAGAGTTAAATAGTGAAAATAGTGTGTGGAAAAAACTATATTAACAACAAAATAAAGAGTTTATTTCGTTGTTAAAAGCGTTAAGTTCCGCTTCCGGTACAAACAGTGATGTGCAGTTACCGGAATTTGATCCAGACGGATTTAATGTTAGTGCACGCGCCTGGATATCCACCGCGGATATGTGTATGATAGAGAAGCCATTAAAGGGTGCATCTCTAATGATGACTCTTAGTGGAGCTCTAAAAGGGCAAGCTGCAAATTGGCTAACACTAATTTCATTTCCGGATATGACTTGGAATGAGTTCAAAGACATTTTTATCGCAAGATTTGATTTTTCGGAGACAAACGCAGCTTTTATCATCAATTTAAACAATAAACAACCAAAAGACGATGAGTGTCTTGCATCTTATGCCGCAACAATAATGACGTCATTATCCATTACCAAGTAGGAAACAAGGCATCTGTAACGTGTTATCGCTGTCAGGGTTTGGGACATTACGCCTCCTGTTGTCCAAATACAACCGAAAAGAATAAAAATACAACATTACCGAGTAGTACTGCTAATCGTAGAGTCGATGTTTGTGCTGTAAAGTCGCCATCAGGTATTTTACGACAGTCAGGTGAGCAATACATATTTTACTGATTCTGGAGCGGAGTGTTCACTTATGAAAGAGTCTATAGGTTCTAAATTTTGCGGTAAACGCTTCAATAATGTTGTGAATATGTCAGGTATTGGTCACGCGAGTGTTACAAGTACTTTGCGTATTTTAGCCACTGTGGAAATAAATTCGATTTTAATGGAAATACTTTTCCACCTCTTACCAGATGAACATCTGACATACAATATCATGATAGGACGTGAGATCTTAAGCAAGGGCGTGATGGTAAAAATGACTTCAAAGGAATTGGTTTTTAGTAAAATCGAAGTTGCAGTTCATATCTGTAAAAAGCAAATTAAAATCTTTAGCATTAGCGATCTCCTGATATTCCATTTCAATCTAAACAGTTTTAAAGCACGTTTTACGGAAGGCACGCCTTGTACTTCTATTGCTGTTATTCCTATGCAAATACGCCTTAAAGATCCTAATAAAACAGTTTATCGACGGCCTTATAGACTAAGTTTCGAGGAACGGGGCATTGTTCGCGAAAAAATTAATGAATTATTAAACGTGGGTGTAATTCAACCCAGCTGCTCTCCCTTTGCTAGTCCCATTTTACTGGTTAAAAAAAAGATGGTTGAGATCGCATGTGCGTAGGTTATCGTCAATTAAATGACAATACAATTCCTGATAGATTTCCTTTACCCTTAATATCTGACCAAATTAATAGACTTCATGGAAGCTGTTATTTCACCACTTTGGATATGGCTAGCGGTTATCACCAAATACCAGTTCATGCAGATTTGATTAAAAAAACGGCGTTCGTAACTCCAGAAGGTCATTTTGAGTACCTTGCCATGCCATTTGGACTGCGAAACGCTCCAGAAGTGTTTCAACGAGCTGTTATGAAAGTTCTTGCAGAGCTTGTGCATTCTTATGTGGTAGTTTACATGGACGACATTTTGGTATTAGGAACAGAAAATGTTGAGGAAAGTTTGAAAGGGTTACTACTGTATTACAAATACTTACTGATACCGGATTTTCTCTTAATGTTAAAAAGTGTAAATTTTTGAAGCGAAAGGTAGAGTATCTTGTTTATGAAGTCAGTGATGGTGAAATTAGACCCAATCCAAAGAAAATAGAAGCCTTGATAACTCTTCCACCACCACAAACGGTGACTCAACTACGCCAATTCATTGGCTTAGCTTCATATTTTCGGTAATTTTTGCCAAAATTTTCCCAAGTAATATCACCTTTATATGCTCTAACGAGTTTAAGCAAGGGAAATCTTATTTGGAAGCCATCACATGAAGTTATTAGGCAAAAAGTTATAGCAGTATTAACCGATTCGTCAGTTCTTACTATTTTTGATCCAAACTTAGGATATGGTGCAATCCTTATGCAGAGGAGTGACAAAAATCTTCGTGTTGTAGCATATTTTAGTAAGAGCACCACACCTGCAAAAGCAAAGTACCATTCTTATGAATTGGAGACCCTTGCAGTTGTAAATGGTGTGAAGCACTTTAGACATTTTTTTATACGGTCGGAAATTTGTTGTTATTACTGACTGCAAGTCATTAAAATCGGCACGTAGTAAGCTGGACTTAACACCTGGGTACACAGATGGTGGGCTTTTCTGCAATCCTTTAATTTTGATTTTATACATAGGAATGGTGATCGCATGGGTCACGTCGATTTCTTTTCGAGCAACCCACAACTTCCCTTGAACCCCAATAACTTCGATAAAATTGAAAAAAAGGAAATTAACATTGCGGATATTTCCGGAAATTGGTTAATTGCTGAACAGCATCGCGATGAGGAAATTCAGAAATTAATTTCTGATCTAAAGAATGAAAAACTTGGCGATAATTTATCTAAAACTTATGAGTTGCGATTCCCTGTGCTATATCGCAGTATACAACGCAATGGCAGAACAAAGGGCTGGTTTCTCCAACTCAACTTAACTTAGTTCAGGCACTTTTTGGACTTAAGTCACAAGTTAGCCTACGTTTTACACAGCTTATTCTTGACTAAGTCAAGAAAATTGGCTTAACTAAGTTAAGTTGAGTTGAAGAAACCAGCCCAAAGTGTTTGCCAATCTTTCCTCGAGCTCTAAGATGGTCTGTTATTAACTGTGTTCATGAATCTTTAATTCATCTCGGATGGGAAAAAACTCTCGAAAAGATTTATGAGATGTACTGGTTTGAGAACATGACGAAGTATGTCCAAAAATTTATCGACAATTGTATTACATGTAAAGTTTCTAAATTCCATTCTGGTAAAGTACAGGCGGAATTAAATCCCATTCCAAAGGTCTCGACTCCGTGGCATACAGTACATATTGACGCAACAGGCAAACTTAGTGGTAAGAGTGACCAAAAGCAATATGTTTCTGTATTAATTGACGCATTCACAAAATTTGTAATTCTGCACCACACCTTACATATTGATGCAAAAAATAGTATTCAGGCTGTAAAATTCAGTGTATCACTTTTTGGTGCTCCTAAACGTATAATTGCAGATCAAGGTAGATGTTTCGCTAGTTCTGAGTTTCGAGAGTTTTGCAAATCGAATGGTATTGACATTAGCGCACACAAGGGGTGGGTTTTGGGGGTCAACCCTTTACTGAGTCTTTTTTAATATTTTTTATTAGGTACTTTTGAAAGTTGAGCGCATCTTGAGTTTATAGAACTTTTTATTAAAAAAAGTAGTTTTTAAGGAAAGAACACAACCGACTTCAATTCTTATATTCAAATTTAGGGGTACCGTTAATTTCTTCATGATCCAATCATCGGATCTCTAAACCAAATTACGGGCCGAACCTTGAGGTACCATCTTTCTACAAAAAAATTATTATTATTATGTAAATAAAGTGCAGTTTATGAATTTTAAAACGCTTATTTATTAATTACATTCTGTACATAAAACTTGCATAAATATATTTTAAAGAGCGTATTATCTGAAGAATATTTTCAGTATTTTCCGGTGATATATCTTCAGAAATATAAAACCCCCCTATATATATTCCTGGGGTGCGCCCCTGGGTATTGAACTGCATCTTATTTCTACTGGTAGCTCGCGTGTGAATGGTCAGGTAGAACGAGTAATGAGTACTCTTAAGAACATGTTTACTGCTGTGGAGACAAGCAAAGATCGTTATTGGCAAGATGCTCTTCCTGATGTGCAATTGGCTCAATTGTACGGTTAACAGAGTAACAAAATACACTTCGCTTGAATTATTAATAGGAAAAGTTGCAAGACCACTTGAGCTGATTCGTTTTGATGAAACCGAATTGAACATTGAAATCGCTAGTGTGAGGCAAAACGCTTTGGAAAATATTGACCAAAACGCTAAATATAACAAAAGTAGGTTTGATAAAAATAAAGCTCCTGTAAATAAATTTTCTGTCGGTGACTTTGTTTTGCTGCAAAATGAAGAACGCAATCCTTGATCCTAAATATAAAGGACCTTTAAGGTCGTTGAAATTTTAGATGGGGATAGGTACACTCTATCTGCTCCAAAATCTAACCGTAGGTATAAGTATGCACATGATCGTTTGCGTAAAATGCCTGAAGGTACTATTTTTGTAGATTTCGAAGATGAAGAAACTGAGAAAAACGTCACAGAGATGTAAGAATGCAATTTTGAAAACTGAACACATGGGAAAAGCTATATTGTTTTTTGTACGAAGATATAATAAAAAAATAATAATAATTTCTTATGCAATTAAATTTTTTTTCTCAAGAGATGAAAATGTGACCACTGGTGTAAGTGGTAGAGAATGGAAGTACGTGGAGAATGAGAATGTGGCCACGCGAAGTGGTGTTATTTTTTGTTTTTGGGTATGTTGCTGGATGTAAGCGACTGAAATACATAGTTCATAAAATTCACTGGATAAGTGATGTGGTTGTATAAAGTCATTTGATTAAAACTATTATATTTATACAAAATGCATTTAACGGTGTTTGCTTACACTCTTAAATGGAAAATAGTTCTTCTTATTATAAAATAAGGTATGGTATATGAACTCTTATAAATAAAAAATTTAATTGATATTCGGGGTCAGTAATGGCCGAGTGGAAAACTTTTTCAAATATATCACACGAGGACTTGCGACATGTCAGTATGGCCGCGTCGGATCCGATAATAAGTTTAGAGTATTGGAAAATACTTTGATGAAGTGGCGCGCACTGTTTCATAACGCACTGTTTGCAAATTGTACATACTGACAAATAGTAGGTCAGGTAAACAAAAATAATTGATGTACTGAAAAATACAGGCTATTCAAAAAAGTTGTTGAAAGTGTGCGCGTCAATTTGTCTGAGACTTATTATGATGAATCGGCATCCTGCGTCATATACATATATATTTTTTATATGAGAATTGAAGTCGGGTTTTTTTGCTAAAAATTACTTATTTAAATCCGAGTTATTGCCGATTGTTCTCAAAAGCAGCATTGCTTGTTGCTACGGTTTTTTTTCAACGGAAATGCTTATTCAATAACTGATTTGTTTTTTTAATTACCCTTGGGGCAAGAAGAGATGCAAAAATATAAATCTGCAATGTTTTCGTTACGCAGAATTTGAGACTTTGCGCATGCGCAATGTGGCTTTGCAAATCTCTATGTATGTAATTTTTTTGCATTTTTCGAAGATCAAAATTAATTTATTTCTGAGGTATAATCATTATTTCTCCGAATTTTATCGAGTTAGGGAAGAAAATATGCAATCGAATATTTCAATATATTCTTAAGAATTTCAGA
This sequence comes from Rhagoletis pomonella, assembly GCF_013731165.1. Classification (NCBI taxonomy): domain Eukaryota; kingdom Metazoa; phylum Arthropoda; class Insecta; order Diptera; family Tephritidae; genus Rhagoletis; species Rhagoletis pomonella. The sequence continues at coordinate 67,909,625 of NW_023458555.1, read as the reverse complement.
GGGGCTCTAGGTTATGCTCCGCTTATGCATAGCAGACGAAATTATACATTATTTCACCTTGATTTCGGAGTTTTGACTTTGTTCCTGAGCTCATATATAAACTTATATTCTGCGTAATGAAGAAATTAAAAATTGTTTCAGTATGCAGTTTCGCAAACTGGGCAAACTGTGCAATTTTTAAACCCTCGCAAATGAAATGTCAAAATTTGAATGGAAAGCCATTTGCACAAAAAGGGAAACTTTGCGCGGCAATTTTGTAGCGCAACTTTGCGCAGTGTGCTGTGCAACCCTCAATCAGCTATTTTGTTTACATTCATTTTGGTTTGTGCTCACGCTTTTTCGAAATAACTGCGGTAAGACTTAAATATTTACTCAAATTTGAGTTTCAATTGTTTAACTTTATAAATTAACTATAGTCAAATAATTAAATGTCAGAAATTGCATAAAATATAAAATTGTCCTCATGAAAAACATGGCGCAAAGTTGCCCAAATATGAAACTTGCGCGTACATGTGAGTACCCTTACAGCCAGTTTCACCAAATTATTTAAGTGAAAATTACTTTAATTTCGGTCTCACCAATCAATTTTAATTTTGATTTAAGTGACCTATGCTCTGCACCAGTGTTGCCGCGAAATGTTTATAGGTAGCTAAATTCCAGCTAAAAAAGGGCTAAAAAAGAGCTAAAAATCGTCGTTGTGGCTAAAAATGGTAGCTAAATTTTTTTACCTACATCTTCTTATATATAAAAATAAGTGCACGTTTTTGGTGTGACCTCATAACTTGACAACAGCTTCACCGAATTCAACCAAATTTATGTGGCTTATTCGATTTATCATGCAGATGGTTTATGCGAAGTTTTCCCGAATTCGGAAGAGGGGGCGTGGCACCACCCATACTAACTAAAATTTTGTTGTTGTATATCTCTTGAAATATTTGTGGTAGAGTACTGGAATTGGCCTGTTCAAGAGTTGGCATTCCAAATTATTTATTTATTCATACCCAAGATGGAAAAACAAAAAATGTTCTATATCCAAATGTGTTGGATTAAGATTTAAAATAAAGAATCAAAAATTTTGAAACAAAACAAATGATAAATTTTCATATAGAAAAATTCCAGGACTTTTCATTCGTTTTTCAATATTTGGTGTAGAGAAGCACACCGGGGTACTGCTAGTATAAATATATAAGTATACACGCAAACATTTTCTATAATTACTGGTATAGAAAAACAATGAACTCTGAAAAGAATTAATATTTTATTCAACAAAAAAATTTTTTATGTAACACATAAAGCATATTAAGGGCCGCCAACTTACCTATTTTAAAGTATAGTTAAATCGTTAACGGATAAGATAACGGCCCAGAAACGTAAGGAACATACATAGACATATGTTTACTTGCCTTAAAGGAAAGGCGTTCGCTTTATGAGCGAAGAGTTAAATTCATGAAAATCATAAAAAAAATTTTAATGTCAATGATGAATAAATTTTGAAAAGGGCTAAAAAAAGGGCTAGGGGCAATTTCAAATTTTTGTGGCCAAAAAAAGAATTTGGTAGCCAAATTTAGCCACCAAAGGGCTAAAACGGCAACACTGCTCTGCACTTAAATAAAAGTTAAATCAGAATAACCACACTCAGAGGTGTTACACGTTTAATCACCTGATCATTGTGCATCTGCTGCTTACTTGTATACCAGCCCTGCTTTTACAACACAGCGTGCCAAAGCTTTCAAAAGCTCTCAGTACAAATGAAAGCGAAAGCTAGTCCTAGTCTGTTTTACAACCACTTTTTACTCACTTAAATAAATAGTTTATTGAAACTGAAAATAATTAAAATGAGATTTAAATAAAAAATTAAATTAAAGTTAATTTCCACTTAAATAGTTTGTTGAAACTGGCTGTTAATATATTTAACATGATAAACTTTCATTTTAAAACAACATCCATCGCCTCAGCAAATTTTATATCAATATATCCAAAAATAAAATAAAATTGCTATTACTGTTTATATAAATAATTGATAACCATTTAGTGCGTTCCAGGACGTCTACGATTTGCAGGATTTAGCCCAAAATCAAAAATTCTCTATCTGGGAACACTTTCGTGAGAGTAACTGAGAAACTGTTTCCAGAATGAAGTTTCAAGATTTAGTCCGGAGTTTTTCTTCTGGCAAATTCATGAAAAGTGTCAAACGATAGGTAGAGTTGCATTTGTGTACAAAAACAGAACGCGGTGAAAGCAAATAACCTTACATTTGTAAAAAATTTAAGTAAACAATGAAATGTTCGAATATTTATGCAATTATTATTAATTGTATAGATTTTAATAGTTATTTAGTGATCTTTCAGCCAAATCAGTCTTGTACTAATGACAAGTAAACAAACCAAATGACGTTTTTGCTGGAAAAAGTGCTTTTTGCGTTCCCGTACACTTCTCCATCTGTCCTCCTGTTACTCTCACTTGAAAGAGTAAAATCGTAGTTTAACATTTCCACAGGTTTTAGTCCAAAGAGTACTGGAACAAACTATTTGAGGACTCCAATTGAACTTTGCCTGCATCATAACCACCCGGTGCGCATGCACGGCATCAAAAAGAGACAAACTATGCACATATGTGTGTGTGCTGCTGTTGAGAAAAATCGGCACTAACTCGGATTTAAAAAAAAATATAACGAAACTCCGTTGACAGCATTGAAAAGGTCGAAAAAATGGAATAGGACTGTATGTATGTTATGCTTTGTAATTATTAAAAGAATGTCTAAATATTACTTGCAACGCCATTTTGTGACTTGCCACCAAACCTTTTTGCAAAGCTTCAAAGGGGATGAAGAAAAATTAAATAAGGTAAAATCCCTTAAACAAGAGTTTTTGGAGTACGATGCATGAAAAATACTGGATGCCATTGAAAAGGACGGTCCCCCAAATAAATTAAGAGTTTTAAGTGAAGAACAATCGAGGAATACGAGCGCTTTAAAAGCATCGTTCATGGCAAGTCTACAAATGGCAAAATCATTAAATCCATTTTCTGATGGACCATTTTTGAAAGAAGTGTGTCAGGAGATGCTAAGCTGCTTTGGGGGAAATGGAAAGGCTATGGCCAAGGAAATCAATACGGTTAGGCTGTCTCGATCAACAGTGACGCGTCGTGTTGAAGATCTGTACAAATACTATAATTATAATTTAATAAAGAAACTGAATTCATGCAGTTATTTTTCTTTGGCAATCGACGAATCTTGTGACATAAAAGATACTAGCAGCTCTTAATAGGTAACTTACAATAATAAAGTAAACTAAAAATATATTGAACTCATTATATTCTTATTAACACTTATCTCATGAACTCGTAGGGATACGTATTATTAATGACGATTTTAACATTAATGAAGAGATATTTGGTATCGTGCCACTTTTGGAAAATACAAGAGGGGTCGACATTTTTAATGCTATAAACACAAAATTGACACAGCTTGACTTAAAAAATCTATCTGCCATATGTACAGATGGAGCACCAGCAATGGTTGGCAAGAATAACGGTTTAGTTGGTCAATTCCTTAAAAGAGGGATTCGAATACATGCATATCATTGTATAATTCATCAAGAAAACCTGTGTGAACTATGGATGTAGTAGTAAAAATTGTAAATAGCCCTGCAGTAAATCGCGCTAGTTCAGGACTAGCGCAGAACTAGCTCTTTAAGAGGCGGCAATGCTTTCAACTGTCTCTTTTTACATGGCGATGTCCTACGAAGTCGAAATTGCCCCCCTCTACAGAACTTTCGAACTAGTTCTAAACTAGTTCCATTTTGGACAGTTCTGGGTCAGCAAGTTTTTCTAAGAGAAAAAATTTTAAAACACTTGTGCACAAGGGTATATTAATTTTGTTCACATAACGGTTGTTTGTAACAGCCAAAACGAATCGAGATAGATATAGACAAATGTATACATAAGTGATCAGGATGAAAAAAGAAATCGATTAAGCCATGTCTGTCTGTCCGTCCGTCTGTCCGTCTGTCCGTCCGTCCGTGTATACGATAACCCAAGCAAAAATTGAGATATCTCAACGAAATTTGGTATGTAGGTTTGCCTTAATCCAAGGTAGGTTGGTATTGAAAATGGGCGAAATCGGACTTTAACCACGCACACTTCCCATATAACGGTAATTTCCAGAAATACGAAAACTGCGATATTTTAGTAACTACTGAAGATAATTCACTCAAAATTAATATTTACAATAATTTTTAGACGAAAAATAAGAATATTATAAATTTTTGGAAAATGGGCGTAGCCACGCCCACTTATGGTTACATGTGTATATCTTGGTAACCGCTGCACCAATTTCTTCCAAACTTGGCACAGCTGTTGGCCTTGGTACAGCATAAAAAATCGCCGAAACTTTTTAAAATCGGACAATAACCACGCCCACATCCCATATAACGGTAATTTTGAGAAATACAAAATCTTCGATAAATCAGTAAATATTGAAGCTAATTTATGTGTATAACTTGGTAACCGCTGCACCAATTTCTTCCAAACTTGGCACAGTTGTTGGCCTTAGCACAGCATACCAAATGGCCGAAAATTTTTAAAATCGCTCAATAACCACGCCTACTTCCCATATAACGGTAATTTTCAAAAATACGAAAACTGCGATATTTTAGTAACTACTGGAGATTATTCACTCAAAATTGATATTTATAATAAGTTTTAGACGAAAAATAAGAATATTATAAATTTTTGGAAAATGGGCGTAGCCACGCCCACTTATGGTTACATGTGTATATCTCGGTAACCGCTGCACCAATTTCTTCCAAACTTGGCACAGCTGTTGGCCTTGGTACAGCATAAAAAATCGCCGAAACTTTTTATAATCGGACAATAACCACGCCCACATCCCATATAACGGTAATTTAGAGAAATACAAAATCTTCGATAAATCAGTAAATATTGAAGCTAATTGATTCAAAATTGATGCTTGCAACAATTCTTTACCAAGAAATACGTTTATGGTAAAATTTTGGGAAATGGGCGTGGCACCGCCCACTTATGATCACATATAAGCATATCGGTAACCATTCTACCAATTTGTACCAAACTCGGTGTGGTTATTGTGCTTGCCACATGTAAGCAAAATGTTGAAAATTATTGAAATCGGACTAAAATAACGGCCGCTTCTCATATAACGGTAAATTTCAGAAATGCTTGAAACTTCAATATTTCGAAATTGAAAGACGCTAATTTACTCAAAATTGATACACCCCGGCTTACCATCTAGCGGAAGGTTTCGGAAAGGTGAGAAAACATATATTTAATACTTGCGCCGGGAATTTAATGTTCGGCTCCGCCCGAACTTAGACTTTCTTACTTGTTCTATTCTAAATTGGTTCCAATTTAGACAGATCTGCGACAATAAGTTTTTTATTTAAAAAAATTCTGATTATTCAATTTTTTGATATTTCTTCGTTTTTTCTGTTCTTTTACAGATTGCATTCTATTAAATTTTTATTTATTTTTTTTTTTTTAGTTTGTTTATATTATTTGATCACTTTTCTCTTCAATTTTTAAGCGGCACTCAACAATTTAAGTTTCTTAAATCTGAAAATCACAACTGCCTCCACCGCGATTTGAACTGGTGACCAACGATATTAGAGTCGGAGGTCTTCCCGCTGAGCTATTTTCGTATTGTACGAGAAGTGAGAATTTATGCATTTACTTCTCAACAGAGCGCAACTAACACACCGAGAGTTTCAACTGTCCCTCTCTGCAGCCGTTTTGCACTAGTTCAGAGATGGTTCTGAAATGTGTAGGGCGGAACTAGCGCTTTAAGAGACTGTCTCTAAATTTTACTGCAGGGTAGGATAAGGGGAGGGCATAACGCGCTTACTCATGGGAAGTTTAAGAAATTTCTAGACGAATGCGAATGCCAGTATGGAGATTTAGTAATGTTCACACAGGTGAGGTGGCTTAGCCGAGGAAAATGTTTACAAAGATTTTTTGAAATTAGAAACGACAAGGATTTAGTAGAAGTGGTGTGTTCACAAAACTTTAGGACTGATTTAGCATTTTAGACTGATACTACAAATCATTTAAATTTGTGTTTGCAAGGAAAAAATAAATCTGTATTTGAGTTGGTCGATTTGATAAGTGGTTTTATACATAAAGTTGATATATTTTTGTCCGACCTGCACATGGAAAAGTTGTTTCACTTCCCTTGTCTAAGGACAATTTTAAATGAGTATCAAAATATCAATTTTGCAATTTCAAGCAATGAAAAATATCCAGTTTTAAGAAATGCAATACTTAAATATTTGTCTGTGTTCAGTAGCGCGTATATATGCGAAAAAGCATTTTCTAGTCTTAAGTTAATTAAAACAAACCAAAGGAACTCTTTAGCTCAAGAGCATTTAGAAGCACTGATAAAATTATCCACCTCTAATGCAACAATAGATATTGACGATTTAATCAATACATTTAAATAAATTTATAGCAATCGATATTAATATATATTTTACAAAATGTTACCATGAAATATGAATTACGAACTTATAATTTAATTTTATTTCATTCCCCTAAATATATTTTGAATACCACTATCGCTATCAATTCTTAACGCACTGTATTATTCCACATATATGAAAATGCTCCCATTGTTAAAAAATTTCATTCACTAATCGAGCAATAAAAATATACTTGTACCAAGGCACATTAAACAGGTAGTATCAGTAGAGCAAAAACAACATTTGCGTGTATTTTGTTGTTGCTTCTGGTATCGAAAGTGTCAAAAACTGTTCTGAATTTTTTCTTCTAAATCAAAGCGTGCCATGTGAAATAAAAAAAATTATAAAAAATAAAAAATTGAAATTGGAAAAAATAAAAATTTATGCAAGTAAATTTGTTTGCTTCTCGAAGCATTGATCCTTTGCAAGGCCCAGTAATCAGCGGTCGTGCTGCCAAGTTGGGCGAACGTTCCAAAAGCTGCTATTCAATCGCTTGTTTTGTATGGAAAAAGGTTTCACAAGCAAATGGATCTTAACAACTTATAATTTTCGTGAGAAAAATTTTAAAATATTTGACATTTTCGAGACCAAATAATTTGAAAATAAATCAAATTAGCTGCTCTACTGATACTACCTGTTCAATGTACCTTGACTTGTACTTTTGAACTTTAAATCACAATAAAAAATGCTGTGTACACATAAATTTTGTAGATGTATTGTGATTTTCACTTCAATATAAAAATTTTGAGCAGCACTGTTCTAATAATAATAAATTTATATCAAACAATTTTGATATTTAAATACGATTCGCTAATGCGATATTCAAGATTTTGGGGGGAGCCTTTGAAAAAATGTCTGTGGACATGTAGAGCAACTCATTTCTCTACTAATATCATGAAAAGATGAAAACAATTTTTTGAACCAGTCTAATGTATGTATGCAATATGTTTATAAGAATTGAAATCTATTCTTATAGAAATTCTTTATTTGTATAGCAGTTCCTACGTTCATTCGGATTTTATCCAAGCGACCCTCTTCAATGGAAAAATTATTCCTGCTTACCAATCCATCTAAACAAAGACCCACTCGAAAGAGAACGGCCGCCCGTGAATTTCGCTTCATTATAAGAGCCCTGCATCCTTTTGGCAGTCGTTCTCAAAGAGGGACAACTTCATATTAAGCCACCTTTGTCTAAAATTTGTTTTCGCTTGGTCTATTGTGTACATATGGACATAATGCATTATTGGATGAGATTAATATGACGTTATTAATAATTTGCAGCATACTTGTAGGCGCAATAGCATTGCGCACACAAAGACTGTTCAAAAAGCCTCAACAAAGAAATTGGCTGTGCTTTGACTTTTAATACGCATTTATATTGTTGCAACCATAGGATTGCAAGGCATTGTCTGGGCGTGGGTACTGCAAAAGGAGAAATGTGGAACACTTGGCTTATACGTATTGTTTTGCCGGTTGGTTGATTACTTGCAAAGAATTTTTAATAAATCTCAAATGAGCATGAGTCAATCTTCAGGGGTTCACAATCACTTAGACGATAGATTACATCCTGTGCCACCTCGCTTTTTCAGAAATTGCACACGCAGCAACGTTATAGTAGATGATGAGCATAGCTGCGCTGAAGTTTGCAATAGCAGTGTTTACATTATCAATTTTTTATTCTTGTTTTTTCTTTGCTATCTTTGGACTAGCGTTGTGTTGTGGTTTAGATAAGGGGAAGGCTTTAATTAGCAAAAGCTTTGCGATTGATATTAACTTGGGCTTGAGGGAGGATTTTAATGAGTCTCCAGGAACTTTATGCCAACGTAGAGAGTGGATTTCTTTGTTCGGCAGAGAGAAATATGAAGAATACTTGGGAAGGCACCTGGGATGCTAAGAGTATATGCCAATGCATTTCAGACTGCAATTACAGAATTAAAAGATAGTTGCAGCGACGGTAGCAATTGCAATCAAGTAATTGGAATACGTATTTTGTAGGCACAGAGTGGCAAAGCGGCGGCAATAGGATGAGGAAATGTGGCCAGCTGCACAAGGTGTATTTAAATGTGCACCAGCCCTATCATCGTAATAAAAAAAAGAATCACAAAGGATATTTTTATTTTGATTGTTGCGGAAGTACTTAAAAGAAAACCTTTTATAGAATATTTAAAATTTAAAAGATGTAGCTAATCGGAATTTGCTATGTCGTCATCCTCAAAATACGAAACCCTTTTTATTCACACGTCGTTGTGCTTTTCCTGTTATCGGCCTATCCTGGAACTTGGAATCCTCTTTACTGCTGTTCTTACAGCACAACTCCTTCCCAGTTGTAGGTAGTACCACCAATGCTGTTAAATGTTATTCCTTTACGAGTTTCCCTCCACACATCAACTGCCACAATGGACAATGTGCCAAAATGTATCCACGGTACGCTTTTCCCGCAATTTTTCTTTCGCTCTCTGCTGCTCATTGACATTTTCATTGTGTGCAATGTGTCTCCTATAATTGTTAACATTTTACAACCCACTTATTCACAGTTAGCGTCATCGCGCCTTTATTGTTGCTAGCTTTTTTGCATCCTTTTGTTCAGTTGTTGCAGTGTTGACTCGTTTGATAATCGCGCTAATTTCAAGATTTCCCAAAGCTCTCGCTCTTCTTCAATTATGACGCCAACAACATCAGCAAGCGACTCAAGTTACTACAGCTGCAAGCGAATATGAAAAAATTGCACGCAGACCACGAGTAAGGTTTGTATACCATCTGACAGCACCAACTTTTCCAAACAATAAATATCAAAATCGCACATCGGCAAGTAGCAATCGCTGCGCTTGTGTATATTTTTGTATTGTTGCTGCATTTTCACAATACTGCTGACAGATTCGATGTCAAATGAAAACCAGCTTTGCGACGACTGTTCGCTGAAGTTCCCCAGAGGCGACGTTGACTAAATTGTTGGTGTTGCTGTTACTGCATCTGAGGCTGTTGCCTTCAATTTTCCCAAGAACAACAATAGGTATGAGTTGTTGCCAAGCCCTTGGTTTAGTCGTTGCGAAAGTATTTTTCTTTAAAACGACCACAGATGCTATAAAACCGGCATTCACCACTGTGTGTGGAAGGCAGGTTGTAACAGAGACAGGACGATCATATGCAAATAACTATTACTAACAACTGTAATGATGAACTCATCATTCCTTGTTGCATAGTGCGGGACTTTAGAAATCTAGGCGGACTTAATTCAGTGATACCGAATATCTTTTACTAGTGCCTTTTTCGTTTACTAAATATGTACATACTTATACATAAGTATGTATATGCATATAGAAATATGCATATTATGTATTAACTACTGCGATGAGTATCAACATAAAAAAAATATTCTTCAAACCATTATTTTTAGTTACATAAGGTATTAGTATACACATGTACATATGTACATACCCAGCCAGCAAAATATCCGGAAACGTATCCGAAAATGGAAACAAATTCGTATAAAAACCTGATCTTTCATCCGTTTTCCGATTCCGTTTTCGGACATTTTTCAGATCAATTCTCCCACTAAAGAGTTCAGCCGAAACGTATGTGCAGAAAACTATCGAAAATGGTTGTAAAACGGATGCACTTTCGGCTGTTTTCCTGAGATTTGTCTGATTAAATTTTTCGTTGAAAACGATTTCATTATGAACTTCCCAAAAACTTTTTCATAGTTACAGGAAACCAAACAAAAAACAATTTTAAAATTCAGCAATTATTTCAATTTCACACTTCTCTGCACACTCAGCTACTGACGAATACGTATACATGTTTTCAAATGCTCAGTTTGAACAAATATTTTAAAATTACTGTTTTGAAATAAGATGATGACATTTTTCGGATAGAAAAATGAACAAATATGGAAATCGTTTTTTGAACGTTTCCGGATACGAAAAATTTACGAAAACTGCACTGGCGGCAAAAAGTACGTTTCTCTGCTGGCTGGGTACATATGTGAAGTATTTTCATGTAATTTTTACCACACTATTCTTATTCTTCATTACAAGAAACATGTTAAATTTTACGGGGGTCTTCTACCTGTATGAGGCAGGTTCTGCAATTCAAGTCCGAGTGAACTCCATTCAATTGAATTCAAAGTGACTTGGGTTCACATTACTTCGGAAGTGAATTGCAAAACCTGCCTGATAGTTTCGATGAAAAATGTGGTGTGCTTCGTTGCTGAGTTGAATTGAATGTAGACTGTAATGGACAAGATGATATCTTACCTTAATATACAAAAAGCAGTAACAAACTAATGGCCTTATTCATAAAAAATAAAGTAGCTTTATAAAAGCTTTATAAATTGAAAATTGTATGAAAACGTCAATTTATAAAGAACCTACTTTATTTTTTATGAATAATGCCATTTAAATCTTAAATTCACTTCACGTCAGTTTCGGATTTTTTGCTTTTAAGTGACGATGTGAAATAGGGCCTTCTATATTAAGTCACGATATGTATGTATGTACAAATGTATTACGCATTCTAAAACTTTTTCGACTGAAATGATCCGGAAAGCAGTGACATTTTACATAAGCTTCTTCTAAAAGTTTTTACAGGCGTAGAACGCAGTTTAAAATTATTAAAATTATTAATTTAGCGTTTTAACGAATATTAAACATGTGTATACATATCGTCGTCTAAAGTACAAAAATGCGTATCGTCATTCTGCAAAACCGCGTAACTGACATTTTTTGCCAAAAATTGGAGTTGCTCACACAAGCTCTTGGCTCAATCGTTATCCATTCGTCCTGAAATAAACTAGCAAGATATGCGATTGCTTTTTAAAAAAGAGAACCATTTTGAAATATGAGTATTTTTACTCTCTAGAAAATAATATATGCAACCTCACATACGCGGTTTTGCATTATCTTGATAAGCGGTTTTGTACTTTAAACGACGATATGTGCATATACATATAATACCGACCAGAAACCAGTTATCATTATCTAAAATTAGTACGATCACAAGGCTTGCAGATGATATAGACCAAATCAAATAGAGATTTTAAGTGTCTTTCACATATGGGCAATTCCTGGCGTTGCCGACGTTACGTTGGCACGTTTCTTTGAATTTGCGACAAAATAAAGATAAGTTAAAAAAAAAATACGAGAAAAAAATAATGGAAATTTGAATTTAAAGTAGTGGCGGTGTATTTGCCGTTAAAATTTGTGAACCTTAAAGCTTGGTTATAAATATGTTCCTTTGAACTTCGGACTAAAACCTGTGGAACTGTCAAACTACAATTTTACGCTCTCAAATGAGAGTAAAAGGAGAACAGATGCAGCAGTGCATAGGAACGCAAAAAGCACTCTTTCCTATAAGAACGTAAGTCGGTTTGTTTACATGTCATTTGTACAACACTGATTTGGCTGAAATATCACTAAATAATTATTAAAATGTGTACATATTCAAATATTTCGTTGTTTACCTCCATTTTTTACAAATATAAGGTTCTTTGCTTTCACCGCTGTTTGTCTTTGCTTGCACATGCAAATCAGCTGATCGTTTGACACTTTTCATGAACTTACAGGGAAAAAAACTCCGGACTAAATCCTGTAACTTCTGACTAGGAACAGTTGCTCAGTTACTCTCTCAAATGTGTTCCCACTTACAGGTTCTATGTCAATAGGAACGACTTCCTGCAAGTTCTGACTAAATCCTGTAAACCGGTCTGCTATTGGAACAGACTAATAAGGTTCTGTGCTTTCGCCGCTTTTTGTTTTTGCTTGCACATGCAAATCAGCTGATCTTTTGACACTTTTCATGAACTTACAGGAAAAAGAACTCCGGACTAAATCCTGTAACTTCTGACTAGGAACAGTTGCTCAGTTACTCTCTCAAATGTGTTCCCACTTACAGGTTTTATGTCAATAGGAACGACTTCCTGTAAGTTCTGACTAAATCCTGTAAACCGCACTGCTATTGGAACAGACTATATGCAAGACTTAATCTTGACTTGACTTACCTTGAAACTTAGAAACGATTACGCAGCGTGTCACCTATTGCCTTTTCTCTTTATTGTGATCCTCAGCACTTGTATTTGTACACGTAAAATTGTAAACGTTTAATTTGCTCTTACGCCTAAATGGATGCAAAATTACCATTAAAACAAATGTATTTACGCGCATCAAGTTGTAATTGTTTTTTGGTTTTATTTTCTGTCTTTATTTGAAAGTTTGTTTTTCGGTTGCCAAATGAATTACATTTATACAAAAAATTATATTTGTGTGGCATATTTGTAAGGATTTTACTAAAAAATTAAATGGCAGCAAGATTCTCTCACGGCTCTCTTTGCACTTAGAAATTTAACTCAGCTCTATCTATATCTATCTATAGTTTTCCAAGTTTGTAAGTGAAGTTGTTTTTTAGATAACTACATACGCGCACTGCTCATTTTCCAGATATACAATTTTCAAGTCAAATCAAGTCTAACTGGCGTCCCTAAACTGGAGCGCTAACAGGCTAAACTAATATTCGCGGCTTGCGTTTTGGTACGCACGCCGTCGAATTTGTTTTTTTTTTGCGTCACCCGAAATTGGCTTGCGTGCGTTTGCATTTGATTTCATTGAGCGAAATAATAAATCAAAATGTCACGCAGAACAAAAGTTGGGAATTGAGTTAGCTTCATGCGCACGCCGTTCAATTTCGGTTGGTCCCATACAAGTTGTATGTACATGAGAAATTTTTGACAGAAAATCGGTGACGTGCGTGAATATTAGATTAGCCTGTAAGCGTTGCGTTTTCCATTGTCAACGAGTATCAGCACGCTCTATCCCCAAATCAACGCGGCGTAATGGTTGACGTTTTCTCATTTCCTGTCGTTTTCATTCTCGTTTCTTCTTTCACTTTTTTTGTCCTTTTTCTTTCTCTCCGTCTTCTGCATCCAACATCAACACGTAACGCCCTGTCAAAAATTAAAATTCCATTTGCTCGGGGTTAGCGCCGCGTTATTGTGGGATGCTCCATACAAATTGTACGGGCATGAGAATTTTTACAGTTGTTTGGCGCTTAACGCGCCAATTTAGGAAAGGCAGCTATTCTTGCATAACTGAGCTTTTACTCAATATTGAAGCTATTTTGAAATGTTCATCAAAGTCTACAGATTTCTGCAAATTTTCATGTATGGAGAACTAAATCTACAAGAATAGTTTGAAAAAGAAACAACAAAGTTAACCAAATGTGTTATAAAAGCGAACCAAAGGTTGGATTATATTTAAAATCATTATATTTGTTCGTTCTAAACGTTCGTGGCGGACGTAACTCTTTTTGCAGTTCAGAAATTCAATTTTCTTTTAAGTGATATTTTGGTAATTTATTAAAATATATTGCTTAAAAATAAGGCTATTGAGAGCTTTGTTTCAAGAAGTAAGTACTGCAAATCACATTTCTCAAATAAGTATATAAAGAAATATTCTTAATGTGAGAATTTAAATCATGTATGAATGTACAGTGGTCCAATTTTTGTATGGGGAAAAAATATTTCATCCTAGAAAACCTCCTTAGTTTTTTCCTTTTGATATTTGTAGCATCTATACCAACTTTCATGAAATGCGCTACTGGATCGCTATGAATCTGGCAAAAATATCGGTGATTTTTATAAAAAGCGACTGTTGCCATGACAACTGAAGCTTGTGATATTTTTTTAGATAATTTAAATTGTAAATATTCTTAGGTTACTTAACTAATTTTTTGATTAATATATGTACCCAATACTTCTAGAGTAAAATATGAGCATCTTCTAAATTTTTACTTAGAAACGTAAAGTTTGGTACCAGCGGCAAGAGGAAACATTTTGGAAGGTGTCCCAAACCCTATCTCGGAAAAAAATTTTTTGGACCACTCTAATGTACATGCATTTTTTCGTTTTTCGTTGATTATTTTTCGGGATTGTTTTTCGAATTTGCCCATATGCGCAGTGTCGCCTAAGTGGGCAAAAATCTAAAAATTGGTTGTCTGCAACGTGAATGCTATGATGTTTTTGTAAAGGTAATTTATCCACTAACAGAAATTAAACCGAAGCTTCCCTATAAAAAATGATTTGTCGCCACAAAGCCACAAAAATCTATAAATTTTAATCAGAACGTAGTAGCCATGCGTAGTTTCTTCGCGGAAAAGATGTAAAAAAAAATAAATTCTTTAGGCCGTCCACATAGAACTTTGACGTTGCGTTGGCGTTGGCGTCGCTTCAACAGCTGTCTATGAATACATGAATTCAAATGCAGCCGTCCACATAGCCAAAATTCGGCAACGCTCGCGCCAACACAAAGTAAAAAGATGGCCAACTATCAACTTTTCGCGTGCGTCGCTCTTCAGCTGTTGCAAATCAATAAAATTATGTGAAATATTTTTCCTTTTTAATCAAGTGCGAGCAAGAAATATCGTTTTTAATGCAACTATTGATAAGAAATATTAATTTTCTGTCATTAGTATGTTAATTTAGTGGCCCAAGCATTCGCTGCCAAGCGTTCATTGTAGCATGCATACTTTTAACGTGCGTTCTGTCAAACCAACGCCAACGCGAAAGTTCTATGTGGACCGGCCTTTAGAAATAAAATGTTGTTTGTTCGCTTTTTATTTTCATATGTATACATGTATACGGTGACCATTCGTACCGATTCTGGCGGGACTGTACCGATTTTGAGAAAGTTGTCCCGCTGAATATTTTTTAAAAGTCGGGACGTATAAGAGTACTGATTCTTCATAATTGTACCGCTTCAATCCCGATATTTAGTGTTTTATTTATTAGTTTAATAGAAGTCTCCATGTACTTTAGCCCAAAAATCGTTTTTGGACGTGGCCGCATTTTCGTTATTTCAAAGAACATGGAATATAAGGGAGCCGTAAACATAGCCATCCATAAACATCCTTATTTTCTATGATGTTTGGTTATGTTTTTATAATTCTTACTTTAATTTTCTTTAAGTTTTTTATAATTACTTGT
Source organism: Rhagoletis pomonella (assembly GCF_013731165.1). Taxonomy (NCBI): domain Eukaryota; kingdom Metazoa; phylum Arthropoda; class Insecta; order Diptera; family Tephritidae; genus Rhagoletis; species Rhagoletis pomonella. Next base: position 67,894,163 of record NW_023458555.1, on the reverse strand, counting down.
TAATTTGTTGTGTTTTAATTAAACCATACAAACTTGCAGTTTGTGAAATTATAAAAGAATATTACTTGTTTCCTTCAAAAATTCGTGAATATGAAAAATATAAGCTAAATACATATCGCTACTATAATTCACAAAGGCCCTAACCAACACTTTTGTCGAAACTGCGGTTTTCAAAGATTTTTTTAGGATGTATTAAAATACACCTTCAATCAAAATTTTAAAGTGTTAGTACCAAAAACAACGGAGTTGTATGCCACTTTTTAAACAGTTTTTGATCTCTTTTTATAATACGGGTATTCATGGAAGCGCGTAAATGCCTCCTAACCGCGTAAACCTCGTAAATAAACCGATTTTCCATACAAAATTAAGTATGTTTACGAGGTTTACATGGTTACGATGAATTTACTCGTTGAATTGCCTTAATGTGTTTTGCTTCTCCTGTACAATTAAAAATTTGTTGGTTAGAGCCTTTGTGAATTAAGGTAACGATATATATTGCGGTTGTTCACACTTGCCTGGTTATCATGTTGTCTGGTTATGTGGTTATATTTTTTATTCAGTTCACAACTATAAAATACACCACAGAAAAATTGTTTTGAACCTGATAACCACATTGTATGTATAAATTTTTGCCATAATTTTTAACCGACTTCAAAAAAAGGTGGAGGTTATCAATTCGTCGGAAGATTTATTTTATGTATGTTACCGCATAACTTTGGACTAGGTGGTACATCAGAGGTGGCCCCGTACTAATTTGATTTAGATTTACTTGTTCAAGTTCGTTTCTCTTCGTTTTGCTTTAAACTGTATAAAACGACACTAACAGCTAATTTCACGAAAACAAATTAAGAAAGTAATAATTTTACTTTTTTGAATTTTATATGGAAATTGACAGAAAATAAAAAATAATTTTTTATTTAAATGGATGGTGAAAACGGCTGTAAGTATTTTTATTCTAAAATCAAAATTGTATGGTTTGATTCGATACTTAAGAAATGTCCCGATTTTTCCCCACAGAAATCTGTCACCGTACTTATAGTAATTTATTGAACTGATGTTGGCACACATTTTTTTCTATCAATAGCACAACACTCCAGTATTTTGTTATTGTTCAATAAATGACTATAAGTGGCCATCGAGTCTAGGTGCAAGGATGGTATTTTCAGGGATAGTAGTGGAGTGTTCTTGCTTTAATTTAAGTCTAAGTAGAAGGTTGTATCAGCTTTTGTTTTTATGCTAGAGCTTTTCAAATATTGCAAAAAACGCCATTTTTTGACACTTTGACCGCGTTTTTTCTCAAAATCTGGAACTGATGGAAACTTTATACTTACGGATTCGTAATCAGCACAAAAAAGTCTATCAAAAAAGTCAAATTAAAAAGTTAGAAATTTTGATGAATTTTTCTAAGTTTTGCACAAAGTTGGAAATTTATATTTTTGTGGTTTTTGTTAAATACTGAGCTATACTTAAAAAATAATAATAAACATTAAGCAAACAAAAGAAAATAGTAAAAACTTGTGAAAACGTCGCGTTTCTATTATCTTGGCTTGAAAATGTCATTTTAAAATTCTATCCTTAAAATTTCGCAGTATTTGTTTTGAAAAAAGTTGTATGTTAAGGGCTTATATAAACTCGATAGCATCCTCGAATTTCGTTCCTCTAACTTTGTCAGCTTATATCCAAAAAAATTTAATTTTTTAAATTCTAAAGAAATTTTCTATTGTATTTGTTACCTATATTTTTATTCTACATTGTATTGAATCGTTTTAATAATTTTTGGAATTAATCATATCTTTGAAATTACAAAGTCCTTCAAAATAAATCCTGCGGTCGGAGAGAAAAAATAAAAACGCCACTTTAAATAAAAAAGTAGGTTGCAAACCAATTTATTTATTATTTATTTCACGGTAGGAGTGCTTCTCAAACAAAAAAGAAGCAATTTTTTCGATTCAAGTTGTTGAAAAGTAATGAATATCTAAACTAGGACTAGTCCCGGGATCCCGTGATTGTGACAACGCCATCCCGAAAATTCCGGGATCGATAAAAGCCGAAAAATTAACATCCCTAGTGCGTATGTTACATAATATGTACGTATGTTAATAGCGAATCTTTAGAGGTCTTAATACATGCTAACTAAATAGTTATCATGCAGATAACGGTTAACCAAAAATAAGTATAAAAACCGAGAGTACCAAAAACATTTTATTAGTTGGAACACTGCAAGTGAACTTATTAATAACCGGTTTGTATTTAATTGAAAACAAACTGACTCCTTTCGCGACATCATCATGTAAAAGTAGTCAGTTGAAAGCAACGTAAAGTAGTCGAGGCGTATTCACCCCTAGTTGAAAAATAGTGAACTTATAGTGCATTTATAGTTAGTTGAGTTTCCTACAGGGTACATACTACACAAACATTTGAAATTCATAAATACAGTTTTATTTTCTTATAAATTCGAATATCCGGATAACTGAGCAGGGTATCCGGACATTCGAACCTAAAATTTACAAATAAAACAAATAATGTTTAAGAGCGATTCCACCGTCACGGGTTGGACATTTGTACAGACATTTTTTTCTTGTTTAACTTTAAGTATAAAGCACTCAACAATTCTACATTTTGATAAAGCTACACCTAATTGACTATTATATGAGTTATTACGAAATACGAAAAAAATTACAGCTTACTTTTATATGGAAAAAATCTGATTTATTTCTTCTGTCACGGGAGGGACAAAAAAAAGAACCTGCTTTTTGGAGCAGATATATTTTATGGAAACTCTGCGAATTTATTTTACTTTTCTGTGTGAACTTGATGTCTTATAATAAAAAAAAAGAACCAGGAACACAAACAAAGCAAAAACTACAAAACAAATTATGGCTTTATTATACAAAAAATCCAAAATTCCTCTGTCACGGGTGGGACAACGTTTGTCACGGGTAGGACACGTACGAATTTTTATATGAAAACGAGCTTTTAGTGTGATCAATATATACAGATTAGTTATTAAAAAATATAAGTACCCAAGTAGGAGTTAAATTCAGTCACGTTTTATCTTAGAATGGTGCCTTTTATATAGACGAAAATGCTTAGCACCGTCAGCCAAAAATAATATTAAAAACTAGCAATTACCCGGCGTGCTTCGCTGCGCCTTAAATGTATTTTTGTGTTGTAACTCT
>NW_023458555.1:67888956-67890884 GCF_013731165.1 Rhagoletis pomonella | reverse complement strand
ATTTCCTTTACCCTTAATATCTGACCAAATTAATAGACTTCATGGAAACTGTTATTTCACCACTTTGGATATGGTTAGCGGTTATCACCAAATACCAGTTCATGCAGATTCGATAGAAAAAACGGCGTTCGTAACTCCAGAAGGTCATTTTGAGTACCTGGCCATGCCATTTGGACTGCGAAACGCTCCAGCAGTGTTTCAACGGGCTGTTATGAAAGTTCTTGGAGAGCTTGTGCATTCTTATGTGGTAGTTTACATGGACGACATTTTAGTATTAGGAACAGAAGATATTGAGGAAAGTTTGAAAAGGGTTACTACTGTATTACAAATACTTACTGATGCCGGATTTTCTCGTAATGTTAAAAAGTGTAAATTTTTGAAGCGAAAGGTAGAGTATCTTGGTTATGAAGTCAGTGATGGTGAAATTAGGCCCAATCCAAAGAAAATAGAAGCCTTGATAACTCTTCCACCACCACAAACGGTGACTCAACTACGCCAATTCATTGGCTTAGCTTCATATTTTCGGCAATTTGTGCCAAAATTTTCCCAAGTAATGTCACCGTTATATGCTCTAACAAGTTTAAGCAAGGGAAATCTTATTTGGAAGCCATCACATGAAGTTATTAGGCAAAAAATTATAGCAGTATTAACCGATTCGCCAGTTCTTACTATTTTTGATCCAAACTTCCCCACTGAATTGCATACGGATGCCAGCTCCTTAGGATATGGGGCAATCCTTATGCAGAGGAGTGACAAAAATCTTCGTGTTGTGGCATATTTTAGTAAGAGCACCACACCTGCAGAAGCAAAGTACCATTCTTATGAGTTGGAGACCCTTGCAGTTGTAAATGGTGTCAAGCACTTTAGACATTTTTTATACGGCCGGAAATTTGTTGTTATTACTGACTGCAATTCATTGAAATCGGCACGTAGTAAGCTGGACTTAACACCTAGGGTACACAGATGGTGGGCTTTTCTGCAATCCTTTAATTTTGATATTATACATAGGAATGGTGATCGTATGGGTCACGTCGATTTCTTTTCAAGAAACCCACAACTTCCCTTGAACTCTAATAACCTCGATAAAGTTGAAAAAAAAGAAATTAACATTGCGGATATTTCCGGAAATTGGTTAATTGCTGAACAGCATCGCGATGAGGAAATTCAGAAATTATTTTGCGATTTAAAGAATGAAAAACTTGGCGATAATTTATCTAAAACTTATGAGTTGCGATCCGCTGTGCTACATCGCAGTATACAACGCAATGGCAGAACAAAGTGTTTGCCAATCCTTCCTCGAGCTCTAAGATGGTCTGTTATTAACTGTGTTCATGAATCTTTAATTCATCTCGGATGGGAAAAAACTCTCGAAAAGATTTATGAGATGTACTGGTTTGAGAACATGACAAAGTATGTCAAAAAATTTATCGACAATTGTATTACATGTAAAGTTTCTAAATCCCATTCTGGTAAAGTACAGGCGGAATTACATCCCATTCCAAAGGTCTCGACTCCGTGGCATACAGTACATATTGACGCAACAGGCAAACTTAGTGGTAAGAGTGACCAAAAGCAATATGTTTTTGTATTAATTGACGCATTCACAAAATTTGTAATTCTGCACCACACCTTACATATTGATTCAAAAAATAGTATTCAGGCTGTAAAATTCGGTGTATCACTTTTTGGTGCTCCAAAACGTATAATTGCAGATCAGGGTAGGTGTTTCGCTAGTTCTGAGTTTCGAGACTTTTGCAAATCAAATGGTATTGAACTGCATCTTATTGCTACTGGTAGCTCGCGTGCGAATGGTCAGGTAGAACGAGTAATGAGTACTCTTAAGAACATGTTTACTGCTGTAGAGACAAGCAAAGATCGTTATTGGCAAGATGCTCTTCCTGATGTGCAATTGGCTTTAAATTGTACGG
>NW_023458555.1:67887013-67888856 GCF_013731165.1 Rhagoletis pomonella | reverse complement strand
CCGTACAATTTAAAGCCAATTGCACATCAGGAAGAGCATCTTGCCAAGAACGATCTTTGCTTGTCTCTACAGCAGTAAACATGTTCTTAAGAGTACTCATTACTCGTTCTACCTGACCATTCGCACGCGAGCTACCAGTAGCAATAAGATGCAGTTCAATACCATTTGATTTGCAAAAGTCTCGAAACTCAGAACTAGCGAAACACCTACCCTGATCTGCAATTATACGTTTTGGAGCACCAAAAAGTGATACACCGAATTTTACAGCCTGAATACTATTTTTTGAATCAATATGTAAGGTGTGGTGCAGAATTACAAATTTTGTGAATGCGTCGATTAATACAAAAACATATTGCTGCTTTTGGTCACTCTTACCACTAAGTTTGCCTGTTGCGTCAATATGTACTGTATGCCACGGAGTCGAGACCTTTGGAATGGGATGTAATTCCGCCTGTACTTTACCAGAATGGGATTTAGAAACTTTACATGTAATACAATTGTCGATAAATTTTTTGACATACTTTGTCATGTTCTCAAACCAGTACATCTCATAAATCTTTTCGAGAGTTTTTTCCCATCCGAGATGAATTAAAGATTCATGAACACAGTTAATAACAGACCATCTTAGAGCTCGAGGAAGGATTGGCAAACACTTTGTTCTGCCATTGCGTTGTATACTGCGATGTAGCACAGCGGATCGCAACTCATAAGTTTTAGATAAATTATCGCCAAGTTTTCCATTCTTTAAATCGGAAATTAATTTCTGAATTTCCTCATCGCGATGCTGTTCAGCAATTAACCAATTTCCGGAAATATCCGCAATGTTAATTTCTTTTTTTTTTCAACTTTATCGAGGTTATTAGAGTTCAAGGGAAGTTGTGGGTTTCTTGAAAAGAAATCGACGTGGCCCATACGATCACCATTCCTATGTATATTATCAAAATTAAAGGATTGCAGAAAAGCCCACCATCTGTGTACCCTAGGTGTTAAGTCCAGCTTACTACGTGCCGATTTCAATGAATTGCAGTCAGTAATAACAACAAATTTCCGGCCGTATAAAAAATGTCTAAAGTGCTTCACACCATTTACAACTGCAAGGGTCTCCAACTCATAAGAATGGTACTTTGCTTCTGCAGGTGTGGTGCTCTTACTAAAATATGCCACAACACGAAGATTTTTGTCACTCCTCTGCATAAGGATTGCCCCATATCCTAAGGAGCTGGCATCCGTATGCAATTCAGTGGGGAAGTTTGGATCAAAAATAGTAAGAACTGGCGAATCGGTTAATACTGCTATAATTTTTTGCCTAATAACTTCATGTGATGGCTTCCAAATAAGATTTCCCTTGCTTAAACTTGTTAGAGCATATAACGGTGACATTACTTGGGAAAATTTTGGCACAAATTGCCGAAAATATGAAGCTAAGCCAATGAATTGGCGTAGTTGAGTCACCGTTTGTGGTGGTGGAAGAGTTATCAAGGCTTCTATTTTCTTTGGATTGGGCCTAATTTCACCATCACTGACTTCATAACCAAGATACTCTACCTTTCGCTTCAAAAATTTACACTTTTTAACATTAAGAGAAAATCCGGCATCAGTAAGTATTTGTAATACAGTAGTAACCCTTTTCAAACTTTCCTCAATATCTTCTGTTCCTAATACTAAAATGTCGTCCATGTAAACTACCACATAAGAATGCACAAGCTCTCCAAGAACTTTCATAACAGCTCGTTGAAACACTGCTGGAGCGTTTCGCAGTCCAAATGGCATGGCCAGGTACTCAAAATGACCTTCTCGAGTTACGAACGCCGTTTTTTCTATCGAATCTGCATGAACTGGTATT
>NW_023458555.1:67884773-67886913 GCF_013731165.1 Rhagoletis pomonella | reverse complement strand
CTTACCGCCCTATTCCCACACCACTGACAAAACTCAGCGGCTGACTATTGCCTTTACTACCGCACCTAATACTATGCCGCAAATTTATTTTAAGCTGTCGTATGACAATTGTTAGTTTTATTGTTATGACCTACTGAGTAAGTGACAACGGCGAACCAATGTTTATATTCACCCCTATTACGGTTGTCAATATCATGTCAATATTGTCAAAAATAGTGTCGATGCCTCCGAATTGGTATTGCCGTCATCAAAGTCGATAACTGTTGACAGCTGTTGATACTATTTTGGTATTGACGACAACAATATTGATATTCTATTGACGGGTGTCAACATAAAACTTGTCAATACAGTTTTTGGTGACGACATGCGCTCAATTAAATATTCTGCTGTAAAAATTTGGTAAAATAATTCTGAATTATACCTTTTTACACACTTTATTTGTTTAGTTCTTATTATAATTTAGGAAAATGGAAAGAAAAATGAAAATAACAAACAACAATCAATTTGCGCAGCATGTTTTCAGCTTCGGATGATGAATCGTAGCTTGATGACTCTACATTAAAGTCAATATAAAGATTATGTAAGGCAGCACAAACGTTTGCGATTTGCGTTGCTTTTTCCGGCTTATAATGTAGCTGACGAGCTCCGAGTAAGCAGCGAAATCGGTTTTTGAAGACTCCAATGGTTCTCTCTATTATGTTTCTAGTTTTTGCGTGCTTGGTGTTAAAAATGGCTTCAGCGCTTCCTTCTGAAGTTGATCTATAGGGCGTCATTAAATACGGTTCCAGAGGGTAGCCTGCATCGCCTGTAAATGTTTGTTTGGTTTTGGTTAACTTCAATATAAACATATCATGCTTTTTTTTTACCTAATAGCCAAGCGTTGCGCACTCCAGAATCGTACCGCTCACGTAACACCTGTTTTGCAGAACTAATGTTCCATATCAGGGAGTCGTGGGATGAGCCTGCATATCGCGCATCGAAGTACCTTATTTTCATTTTATGATCACAAATCTATAAGTAAAATTTACCAAAACCAATTAAATCAACTGGTGGCAAAAATTGTACTTACAATTATTGCATTTAAGCTGAAAAACCCTTTTCTGTTAAAATACAGATTTTGGTCCAACTTAGTGGGCGCCGAAATTTTAATATGCGTTCCATCCACACAACCAATTACGCCGGGGAACCCTGCCTCCTCGGACATTTCGAATCTTATAAGCAGGGGGCATATTAGCTGCTCCAGAGCTTCAAGTGTTTCAGCCAATATTGCGGACACGGTGGGTTGAGATAAGGCCAAGTTGAAATCATTTCCAACACCAACTTGGTATGAGCCTTGTGCCAAAAACCGTAGCGTAGTTGCCAACTTTATTTCATTAGAAATAATTGTTGGTCGTTTCCCTACTTTCATCGATGATACTATTTTCTCCAGAACGTATTTAAAAGCATCTTTACTTAACCGAAAATGATCAACAAATCTGAAATAAATTACACATAAACATGAAAGGTGGTTGATACAATTTAGCAAACATCTAACAATTCGATTATATTTTCCATTAGTACACACCGCTCTAGGATGTAGAGGAGTCGTTGTTGGTGTACTAATGGGAAACTTAATCATCCACTAATATCTTCACAAGCCTGTAATTTTCACTTATGCACTAATAGAAATTGCAATGAGCAGTTATAGTACTCACTTCGTATCTGGCAAATTGAATATGTCAGATCTTTGGCGCATTTCACTTCTTCTGAGGAGCAAAATCTCCTTCCTCTCCTCATCGATTGAACTTTCATAAAAAAACATCTTTAAACAAAAGTTTTAATCTTTAACAGAAACATATGCACAACAAATTGTAAATAAACAATTGTCAAAAATATAAGGATCGTAGTTTTGCTATTAAATTATCGATAACACGTCAACGTCAATACATTGATGAAGTAAATACCAGAATTGCATTGACGCGACGTTGATATTGATACGACGTGATGTTGATATTGATAAGAAGTGACAATTGAGGTTGACAACCATAATAGGGGTGATTGTGTTTTAGGCGCAGTAATTGTGACAATAGTCATATAATGAATTTTGTCAGTGTTGTGGGAATAGGGCGGTAAGACAGCGTTCAAAGCTATCAACTTTCTA
>NW_023458555.1:67877297-67884673 GCF_013731165.1 Rhagoletis pomonella | reverse complement strand
AAAAAAAAAACTTAAATAATCTTATTGCCTCTTAAGAGTTTATTGGAAGTAATAAATTGAAGTAAATTGGCGTCCTCACATATTGAAACAACGGAGTTTTCGTAAAAATGTATTTTTAACATTGTCAACAATAATATAAACGATTTATGGACCTTACCAGAAATCGCCAGATGGCCAAATTTTTGTACCGCCACTACTGTCGCAAACAATATTTCCAGTATTAAAATGGTAGAATTCAAGTTTTATCGCAAAAATTCGATAGTTTTTTTTTTTTTAAATATAGCCGTAGTGCTGACATTGTAATTCAAATATGTCCAGTATTCGAATGAGATAACTCTTTTCTCATCAAAGTAAATTGAGAGTTTTGTAGAAGTGTCACTATTGCTATCACTGAACTCGAAGGCTTTTTATAATTACGCATATGCAAAACATAACTCATTTCTTTCTAGTAATGCAAATAGATATTTGGTTGCAAAAGTTACCAAAATTAAATAAAAGTTCCCAAGCTACCAAACAGTTTAAAAGTTTCCAATTTGTGTGGAAAGTAGGCTGTGTAGGCATGAAGAAATCTGAAAAGTCCCATATATTTGCAAACTGCCACGCACACTAAACTGGGGCGGAAATTATAAATGTTATCTGATTTTAATCAAATTCAGTTTGTAGCTTAGTTTTAGCCAGAAAGTTTTAAATCTGAAAGATCGTTAAAGTCGGCCTACTGCTTCGCCTACCAGCCATACAAAAACCAAATTAAAACTAGATTTTTTCTAAATTCGGAAAAAACAGGCATACATATCTGCCTCCTAATGTAGCGGGCATGAAAGTTCACCAATCTGCATAATTTTGTATACTTCCTCAGTCTTAGAAATTCCAGCAATATCGGATTACTACTTTTTATGGCAGCTTATATGGAAATCTGTCATTGTGATTTTTTAATAGCTTAGAGTATATAGATTGTTTTTTACCTATAACCTTCCACCGCACGGCGACGCAAGCTACTTACTCTCCAGAAACTCCCTGAAAGGTGATGAAATTATATAAATGTTGACAACTATGCAAGGACTAGGAAACATGATAAAAAATGTTATGTATCAACCCTTGTGTACCATTGAACTTGGCTTTAAAGATCATTTAATGTTCGAATTTTTACGTAAAGTTACGATTCATACAACACCGACTTCCTGCGTCCTTTGAATCTTGCTAGTGCCGCTTTCCGAAGAAACACTCCTTAAAACGTATTAGTAAACATGTCTAAAATCTAATCAACCACTTAGTTGCACATTTCGAGGAGGACGTTTTGTCACTCTCAGACCACTCGGAGTAACTGGTCTCGGTCTGAGATCAGGGGCATATAAGAACATAGACATAAATATAATAGCAAAAAACGTAAGATAATGCTCCCGGTGGGCCACAAAACTGGCTTACTTACTTGAGGAACGAAAAAAAAATCCTAATATTTATATACGTAGCTAAAAATATGTTTGATTGGTGGCCGCTGTGGTGTAGTGGTTAGCAATGCGCGCTACCACTTCGCAGGTCCGCAACATCGCACAAAAAAAATATAGAAAAAATATTTTCTTCTTAACAGCGGTCGCCCCTCGGCAGGCATTGGCAAACCTCCGAGTGTATTTCTGCCATGAAAAACAGCTTCTCATAAAAATACAATCGCCGTTCGGAGGCGGCGTAAAACTGTAGGTCCCTCCCCTTTGTTTGACAACATCAAGGTGCACGCCACAAATCGGAGGAGAAGCTCGGCCAAACACTAACATATGTGTAAGCGCCAATCTATTATCATCTGTTTGATTAAAACTTTTCTATGTATTAGGATCAACCATGGTCTTTAAATATATACCATTTATGTAAGAACCTGATTTTAATAATAATTATTATATATTATAATTTATTGAACCCAGCAAATTTAATCAAGGAAGCCATTTATCGTACACACACTTTTTTGCATGAGGTCTTGGATCTGTCACATTCCCAGTACCATTGCAAAAGGACAAAAATATGATACTACATAATAAGTTATGCTTTAATTCAAAGAATTGAATGATTCTCAAGGCAAATAGCAATAATTATGAATCTACATTCATATTAAAACCGTTAAGAGGCAATAGCATCGGCATAGAAAGCAACAAACCAAATCAAAATAACCGGTAATCTGATTTCTTTTGTTCAAAATGCATTTTTCGTAGTAGGTGGACAATTTTTAAAGATTAAGGACAGTTTCGACAATATCTTTGGCAAATTCTTTAGGGATAACTTTGGAATTTTATTGTTTTTTTTTTAAGCAGACATTGAACAACCACAACAACAACACGAGCATCTTTAACATGAGCCGCCAAATGTAATAAAAAATCGCACATGGGCCAAAACGTCCGATCTGAAGTGCCTTCAAGAAAACTTTGAAAAAGTTAATTTTTTAAGATAAATTAAAATAACATACAAAAAAAACAGAAAAATTGTAGAAAATTTAAAAAATTAAATTAAAATAAATAAAAACAAAAACGATTGGGAGAATAACGAGAGGAATGAATATAATAAACGGGCCCAAAATAGACCAAAACAAAAATCAAAATCGTCAATTCTTTGAATTATTGCCCATTTTTTTATTGTGTTTAGTTTAGATTATTTTTTAATAGTGGATGAGAGGAGAAACACAAAATTTTACAAATTCATAGTTGAGTAACAGAACTTAAAAATAATAAACTCACCTATTTCACGTTATTGGGGTTTTACGGTGGCAACAATGTTTTTAGAAAGCCTTACAATAAAAATAATTGCATCGATGTTTCTGCAGTAAGAACTTCATGATACATAGATCCCGATAATTTTAGTATTCCATAAAAACTAATAAATATACTAACTGTTTCAGAGTGAGGTAGACATATGTACATACATATACAATTTGAATTGCAATTTTAATTTAAGACTAAAAAACTGAAAGAATGCACTAGAAATCTTTAAATAGCTGTGTGTAGAAAGTTAAGTCAATCAAAAATTCACAGCTACATATACTATGTAGTTTAAAAGTTAGTGTTAAAAAAGTATAGGAACATAAAAACAAAGAGACATAAATAAAAAATATAAAAAATTAGCATTAGCTAAAGTCAGTCAGTGGATTTATAAAATATTTGAAAACACTAATTGGTAACTTATTAAATACTAAAACCTTATTAAGAAAACAACCTAAAAAGTCCTACGACGAAAGTCGAAAATCGAGTAGAAAGGTTAATGATATGCAGTACGGATGTACGTGACAGAGTCTGATGTGCAAAGTAAAAGGCGCAGCAACAACTTTCAAAAACAACACTAACAATTTATAAAAAGAACATAACTTCTAACATCAAGTTTCAGTTGGAACGAATATCTATGTAAGTTTGAGCATCTGATAAACAGCCGCCATTATGTACGACATATGTACATACATACATACATAGATATAATAAGGTGATATTTAATTCGTATGTATTTTGTCAACAATTACAATTATTGATCTTAAAAAGTTTTATTTTTTCATACATAAAAATTGGGAAATTATACGGTATCTTCCTTTAAAAATCTTGAAAAATATTGGTACAAAGATTTTCATTTACAATTTGGAGCTTTTCAGACCAAAACATTTTGTAATTGGAAGATTAAAATCAAGAAATTGATTTTATATAGAACGTGTGTATTCATAAATAAAGTTATTTTCAATTCTCTTCGGAAATATTCATGGTCTGCCTTCAGACTAATAAAAGATCATGTCTGCTACACACATACAATATATTTGAAATTTGCACTATTTGCATCATAACTTCGAAAAACATCCAGTTTTCGGTGATTTTTAACAGTTAATTAGTTCCACCAGTTTTGTAAACATTAAATAAAAAAAAAAATTAAGTTAAACTGCAATAGACCGGAATTATTTCCACGACATAGTACAAACAAATTTAGGATTAACGTTTATATACATACATGTATAAACAACTTTAAGCGTTAGAATAAACGTAAAGAAAAAGCTACAGCACGAATATTTTTATGCCCAACAAAAATATGAATAAGGAATAATTCCTTCCCATTTTTCGTTATTATTCTACTGGACAAAATTTACAAATAATTAAATAAATAAATTTAGTTAAGTTTATTGTCATCGCCGGTGAAAACGTAATTTTGAATCGAATTCGTGTTTAACCGACTTCAAAAAAAGGACTGATAACCTCATTTTTTTTGTCGTAATATTTTTTTTATGTATGTTACCGCATAACTTTGGACCACGTCAACCGATTTCGATAATTCTTTTTTCATCGGAAAGGTGATACCTCAAGGTGGTTGCTCAAGAAATTAACGATAATATTAAATTTTAAATATGAGAATTGAAGTCGGTTTTGTTTTTTGCTTAAAGATTACTTGTTGTTTTATATCCTTTACCTATTCAATAAATAAAATTGAGATTTTGGAATGTGTCTAGTGAATGATTATACATATAAACGTGTATATACATACATACATATATTATATGTATATAATTTTTAATAAATAACTAATATTCAACCGACTTTGAAACAAAATAATTCTATACACCAACAACAAACGTATCGATTATCACAGGATTTTAATTCCATATACATACATACTTACATATTTTATTACGAGTACCCTCGAATTTAAGTCTTCATTATTTAGTTGTATTCATTCTAACAATAAGTTATCAAATCTCGAACATTTTTATATTTGCTTACACAGTGCATATATGTATGTATATGTATGTACATACATATGTATCAGGGTTGTTGCGAATATTATTCCAAAATAAAAGTAAAAAAATTTGGTATCATATGAAATAGGGATGAAATAGCTTTTAAACATAAATAACGAACGACCTCTATTTATATTTTTTTTTAAATTCTATACTAAAGAAAGGCATATACCTGACACAAGGTTTGTTCTATGGTGATTAGTTAATATTTTTTATTTAAAAATTTTTCAGTATGTGGCTTTCCTCGTTTAGACATTTCAGTTTTAAAGCTATTAAAGTCCTCTTTCATTTTATACCAAACTTGTTTAATTTGGATAAGCGGTTTGTTTATTATCCGGAAAGGACTTTTATTTGGGAATAATATTCGCAACAACCCTGATATGTATATGTACATAAGAGCCGGTTATTTTGAAAGTGGAATAAGTTATTTCCGCCCCTACTGCTTAAATGATTGGTTACTTCCAACTGAATGGATCTGTCATAAATTAATGGCAAAACTTTTTGATGAAGTTGAACGAATAACATTCATGTTCAGATACAGGTAAATGATCACTGAAGTCAAACGGCATGATGTGACTTATGCCATCTTCAAAATAAACGGCTCAAATGTGCATAAATACATACATACATATGTATTATGTAATGTGCATACATAGATGCTGATACTAAGTTAAAGCCTGCACTTTCGGACTTGCAGCTTTAGTTTGGAAAACAAATTGTCTAATTCTGATTTAACACGAGAAAATGTATGCATTAAAATAGACAAGAACTTTGTTAAAACTAGGAAATCGGAAACTTTAAATCAATCGTGCAAAAATAATACGAAACTTTTAAGACACAACTTTTGTGCTAAATTAAATGCCTTAGTTTCTTCCGTTTTCCTGTGCATGTATTTACTCCCATCCTGGGATTGCATATGTATATTCATTATAAACACAAATTCACACAAACATTCATACATACATATAACAGATTAAGCATAAACAAAATCGCTTAAAACTTTGTAAGTAATCAAAATTTAATTTTTGGAAAATAAAAAACATGATAAGAAAATGAAACATGCGTATACATACAAATGTATGTATAAGTTGTATTTACGCAAACAAACATGGTAACTTTATATTCAAATAATGAAATGAAAAAGTAAATATGGAAATAAAGAATAACAACCATTAACTATTATAAAATATTTTTAGTCGTCAACAAAAATTAGTTTACTGAAATTATGTAAAATTTTCAAAAAACGAAAAACAAAAATTATATTGTTTATTTTCATCTTGAGAAATAAAGTTTTAAAATCGTATAAAAATAGAAAAAGAAATTATCAACATACATGTTTTTAATGGGTGGTCCGCTTTTATTAAACAGCACTTACAATCTGTATGTACAATACCGTGGCGAAAATGTAAATAGGGGATTGTAAAAGTTAGCTGGCACCTTTTATGGACAACTGGCCTTTGCCGACAGCTTCGCCCGCGTGATGTTTGGTTTAACGCAGAGGTGGGCACATTTTTGCCCGCGCAGCAGCGAAAGTGCGAGCGCGGGCTATAGAAAGGGAAAAACAGTTTACGGGAGGAGGGGTTTGAAAAGTTGCGAAAAAATTATTTATACCTCCACCGACATCATGTTCATCGCAGTACGGCTGCGGTCAAGGTTTATATATCAGAGGTTGCGCAAGCGCAGGTCCGTTATTCTTTTCTCGCAAAATTGGGCGACAACAGCGAAGACAACAAGCAGCATAAAAACATACAATTAAAGTGAAGTGAAGCGATTTCAAACCTATTGTAATCGATAGCTTATTCAAAAATACATTTACAGTTAATTTTAACCAATTTTTTACTCATGCCTTTATGTCGAAAAAGCCACAATACCGAATTTTTCACTGCGGAAAATTTTCATTTAAACTCGCTATATCTCAGACGTTTATGTATCGATTGATTTGCAATTTGTACACAATAACCATTTTAAAGAAGATCAGTCTAACTGCACTTCTTAATACTTATTTAAAACGAAATGGCGGATATTTTAACATTTTTATAAAAATTAGGGAGGTGGTTTTTGAAATACAAAAGTTGTGTTATGAAGTTTAAAATTTTGGCTTTGTTTTAATGCAGCATTAAAGACAAATATATACGGACATTTTTGGGAAAGTTTCAGGTTTAGACAACAAATATGTAGTTCTAAAGTTATAACAATATTATGGTGACACCCACGAGTGGGCGCTCGCCACTAGATGACAAATATTTTTTCTGCGCACTTGTACAAGTAATTTTGGAAGTAATATTAAGTGAAATGTTGAAATGCATGAATTTATCAGTGTTATATAACTATTAATAAACTTTATAGACAAACTTACATACATACATGCATACAACATACATACAGTGATTGTTTCACAATATTCGCAATGTTTTTACAACGCGTTTATCAACTTGCAATGTTGTATGTCCAGACCACCATTTATACTATAAATATAGCAAAGGTATTTATGGCAAACCTAGTCTAGATATCAACCTCGTCGTAGGTATCATATCAAAGGCATACAATCAGAAAAACTCTAGAGATAGATGTCGCCTCCCCAGAAGAAGTGTGGCAACCTCTGGTGCCATCTATCCGTGATGACAAGGAAAATATC
>NW_023458555.1:67867843-67877287 GCF_013731165.1 Rhagoletis pomonella | reverse complement strand
AAGGTTTAGTGAGTAAGATACACACAACGCGTTTCTATTCACTAAAGAAGTTAAAAATATGCACTGCATACGCTACAGCGGAAATGGACGACACGCCATTTCTTTAAATGAAATTAATTGCTGCTATATGTATGTATGTACCAGGGTTGTTGCGAATATTCGCATTCGCAACCCCGGAGCTTCCGCATTAATTTTAACATTCGCATTCGCTTTCGCATTCGCAATAATCAATGCGGATCTTTGGCGAATGCGAATATTAAAGGGGCCGAAAGTAACAGTTATTTTCTTTACGAGTTAAACCTGGCCAAATATTTTTTATTCCCAACTAAAAGTCCTTTCCGGATAATAAACACGCTTATCAAAATTAAACAAGTTTGGTATCAAATGAAAGAGGACTTAAATAGCTTTAAAACTGAAATGTCTAAACAAGCAAAGTCTCCTATTTAAAAATATTTGTTTAATTTAATTTAATTTGTTAATATAAAATAAGGCAAATGAAAGCCAATGAAATTCTCCATAAACCGTATATGCATCACTTTCCGATAGGGTTTATAGTTGCTGACAAATTAATTAATCATTCCAGCTTTTATTTATTTTTTAATGAAAAAATTAAAAAAAATCAAACTTTAACAGAAGAAAAATTTAAAAAATAAAATAATAAAATAATCATAAACGTCTGAGATATAGCGAGTTTAAATGAAAATTGCGCAAAAATTGGCCGCTATCAAGTTTTGCGGCTTTTCGGCATGAAGGCGTGAAAGCAAAAAATCGCCATGGGACGATATGCGCAGCGAGAGGCAATCACCCCTATTACGGTTGTCAATATCATGTCAATATTGTCAAAAATAGTGTCGATGCCTCCGAATTGGTATTGCCGTCATCAAAGTCGATAACTGTTGACAGCTGTTGATACTATTTTGGTATTGACGACAACAATATTGATATTCTGTTGACGGGTGTCAACATAAAACTTGTCAATACAGTTTTTGGTGACGACAAGCGCTAAATTAAATATTCTGCTGTAAAAATTTGGTATAATAATTCTGAATTATACCTTTTTACACACTTTATTTGTTTAGTTCTTATTTAATTTAGAAAAATGGAAAGAAAAATGAAAATAACAAACAACAATCAATTTGCGCAGCTTGTTTTAGAACTAGAAAAAAATCCTGCGCTTGCTAAAGGCTTTTCCAAAGGGACAGTTCCCAATAATTTTAAGTCGCAATGGCAGGATATTGCAAGTGCAATCAATGCTCTCGGTCCACCACTCAGGGATGGTGAGGGTTGGCAAAAGGTAAAAAACAACTTATTTTTAAACTTATATGGTTTAACTTTTTGTGAATTTAAAGGTTTGGAGGGATCTGAAATGCAAGGTTAAAAGAAAGCACTTGCACAACAAGCAGGACTGCCGTGCCACAGGAGGAGGAAGCTACAAGCAATTGGTGCTGAGCCCATTGGAGGAGCAGGTTGCCAACCTTCTTCAATTCGGCAAGCAACTTAACCCGAAAGGAATGGCTCAAGGTGTTCCCAAAAGTGGAAGTTGCATGAGTGTTGAAGAAGTGCTACAAGAAGTGCTACGAGAAGATGCAGAATGCAGATTTACCTCCTCATACTAGCAGGAGAAGTCGTGTTCGCGCAAATAGACAGCGGCAGAATTTGTTGCAAAACCACACTGAAATGCAAGAGGGTGTGCTGACACGAATGTCGACAACCCTTGCGGAAATTGGGAACAATATAAATTCAATGGAGAACATTCAGTATGACTCATTTGATAAGCTCTTAGAAATAGAGCGAAAAAAACTAAAGCTAATGCAAAGGCAGGATGAAAGAGAAGAGAATCTGTACCAAACAGAAATGAGACTAAAAAAGATTAAACTAGAAATAAAAGAGGCTGAACTAGAAATATTAACAATTAGGAAAAATAAGAAAGCTGACTAACAGATATATATAAAGTTTTATATTGAATTTATTTATGTTTTATATTGAATTAATTTTTTTTTTTTTGATTTGAATTGAGCTTGTCGGTCAATGAAGACCTCAGAGAGACTGAATTTAGTTTATAGTTTATAAGTTTTTTTCATACAAACTTTGTACCTATTGTCCCGAGGACTACAAACATCAATGCTATGAAAGCAGTGTTTAAAGATGAATTTTTTAAAAATAGAATAAAAATTTTTTGTTTTATGCACAAAATACTGAAGTATTTTATATTTTTTAATAAAAACAACCAAAAACGAATTACAAAAAGCTTTCTTTAATTTGTTGCCATATTTACGTAGCTTCCATGTTTTGCAAGTCGTCAGATACATCAATTTCAAACCCATCTTGAACATTTTCAGCTTCGGATGATGAATCGTAGCTTGATGACTCTACATTAAAGTCAATACAAAGATTATGTAAGGCAGCACAAACGTTTGCGATTTGCATTGCTTTTTCCGACTTATAATGTAGCTGACGAGCTCCGAGTAAGCAGCGAAATCGGTTTTTGAAGACTCCAATGGTTCTCTCTATTATGTTTCTAGTTTTTGCGTGCTTGGTGTTAAAAATGGATTCAGCGCTTCCTTCTGAAGTTGATCTATAGGGCGTCATTAAATACGGTTCCAGAGGGTAGCCTGCATCGCCTGTAAATGTTTGTTTGGTTTTGGTTAACTTCAATATAAACATATCATGCTTTTTTTTTACCTAATAGCCAAGCGTTGCGCACTCCAGAATCGTACCGCTCACGTAACACCTGTTTTGCAGAACTAATGTTCCATATCAGGGAGTCGTGGGATGAGCCTGCATATCGCGCATCGAAGTACCTTATTTTCATTTTATGATCACAAATCTATAAGTAAAATTTATCAAAACCAATTAAATCAACTAGTGGCAAAATTTCTACTTACAATTATTGCATTTAAGCTGAAAAACCCTTTTCTGTTAAAATACAGATTTTGGTCCAACTTAGTGGGCGCCGAAATTTTAATATGCGTTCCATCCACACAACCTATTACGCCGGGGAACCCTGCCTTTTGGAAGAAATGCATTATCACTTCTGTCTGCTCCTCCTCGGACATTTCGAATCTTATAAGCAGGGGGCATATTACCTGCTCCAGAGCTTCAAGTCTTTCAGCCAATATTGCGGACACGGTGGGTTGAGATAAGGCCAAGTTGAAATCATTTCCAACACCAACTTGGTATGAGCCTTGTGCCAAAAACCGTAGCGTAGTTGCCAACTTTATTTCATTAGAAATAATTGTTGGTCGTTTCCCTACTTTCATCGATGGTACTATTTTCTCCAGAACGTATTTAAAAGCATCTTTACTTAACCGAAAATAATCAACAAATCTGAAATAAATTACACATAAACATGAAAGGTGGTTGATACAATTTAGCAAACATCTAACAATTCGATTATATTTTCCATTAGTACACACCGCTCTAGGATGTAGAGGAGTCGTTGTTGGTGTACTAATGGGAAATTTAATCATCCACTAATATCTGAGATCTGTGAAATAATACATATTTATGTGCATATATTGTGTTGATTATGCTCCAAATCGCTAAATAATCCTTTCAGCAATCAGCACCAATGGAAATTTTTGGAAAGTAGAAATTAAATTTATTCAATTATTAATAAAAGAATTTGGAGACAAACGTACAATTGGGGCGATGTTTTCCGCATCCGAAAACGAATGTTTGTTTGATGATTTAGGTTATTGGCCTGGCGTCTAATGAAACATTATCGTCATGGTTAATGTTCAATCTCCTTTTTTATTAACTAAATCGGTTTCTTAAACAAATTTCTATTCAAATATTTTTCTTTTTCGTTTTTCAATTTACTCCACCGCATGGCCGAGAAGCCATTTTGAGACAGAAAATAAGTATATAAAATAATTCAAAAATAAGCGATTGCTTTTTCTTAAAATTTCAGACCTTTTATTTAGATTTGATTGAACAAATCGAATAAAAGGTCTGAAATTTTAATAAAAAGCAATTGCTTATTTATTGTCGAACAAAACGTCTGAAATTTTAAGAAAAGGCAATTGCTTATTTATTATTCCTAAGGCTCATTGTTGTGTTCTGCAGATTTTTTTAAAGCTTTGAAAATCTTCAAAAATATGTGATACATTTTTAAAATGAAAATATTTCCACTGTCCAAATTAAAGTGAAATTAAAAAATGTATTTTTATAAAACAAAAATTGAATCTATAGTAACATTTTGCGCATATGTAATTGTTACCATTTCAACAGTTAAATAAAATGTCTAATGTATGTTGTTAAGAATCAAAAGGCTCTATTACCTTGTTTATACCGACACATAAGGCGCTTTGACCCAGTTCACTGTGATTCAAAACGGATGCATAAACTGAATTTCAAAACGCGTTGAAATTGAAAAGTGTGTTGACTTCAATTTGGTTTCAATTCGGTTTTTTGTTCCTCACATCAGTTAGAAAACAAGTATAAACGCATCACTCAATTGAAGTGAAGTGACAATAGGCTGGTTTTCTTTATACAGCCCGTTTTAAATTCGAATTATTGTTATAATAAATTACAATTATTATTTGTTTCCATTTCGGTCAACCGCGCAAATTATTTATTAAAAAAAATAAAGACAGGGGTATAAATGCTGTAAAAAAATATATGTTGAGTTCAATCGGTTTTTTGCTAATGCGGTTCTTGTATAGGTATAAACAAGGTATATGAAAAAAATTACTTCTCCATGAAAAAATATCGTTATTTTCGTATTTAAAATTAATCGGAATTTTATGGGGGGTTATAAAAACTCGTTTTAATTGATACTTTGTTTTTTCGGTTATATTTGTTATTATTTATTGGCCCAGATGTAAATATTGAATGAACTAACATATTTTAAATATTTACGGAACTAACATTTGTATGCAACCCTGCCTATCTTATATTCAAGTAGATGTAATTCGAAAAATTTAAACGGATTTCTCCAAATCAACCTGAGCTGCGGACATATTGCGAATTCATTTTTAAACATTAACCACTACATTATATTAGTATTAAATACTTTCAATCAAGAAACAATACTTATTAGAAAATAAATATGAATCGTTTTATTTTAAATATTCCAATTTAGCGTTTTTGTTAATGCAGATAGTGCGGATTTAACGTATTTTATAACCTTTACAAGGTTATACCAATATTAGGTATATTATGCAAATGCAATCCAATTTGATTTGAGTTATTCAGTTTTAGATACATTTATATTTCTGTGTTCGTTTGGAATAGTAGATTATGTCGGAAAGCTGGCTTTAGAAAACCCCGGCATTCCCTTTATTATTTACAACACAAGGAATTTATCGATGACCCTTAACAAGAAATTTAAGAAAAATTCCCTTGTAGCGTTTCACTCTTGTAGTATATTGGCTATCAAGCACCAGAAAATTTCCATCGCGCATTCCATATGCTTCCGATTGTCGTGGATCAATTAAAATACTGTCATCACAGCTTTTTGGTACTCCAGCAACTGGTGTGTCTATTATAAGCGCATTGACACCGTACACATTTCGCTCTAGTGCTTATACTTACGGCTTTATATCGGCATCAAAGTAACCGTCTTCAAAAGCAAACAAAATAAGCTGTTTTCATTTGACATTTTATAAGTTAACATAATGGAAAGTGATAAAAATCTAATTTTATTCGGCATTATAAAATCGTGGCAAAGAAAAAGATCGATTATTATTAATCAGCTTTTAAATACTGATGCGATTATTTGGAATTTGAGCGGAACAGCTGACCTCCAATTCACTTTGAGTGAGAGCGGTGTTTATACACTCTTTCTAACTGTCTGGAGAAATAAACTACCGATTTGAAATGGAGTGTGAGCCAAAACACTTCGCTCTTTCAAAGCGAATTGAAATTCAGTTTATACATATGTTTTGAATCGCGGCGAAATGAATTAAAGCGACTTATGCATGCGTATAAACGTAGTATCTTCATGTTTATGTTCTGTGTTAAACTGGCATCTATCGATGCTTGTACATACATACATGAATTTCGCTTTGGGCGCAGCGCTGCTTGTACATAAGTTTCTCTTTGCGCCTGCCTGGAGCTGGCAAAGGTTATTTTTTTTTATTTTTGCGCTGTGCTAGCTGAGTATAAAAAAGAGAAGAGAGAGAAATATGTATGTGGTTTGTTGATGCTCTCTAAACACATTACATACTGATGCGATTATTTGGAATTTGAGCGGAACAGCTGATCTCCAATTCGCTTTGAGTGAGAGCGGTGTTTATACACTCTTTCTAACTGTCTGGAGAAATAAACTACCGATTTGAAATGGAGTGTGAGCCAAAACACTTCGCTCTTTCAAAGCGAATTGAAATTCAGTTTATACATATGTTTTGAATCGCGGCGAAATGCATTAAAGCGACTTATGCATGCGTATAAACGTAGTAACAAACGCGTGAAAGGCAAACGGTCTAGCAATGCGTGGTATTGTTGATCAACTTAATAAGGGTATTCATCAAACCTTATAAATGCATTGTAAACCGTATAAACTTATAATTGTGTAAACCTTATAAATGAACTGTCAAAATTTGTATGGAAACTCGTTTACACATTTCTGATAAATTTATCCAGCGATTTCACTGAATAAACTTGATAAACTGAAGACAATGCAACTCTGTCGCAACTCTAGCTATGTTTTCTTAGGCAATCATCGGAATCCGCATACAAATTTTGCACGCAAATTCAACAACGATATGATCCTGATAGAGATCTGGTTCAATTATTATCCCGTCTGTTTGTTTTGTTTCACTGATAATTCGCAAAGTTTGGTAGCCGTGATAAATGAATTCATACACAACCAGACATTCTGCCATTGTTTCTTATAACTTGCTTCAAATAAATAGCCTTTATGTTATATGTACATTTATTTAAATAGATATCTCGTAAATATAATTCTTTCCAATTTAGTGAGGTAGTTTCAATAATTTCTTTATCCCCGTGCTAGTAGTATAAAGTTAGTGACACTGCGCTTTATAACCAAAGAAAACACGATTATGGTCGCATGTGTAAACGAAAAGAGAGTGTGGGTCGTTCATGTAACAGAGTGCATAAACTTATAAGATTATCTGCTTGATAAAGTTATCGGTTTAGATGAATACCACTAATACTTTATTTAAACATAAGGGTTGTTCACAGTTCGAGTGTGTTATCTTGTTAAAGTTGCCACCTTTTAACTTTAGAAGTAAACTGTGAATACCCTAAGTGATGATAAAATTGCCACAATTGTGCTTTTTTGGTACAATTTGAAACCAAAAAGTACATTGACACCACATTGACCTTTTTGGTACAATTTGGAAATCCCGCGCGGTGTATGTTTGGATTGGTTTTATATTTTCGTTTATTAAAAACGTCTACTTATTTATACAAATATTTTCTTCCTTCTCTACTTCGTACAAACTTGGATTAAATTTGTTTTACATTACAAGGTATAAAAAATAAACGAAAAATACGTTTTGGAACATGGATATTTTTTTTAAAAGGTAAGGCATCTATTAAAAACTTGGAAAATTATTTAAATATACCATTGTAATGTTTGTTATTGCCGAAAAACCGAAGGCGAAGCGGCAAAAGAAGATGACACAACACCAAATGGCCACAGAAATGAGTCGTGAGAGCATACATATTTTTAACTCAATAAATGACTTTCCTGCTAATGTTTAATTTTCTTGACGTTCTTTATGTGACAGAGATGACTGCAAAAAATATAAAATTCCTTTTCGTATACAATGGAAAGAAAAATATCCATGGTTAGAACGAGACGAGTCCCCTCAAGGAAAAAAGTGCGTAATATGCAGTTCACCGATTGTTGGAAGACTATATCACATCCAGCGCCATGCAATTTCCGAGAGCCATAAAAAAGCAGAGAAGCTGGCCCAAAACACTCCAAAGTTAAATGAATTTATTGCATCTAAGCGATCGTTCGACACTACAACCAAAGCAGCAAAATGCCTGGAGGTAAGACTCAGCTGTTTTGTAGCTGAGCATAACTTACCATTCGCGATGATGGATCACTTAAATCTGCTTTTAAAAAATACCATCACGGATTCGAAAATCATTAAAAAATGGCAGTTAATAGACTTAAGACTCAAAAAATTGTAAATGATGTCATTGCTCCACTGAACTCAAAATCAATTGCACGCCTTTGCAGTAATCAATACTACTCTGTCATCGTTGATGAGAGCACGGATATATCAGTATCAAAAAACCTGGCGGTCGTTATAAGATTGTTTGACAAAAAATGCATTGATCGATTTTTAGATCTAGTACCCCTAGAGAACAGCAGTGCTGAGACCAGTTGCAATGCCATATTGCAAATCCTTAAAACGAACTCTATTCCTTCTGAGAATATGCTGGCATTCGCGGCAGACAATTGCTCTGTAATGATGGGTTCTGTTAGTAGCGTGCAGGCTAGATTAAAGAAAGTTATACCAAATTTGTACGTAAACGGATGTGTGTGCCACATATTGAATTTAGCGTCTTTTTCCGCTAACGAAACGTTTCCAAAAGGAATTGATTTAATAAATTTCCTTGATAGGCTAGTCCGATCTGATTAGCTCTAGTACAAATAAAACAAGTTTATTCCACTATTACAGCCCAACGTTTCGCTAAACTTATTAGCATCATCAGGGGCGCGTTGTTTATTTTTGTCTGTTACAGCAATAAAATCTATCTTCTATCTATATATATAAAACAAAGTCGTGTTAGTTACACCATTTATAACTCAAGAACGGCTGGACCGATTTTTATATATATATATTTATTTGTTTCTTGAATTTGTCTACCTTCCGAATAGCAGAATAACTATTAAAACAACCGCTAGGAGGCGCTGGAGTCGAGTTATTAGTAAAACCCGTATTTATGGACCGATTCGCCTCATATTTGAGATATGTATTGACAATAGGAAAAACAATACCATTGCTAAAAAAAGACCCGCCAGGTGGCGTTGGAGTCGAGCTATTACTAAAAATCGTGTTTATCGGCCGATTCGTCTGATATTCGGGATATTTATTGACAAAAGGAAAAACAATACCATTGCAAAAAAAAGCCGCCAGGTAGGGTTGGAGTCGAGTTATTACTAAAATCGTGTTTATGGTCCGATTATCCTCAGATTCAAAATATGTACTGATAAAAGGAAAATGAATTGTTTCGAAAAAATTTGCCGCCAGGTGACGCTGAAATTGAGTTACATATCGTCGTCTCAGAAAACGGATGTCGAATGTTACAAAACACGGTTTTGAGAAAATTGACTTTGAAGTTTAAGGTCGAATTAATCCGAAACTGTACGGTAGATTTTTGTAACTTTTGAAGGAGACGTAGTTGGTGTTATTAGTTTTGATTTCCCATATTTTTACATTTAATATCTTTTAACGTTAATGAGAAAATTTACTTTTCATTCCGTATACATTTGTCGTAAGTAGCGTTTACTCA
>NW_023458555.1:67858729-67867743 GCF_013731165.1 Rhagoletis pomonella | reverse complement strand
TCGATTTTTAGATCTAGTACCCCTAGAGAACAGCAGTGCTGAGACCATTTGCAATGCCATATTGCAAATCCTTAAAACGAACTCCATTCCTTCTGAGAATATGCTGGCATTCGCGGCAGATAATTGCTCTGTAATGATGGGTTCTATTAGTGGCGTGCAGGCTAGATTAAAGAAAGTTATACCAAATTTGTACGTAAACGGATGTGTGTGCCACATATTGAATTTAGCGTCTTTTGCCGCCGACGAAACGTTTCCAAAAGAAATTGATTTATTTTTGAAAAATATTAACTACCCTTTTTTGTAATAGTTCTCTTAGAAGATCTGACTTCCAAAAATTTCAGGAATATTTTGGAACAGAAATGCATGTTATCCTGAAATTTTACACAACGAGATGGCTTTGTAGGCAAGCTGTTGTTGATCGCATATTAGAGCAATGGGATCCTCTCAAATACTATTTTACTTTATCGAATTTTGAAAACAATCAACGTAACGAAAATGTTTTAAAAATTAATGAAATATTTTGCACGCCTTTATATAAAGTTTATTACATATTTTTATCTTATGTACTAAAAATTATAAACTGCGTGAATTTAGAAATGCAATCTGAAGAAGCACGCATACATGTTTACATACCCAAACTGAAATCTTTAATTTATCAAATAGGTAGAAACTTTTTGAAAAAAACGTACTTGGACGTCACTGAAATATCGAAATTAAACTTTAGTGAAGTAAACTGTCTTTCTTTAGACTCAGTTTTTTGCGGCGTTAACGTAGAACTGTTTTTAGAACAAAACATTTTCGAAGAGAGCGAGATCAGAGTTTTTAAAAACTATGCGAAGAACTATTACATACAATTTTGCGCTACATTAAAAAGTAAAATTAATTTTGACGATGTGGTATTGTCTTGGGCTGCAAAGTTTGCACCAGCTGAAATTTTGAGTGGGGAAACAAATAGCATCGTACCCCTTTTAATGCATCTTTTTCCAAAAATTGAGGTCAGCAAGCTTGAGAAAATCAATACTGAATATAGAGCTCTTGCGGAGCACGAAAACTTAAAAAAATTTAAGAATTTTAATATACGCGAGTTTTGGGAACAAATTAAATTAATTAAAAACGAACTCAACGATCCGATGTTTTCAAACATTTTTAAAATAGCTCAAGGCATATTGTCTATTCCACATTCCTCCGCAAATGTTGAACGTGTGTTTTCTGTTCAGAATCTAATAAAAACTAAATGTAGGAATAGATTACAAGTAAAAACCCTCGGTTCTTTAATAAAAGCAAAATATTATATCAAATCTTCTCAAAGTTTTTGTCATGATGTAATGATACATACAGAGTCTTTAAACCAAAATGTGACTTACGATCTCACAGAAAGTGAAATGCTTGACTAATTTTTATTCTACTTTTAATATATGTATATATGTATATTTTTACTAAATGTTTATTTAAAAGGCGTTAAATAAATGTATATTTGTTTTAACATTCGTCTTTTTTGTGAAAGCGTCTAAAATTTTTTGTTGGTACATTTTTATTTGATTTGGTACATTTTTTTCTGACGTTTGGTACAATTGCGAAAAATTCATTTATCATCCCTGATTTGAAATGGAGTGTGAGCCAAAACACTTCGCTCTTTCAAAGCGAATTGAAATTCAGTTTATACATATGTTTTGAATCGCGGCGAAATGAATTAAAGCGACTTATGCATGCGTATAAACGTAGTATATGGCGGAGTTATATGCATCAAATGTATGCAAATTAGATTTTCAAACGAGCAACTGTTGAATACAGGAAAAATTTTATATTATATAATTTTTTCACACACAAAGCAGAAATTACCGGTCGATCCTCGCCCGCGGAAGCAAAATGTCTACCATGTGGAGAGAAAGCGACGGCGCAAACTTAGTCATATGGCCAGTTAGTGTATAATTTTCCCGTCAATTTTGACCTGGTTCCGCTAAAGTGCACTACTACCGTGTATAAATTGGTCGACCTTCTAATAAATCTTATTGTATCGTCATCGCCGCCAGTCACCAAGAAATTTCCACTTGGGTGAAATGCAACATCATTCTCCGGCGACGAGTGCACTGCATTAGCTCGCCTTCGGCTATGTCAAATATCTTAACGCGGTTACAACTTAATGCTAAAGCCACCGTATGCTAAAGCCAGATCACCGTCTGGATGCCATGCCAGCTGTCGTCCCATACCTCTTCCCCCGGTGAACGTTCGCACACATTCGCCTGAAAATGTATCGCAAATTCTTAACTTGTCGTCGACGCACGATGCAATTAACTTACCATAAGGGCTGAATTTTGCTGCGCGCACCCATTTGTGTGTAAAGTGTAAGATGTGTATTTTGAATTAGTATTTTGATGGCTGTTCGCCATTTTTCTAGTCTGCAAACGAATAAGCTGACGAAGATGCAAACAAATTCAAGCACATTGTTGAATTTTACCGTACTTTTTAAAAGCTTTGAAATCTTAAAACATATGTGAAAAACTTTTATAATATGAATATTTCTAATGTCGAAATCAAACGAAATTTTCTAAATAGTATTTTAAAAAAACAATCATTTCAACCACAAATACTACTAAGTTGTATGAGACTATTTGATGCAACTCAGGTCAAAAAAGCACAGTTTTGACCAAAATAAGCAACTCTATAAAATAGATGATCGCAGCTGTGGCTCAGGATGACGTCTATTGCTAAGATATCTCACTTGTATTTGTACACAATGGTTATAGCAGAGAACGTTTATAACTGAGAAGGCGCATTTTCTCTGTGAACTAATTTCTGCCAGAAATTTTGGGGTGCAGTCGGCCAAATATACCACACGTCGACGAGTGCACCACTCGACCGACGGTGTCGGTAGAGAAGTGTCGGCTGCCACCATACCAAAAATTTTTCCGTGCCACCACACTTTGAGCAAATTTACCATAGTTCAAAGCAAAATGAAAAAATAAGAACGAAAAAGGAAAAAGGAACAGAAATATAATAAGCACTAGGCAGAGGGGATGCTTGCGGAGGCAGGCGGGTGCTTGTGTCGGATCAAAACAAACTCTAAATATGATATTTGCGTGAAATCGATTTGCTGGTTGCAAATTCATTTTTGCAAACATGTATGAATTTTTCTGTTTCAGCTATGTTGATGAGATTTTCTAAGTCAATTTTTTCGACTTTTTTCCGCAATTATCTAAAGTCATGTAAAGTGGAACTTTTTCAATAAAACCATTTCATTACAATTTAATGAAACATATGTATGTATGTATGTATATATTTACTTATGCACATACACATATATACGTACATACATATACATATCTATGAATTGTAGCAATTCATTAAATTGCATTAGTGTATGCATGCGCAGTCGGCTAATTTTTACATTTCCATTTGCCGACGGCATTTTGCATGCGCAAGAATTTCCTGGTGCTAAAAAATTGATGTACAAATAAAAGCGTTGTAAAAATATACTTACTTATGTAATATACATACAATTATGTTGACAAATTTAAGTTATTTTAGGTAATATTTTTATTTTATTTTTCAATATAAGTTCTTAAACTATGTACATACAGATAAATTCAGAGTTTAAAAATCTAAAAGAAAATAAGAAATATAACAAAAATAAATCCTGAAATGAAACAAATTAAAATTGTTTTTCTACAACTTTAGGTTGGACACGAATTACGAATATGCCTTCTCATATGAAGACAAATTCTCACACGATCATTTAAGATCATTTTTATTTTTCACCAGTTTTTAATACCACGATTCAATCCACTCGGTTGAAATTGTACGGTAATAGTTTAAAAACTTGGCTCGTGTGTGCAAGTGAAAATTAACCACCTACATACATATGTAACTACTAACTCAATCAACATATATATGTATGTAGGTATATTATTCTACTTAAAAGGCATGCACTACTCTACTACTACTACGGTTAATTACTACAAAATTTAAAATGTTAGAAAAAAAAGAAATATACGAAAAAACCCAAGGGAATATCTGAAAATAGATAAGAAAAAAAATAAAAATTAGATTTCATATTCAATTTTATAAGAAAATATCTGAAAATAGAAGAAAAATATCTGAAAATAGAAGAAAAAATCTGGAAATAGAAGAAAAAAAGCTGCTGCCGTCGCATGATGCCTCCAATTTCATGGGCTCTTAGCTTGCAATTGAAAATGCCATTTCGTTCAATCATTTTCTTTTTTTTACATTTAATCTTTTTAATTTATTCTGTTTAAGACGCTCCATGTTTGCTTGGGCTTCATCCCCAGCCAACCATTTCGCGTTTTTAAACAGTAATCGGTTACCATGGAATTCAGAAGTTGCTTTCGGTGCTCAAAACAATCTCCGGCTTCTGAAAACCATTCCGAAAATTCTTCATTTGTTTTTTTAATAAGCGCGTTAACAATTTGTTCATGAATTCCAACTGAATGAGCATATTTCTGAAATAAATGCTTATACCATGCCATCTGCATGCGCAATGTTTCAAATACCCACTCAGTTGGATTAATTAGTCTCACATCAGGACATTCTTTATAATTCTTAGCTCGGATCAAGGCTTCGGAATAGTCTTTCAGTTCGCCTGGAGTTTTCACCATCGCGTCAATACAAGTTTTATATTGCGACTTTGACAATAATTTTTGGTAAATGGTATAACCTGCGTAGTACCTTTGCACCTGGATTTCTGCTGATGCCCCTTCCGCGAGAGCAAAGTGCTCTTCAGGAATGTCAATATCCCAAGAAAATTGCTCTTCTGGAATATCGACATCCATCGCAAGTTGCTCTGAAGGTCCTAAATTGTCTTTCAAGGAATCTTCATCAGCAATATTCCAATCCAGGTTCAAATCTTCATCATCTTCGCAGTTTGTACCTTTTTTTATCAAATTTCCGTCTCAAAATTTTCATAGAAATTAAGCGAGCAACAATGTACTGAATTTCATGGCCCGATGGATGCGTATTAATGCCCTGAGTTGCGCGGATTTTATAAAAAAAGTTCTCAAGGGCATCTTGATTCAATTTTCCCAACAATATAAAATTTAAATCTTTGCAATTTTCAAAGACATCTTGACTTAAATTAATCATAGAATTAATGGTTAAAGTAAACCACCAAAACACAAGGAATTTATATTATTGGGAAGTTGAATCGACGAAATGAATTTAATGTGGTCCTTAAGCCTGTTAAGCTTGTCTACAGAATCGCGCCAAATTGGACCCTTGAATGGGTTTTTATTATTTAATCTCTTACAATCGAGCTCATCGAACAAATCATTCATGCGCTTTACAAACAACTGAGTCGGCTTGCCACATTTGAGGGTGTATTCATCAGACCCTAGCAACCCTTGTTTCTGCGCCATATCAATGCCTGCAGCTACCGAATTACTCAATAGCTGCGTCGCTCGGGATACGCTCATTTTTTCAAAATTATTGGGGTAAATATGCGAAGCTGTAAGCTTAGGACATACCTTGAAGTTTACATTCGCTTTATCTACCGAATATAATTGACGAATGACTTTACCGCTCGCGATGCCATCGACAGTTTTCAAATCGTGCTTTAATAAGTTATTCCGAACCGATTTAATTAAGTGGCAATAGTCGTAAAGACAGTGAATTTTATTTGAATTGAAAATAAAGAACGGATTTTCCGCGGAGACATTTAAAAGTTTAAAAAGACGAACGTTGGTTGGGCCTTGATCGCAGACGATGGCTTTGACGCTTAAGCCGAGGCCTTCAACCGTTTTAATATTTTCCGTTAAGGATTCTAAAAGATTTGAAGCCAACATACCGCCTTTTACCATATAATAGGAAAGGACATATTTCCAATCCGCCGCGATGGCTTTCACCATGAAAAAACAACATTTGTCGGCGACATTGAGGTCGCGATTACCGTCGCCAATATCCACGAAACCGTCAATAATATCTCTACTTTTATTATAAACGAGATCTTTTTTAATGGAAATTTCGTCGAATAAAATTTCGCAAAACCGCTCGGTGGGAGACATTTCAGAAACGACATATTTTAAATTTTCTATTACTTTAAAATCTATACCTGGCGATACATATTTAATAGGGCGCCATCGCAAAAGCGATTTTTTGTGAGGAAGTGAAAACTTCAAGTCATCGCGCATAAAATTATAGGCTTTAGTCGACATGTAATTAATATTTTGAAATAAAGTTTTATCCGTGTCCGTGTAGGAACTAACCGACCGTACTATCATTCTAGCAAAATTTAAAGCGTCAACGCTACAATCGGGCGAAGCTATTATCGCGTGTGTTTGCAAACGAGCAATTTGTTGCTTTAACGCGACGTTTTCGTTTTGCAACTCTTCAATACGTATGTCCTGCTCTTTCGCGTTACCCTGATAAATACGCGCAGCCCGAGCGAAAGGCTCATGGTCGCAAAAACCTGGTTCATTGCTAAGGCCCTCCTCAGTGCCGCGAACATCAAAACGCTGTCTTTTGACTTCTAAATCAGAGAATTGTTCGAATTGCTCGAGTGTCAAGTCGCATTCCGACTTTTTCGGCATGTAAACATGCTTAACAGGCTGAAGGATTAATTCGGAGGAGCAGCTATTTGGCTCACTCGGAATTTGAGGTGGCAAATTGAATAGAGGAAAAGCCCCCTTTAAAAGTCGCGTTTTAGTTAAATATCTATTATGAAAATGACGTTCGCAAATACAAATTTTTGTATTTGGCGGAAATGACACTTTCAAATTGCAAACTAAGGCCCAATTATTGAAGGCAACTTCCGTCCTCGGGAAGCCAAATAGGGTCTGGTCGTCATGGGGGAAGCAGCCCTCAACGCAGCAACTGCGGCACCCCTTTGCCTCCTCAATCGAATGCTGCAGAACGACATCTTCATCTTCATCTGGTCCTAAATATATATGGTACATATTGTGAAACACACATCACTGAATGTACCATATTTGCTTATAAAAAAAAAATTCTACAGTCAAAAAATGGCCTTATTCATAAAAAATAAAGTAGCTTTAAAAAAGGTTTATAAACTGAAAAATTTATGAAAACGTCATTTTATAAAGCTCTTTACACCTACTTTATTTTTTATGAATACGGCCAAAAATTTCTAAATTCAGTTCGCATCCCTATTATATAATAAATAAACGAGCATTTCTTCAGATAACTTTTAAATATTCACGGTACCCAAAAATGTTGGTTACTTAAGCTGAATGTACATTTGCACCTATACATACATATCGTCGTTTAAGGTACAAAACCGCGTATCGTCGTTTTTGGCTCAATCACACACAAGCTCTTGGCTGAATTCTTATCCATTCGTCCTGAAAATATTGTATCTAGAAAATAATCTATGTAGAAAATAATTTATGCAACCTCACATACGCGGGTTTGCATTTTGTTGATACGTGGTTTTGTACTTTAAACGACGATATACATATGTACATGCATATACATATCTGTACAAACATATGGACACACTAAAGCAGATTTTTTGACGAAAAACCCATTAAAAATTATGGCAAAAACTACAACTAACGTTAAGTACCGACTTAATTTTAACCCACTCCCTCAATATACATAATACATCAGTATTATTCAATAAACATACAATATACATATGCATAATAATTATACATAATCACTTTCACTAGGCACAAGGACCTGCCCCACCAGTCACACATTTACACATTCACACACGTTTAAAATTTTTGAACACACAGAAAGACATACATACATATGTACACACACAAACAAGCAAAATACATACATATGGGCCATTCCACGTAAAATATTAATTGCTATTCCTCGCGAAGTATACTGAATTTTTTATGAAACTCGGTGGGGATACTATTATTTGTTATCCCGCCTACTATCACTATATTTTATTATAACACTACACTTATCACTTTTATTTCCACAAATATATTATCCTTAAAAGGTCCGCATGCGTTTAATCAATTAATTAAGTAAAACGCGTTTATAAATGTCTTCACAAACGTTTGCTCATTTCACAAAACAAGCAGAAATAACAATGGCTGACAGCATAATAACTTTCACCAGCACCATGGAATAGCCCATATGTATGCATATTCACTATTTTGGAATTCACTCATTGTATTGTATATATACATACATACGTACATACATATTCCTACACACATATGTCCACTGCACTCACTAAAAAACTTCATGCACTAAACTTAATGAAAACAACTTACCAAGGTTGAGGGTTGGGACCGCCCCACGCTTCAGTCGCTGGCCTCCAACGGCGAAGTGAGGGAAGTGGGCGCCGCAAATGAAGGTGTTGGTTGGGGCAATGTGGGCGTCTGGCGAAATCCGGAGGTTTTGCCTCCACTTCAGGGCCATCTCCTTATCCCGTGGCCATCCATAGAGTTTGGCCTCCAAACTGGTGATGGGGCAGTCCCGGGCTACGCAGTGGCGAATGCTGGACATCTCGTCGATTTAGGGCGCGCGATAAGTCAGGAAAAAAAATTCGCTCAAAAAACGCGTCCGAACGGCTCGGAAAACTTTTCCGTATGAAAGACGTTAGCATTTTTTCTTTATTATCTTTCATTTTCGCGCATTTATACTTAACAACCAATCAGACTCTAATAACGCTATTTAAACGGACCGATGTCAATGCAAAACAGATTTTCATTTGTAGGTGATTGACATATGTACATACATACATATATACGCGTTTGTACATATTTATGTATATACATATGTATCACGAAACTTATAAAGATCTAGCCTATTGCGCATGTATACATAGATGAAATTTCATGAAATGCTCCAATATATAGATATATGTATGTACGTATATATATATGTGGATAGATATATGTATTTACGTATGGATTGTGGAAAATATTCCCTCAGAATATCTTATTTCCCTCAGAAAATCTTATCAACTTAGCTGAAATAGAAAAATGCATACATGTTTTGCTGAAACAGAAAAATTCATACATGTTTGCAAAAAATGAATTTGCAACCAGCAAATCGATTTCACGCAAATATCATAT
>NW_023458555.1:67856013-67858629 GCF_013731165.1 Rhagoletis pomonella | reverse complement strand
ATGGCTTCTGAGAGGATTTCTGCATTCCCCTGCATACTCATAACACTCACGTATTTATTTACGATCAAAAACCTGTCATCGAAATTAACCAGACGGAGATTAGACCTATAGGAATATGATTTCACAATAGAATATATCAAGGGAAAGGAAAATTACGTAGCTGATGCGTTGTCCCGCATCGATTTAAGAGATATAAAGCAAATACCTGAAGCTAAATCCAATATTATTAAAGTCACAACCCGATCACAAACGAAACAAATACAAAATAATGCAATAAAACTAGATAACACAAGCACAAACATTCGAATATGTTTTCCTAAAGTCTATAAGGCAATCACTATTCAAGAAGTTAGGAAAATGCTTATGTGGAAATGGAAAATGTGTAATTAGATATAGAAAGACAATTTTAGGCAGCATCGCTGCAAACGAATATGCTACTAATGGAGGTATAAATTTAGATTTATTTTTTCCAAGGCTGGAGAAAGAAGCCAGTAGCTTGAAAATTAGGACAATTTGAATTTGTCTTAACGAGGACATATTTGATAAAATACGGACTAACAATTTTAAAGAAATAGAAGAAAAATTATTAAAATTTTAACGATAGCGCTATTACCAAAAATACGGATAACTACAAATAAAAAGGAAAAGATGAACATTATTAAAAGATACCACGATGACCCTGCTTTTGGTGGCCACCCAGGGATCACTAGGTTACTACAAAAAAAAAAACAGAGGTTACCATTTTTGGAAAGGTATGACAAAAGATATAACGAAATACGTAAAACAGTGTACCGATTGTCAGAAAAATAAGACATTGATTAATGCCAAACAACCATTAATTAAAACCGAAACTCCTGTAAATTCATTCAATACAATTATAATTGACACCATCGGACCTCTACCAAGAACAGAATCAGGCAACGAATGCGTTTTAACTATAAACCGCAAAAACAGTAGCTAAAAATATTCTGGAAAGATGTGTTCTTATATTTGGGGTACCAAATAAAATTTTGTCAGACATGGGTACTGAATACAAAAATCGGGTGTTAGAAATTTTAAATATAACTAAAAACTGTTATACGGCTTATCATCATCAAACTGTTGGTACAGTTGAAAGAAGCCATAGAACGTTTAACGAATATACTAGATCATATATTGCCCCAGATAAACATGACTGGGACACTTGGCTGAACTACTTTACCTATTGCTACAACACAACACCGTCAACTACTCATAGCTATTGCTCTTTTGAATTAGTTTTTGGAAACATTCCAAATATACCGTAATTTCTCTTAACAAATAGCATCGAACCACTATATAACATAGAAGCCTACGCAAAAGAAGTCAAATTGCGGCTTCAACTAGCTCAGATAAGAGCGAGGAAACTAATCGAAAAGTTTAAGGGTATTCAAAAGAGCAAATACGATGAGAATACGAATGAAATACAAATGTCAGTTGGTAGAAAAGTATTAATAAGAAATAACTCAGGGCATAAGTTGGATAACGTATACGTTGGCCCTTACACTGTAAAAAGCCTAGATAACTATAACAATTGTATTGTATTAGACAAAAGTAAAAGTAAAGTTCACAAAGATAGATTGAAAATGTTAGGAAAGTAAAAAAAAACTAAAAAAATAAAGGGAAGGAAAACAAGGATATAAGGATAAGGATATAATATATAGAGATATAATATATAAGGTTTACTGAAGTATTATGTTAAGCTCAAAACGGTAGTAAGATCAATAACTCTTACACTTTTACAAATGTACGTATGTTTATACTGGCTGAGCTCTAGCATCATCTAAGAATAATCCATCTATATAGGAGAGTCATCTTCGTTACTACTAATACAATTTCATCAGAGAGGGGCCATGGCATACATAATGCCTCACTCCATAACGCCATTTCCGTATTCCCCCATCCACATTTGTGATAAGGGGTTCAGGAGCGTTTTGTCGTCTGTGCTTCGTGGAAATATTCACTGTGGAGTAAAAAACAAGAGTGAAACACAATTAGTATCAATTACTTCATTTAGTTCTCTCTATCCGGCGGTGTTGTTCTCTTGCTCTAAGCTCAGTCATTATTTCTTTACTGACAGATTTCACTCCGTCCCAGACCTTAATGACATTTAACATGTATGATAGCAAGTTTTCAGGACTCGGATTACTCAGAACCAAATCTTTTAATTTGTTTCTTTTAGCGGAAAAAGGAGGACATGCAAAGAATATATGCTCGGCAGTTTTCAGTACACTTCCACATGAACCACATGCCATTATGTCATCATGAACATACTTGCACAACTACTGTCTGTAACAGACATGCCCACTCAGCAGTTGGGTTATATAAAAATCTGCTTCGCCATGTGATCTTCTCAGCCAGGCTTCGGGTCTCGGGATGAGTCTGAAAGTCCAGCGACCCGATGAAGACGCTTCCATTGGGCGAGGCTTTTTTGGCGTTCGGCCATGATCTCGTGCTTAGAGAGGGCTCGGCCTTTGGATCGGGAGGTCAAGTAGGTGCGCTGGACCTCGCTAGCCATTAGATCAACAGGCATTGTGCCAGCAATCACACTGGCCGCATCATGCGAAACTGTCCGGAAAGCACTACATATCGTCACTA
>NW_023458555.1:67854173-67856003 GCF_013731165.1 Rhagoletis pomonella | reverse complement strand
TACGAAAAAAAATACTTAAGGAAAACTTCGGCGAAGAAAGAAAAGAAACCTAGTTTACGGTTTGGGGAATTTACATAGTGTTACACCCGCAAACATAGTCCACCACGAAAATAAGTATACGGGTCTTTCTTCGCCGTCAACTATGTTAAGAGTCTTTCTTCGCAGAAGTTTTTTTATGTGTCTTTTTTCGCGGTCAACTTTTAAGCTCGCGCTTTTATTCGTGTCTAGTGACGATATACGTAGAGTACTAAGCCGGAAAATTGAGTTTAACTTATTAGCGTACGATTTATGTCTGAGTGCATGCCCCCAAACAGGGGCCGCATACATAAAAACCGATTGTGTTACTTTACTCAAGAGTTTCCTTCGATTCTGACTAGGACCTAGCGAACTCACTATGGACTGTAGCCGCTTTCTTACTAACCGTTTCAATGTGTATTTTTTATGATAACCTAGCGTCTATCATCACACCTAAGTATCTTACTGCTGGGATTGTCTCAAATACATACCCATTTACATTCAAAGTCGTATTTTCTTTCTTCTTCCTGATTGTTATAAGTACACCTTCAGTTTTCTGGATAGCTAGCTGCAAGCCATTATCCTTAAGCCATTTGTCAACCAAGTTAGCAGTACTTGAGGTGGCCATCTGTACGCTCTTAATATCTTTCACTACGACAACTAGCGCAATATCATCAGCATAGCCAATTATTTTAATACCTTTTAGAACAGGGAGGCGTAAGACTGCATCGTAAACAATGATCCATAGCAACGGACCGAGGACGGAACCTTGAGGAACACCTCTGGTAACGACATAATCCTTCGTACCTGCAGCAGTGCTATAATAAATAACTCTATTACATAGATAGCTACTTATTACGTTTATCAAATATCCCGAGGTGCTGATCGATTTCAGCGCACTAATAATATGCGGCCAGCCTAATGAGTTGAACGCA
Organism: Rhagoletis pomonella; assembly: GCF_013731165.1. Classification (NCBI taxonomy): domain Eukaryota; kingdom Metazoa; phylum Arthropoda; class Insecta; order Diptera; family Tephritidae; genus Rhagoletis; species Rhagoletis pomonella. Next base: position 67,855,053 of record NW_023458555.1, on the reverse strand, counting down.
TTCTTAACATCTAGGGTTACTACCGCGCAGTATTCTTTTTCGCCGTTATTGCTTCTTTCGCTATGTCACTGACTACGTATTGCGTCGACCTACCTTTTCGAAAACCATATTGTGCATCAGACAAACAATGCGTAGAATCAATATGCTCCCATATATGGTCACAGATGATACGCTCCAACAACTTACCTAAAGCACCACTCATACACAGGGGTCTATAAGAGCCTGGTTCCCCCAAAGGTTTGCCTATCTTTGGGAGTAGGACCAGCCTCTGCCATCTATTCGGAAATATACCGTCTTGAAGGCATCTATTAAAAACTTTGGAAAATGCTGATGGGGTTGTATCCACTGGCACTTTAATGGCAATATTTGGGATACCATCAGGACCGGGAGCCTTGTTGTTTTTTAAACGTGCTTTCAATTTCTTCTCTCTTTACTGGAGGAACACAGGCATTTGCCATATAATCTATTGACGCTGGCAATGATTCGGGATTTGCCCGCGGAAAAAGAGCACCTACTACTACTTTCTTAAGCAACGTCGTGCATGTTGGCATCTGCATTTGGCTAGCTTTGAACTTTTTCATTACCACTTTATAGGCGCCGACCCAAGGAACTCATCAATTTCATGACAAAGTTCCTTGAAAAAATTTGTTTGCTATGATTTAAAACTATCCCTTAGTTCATCCGACCTTATTCTTTGGAATTTTTTTCTAGCTTTATTGCATTGTGACCGTAACGACGCTATTTCAACCATCCACCAGTATACGTGTTTCCGGTCGTTTCTACGGACCTTTCTACTGATAGAAGAATCGCCTGCCTTGATAAGACCTTATGTGATGGCTTCTGAGAGGATTTCTGCATTCCCCTGCATACTCATAACACT
>NW_023458555.1:67844787-67854073 GCF_013731165.1 Rhagoletis pomonella | reverse complement strand
ATGGCTTCTGAGAGGATTTCTGCATTCCCCTGCATACTCATAACACTGTTTATTTCATTAATTACTAATTTACACATATTTATATCAAATGATTTTGTGCACCAACTACTTACATCATTTTGGACGTTTTGACGAAACACTGTAATTGTACTTTTTATTTGAATTATTATAGATAAGTGGTCGTTGTGCGTATACCTATAGCTTATCTTCCACGCGGTTTTTGTTGCCAGTGATTGACTACAGAAAGCTTAGTCAATAATGGAGCCTCTGCCGTTTTCCTCAAACATGTTACTGTTGTCTGTGTTCAACAGAGCAGGTCCAGTGAAGCAAATGCTCTTAGCAAGGCAAGACGTCGATTATTTATTCTACTGCTGCCCCATTTTAAGGCCCATGCATTGAAATCTCCCGCTATTACTTTTGGAGAATACATCGTGGCATCTCGCACAAGTATGTCTAGTAACAATTCAAATTCCTTCTGACTGAGGCTCGGTGGTGGGTAGCAGCTGTAAATATAGATCCCTTCGATCTTTGTTTTAACAAAAAACTCATGACTGCTAGGTTTGCCACTAATACCTTTTTTCCACAAACCCATATTGCGGACGTCTTTTTATGATCAGAGATCCAAGTACGTCGGTTAGGTTTCTGGTACTGTTCACTTAGAATTGCTACATCAATGCTTTCCTCAATAATTGTCTGACAGAGCAGCTGCTGGGCAGCTTGGCAGTGGTTTAAGTTTAGCTGCAGCAACTTCATATCTTTACTCTTGTTTTTAACGCACGCTGAAAGAATGGACACTGCTTGCCACCAGCAATATGGCTTTTATTTATCTGCCCATTTGATTTACACAGCACGTTTGATTATGGCCTTTCTCGCCGCACTTAAAACAGCAGCCATTGGGGTCTTAATTTTTGCAGTCTCTTGCTTGATGACCAAAATCCAGGTATCTGTAACACCTGGTCAGAGTAGTCTTTTCACGAATGCCACATACTGACGACCCAATCTTAATTTTCTGCGCTACTATAATCTTTTTCGCAACGTGCTGTGGTAGCGAAAACGAAGGTATTTGAGTACCTGAGTATCCGTTACGGAGAGATTTGATCCAAGTTAAGTCGAAGGTTTGAATCGACGCTATTGTTTCAGAGATAGCCTTAGCTATATCTTCTTTTGTGGTGATCTCATTTAGATCATGTATCTCTATCGTGGTTACCTTAGATGAGGTTTGATTTCTGCTTCATTTCCCAGCAGATTTTACGCGCCCTTCTTAAAAAGTTCTGTATTTTCCTCGTGTACATGATTGAGTTCGAGCAGCATTTCTCCTTTGGCAGTTTTGCGTACTCTTTTGACTTGCTCGCCAAGCTTATTTAAGTCAGCACTGCTTTTGACTGTTTAAAGCATATCGCTGTAAGACATGTCGTGTACCTTATTGTTAATGATGGCATTCGGTTTAACCGGTTTAGGGTTTGACTTAGCCTTATTAGACGTTTGGCTTTTTTTCGCGATCCATTCACCGAGGGCTGTTTGGTTAGTGTTAGCAAAGCCATCTCTATAGGACACCATTGTTTTCTCTTCGCCATTATTTTGGCTTTTGGTTAGTGCTAGCAAAGGTATCTCTATAGGACACCATTGTTTTCTCTTCGCCATTATTTTGGCTTCGATAACTCCGGACCGCTTTGCCGGGTTAACCTCACTAGTCGGGGGTCTTCGAGACCTCTTTTAGGAGCATTTTTTTTATCTTTGTAAAGGGAGGAGAAGTTTGAGTGGCCTTACATCTATGGGACTCCTTTGCCACTCCTTCATTGCCTTGTAACGACTTCACTTCTTCGTATATTATCACGATTTCAGCCACCAAGTCTCTCATCGGTTGATGTATGGTTGTGAGGAATGTGCATACGTATGTATGTATGTATGTACATATCAATGTTTCATTTCAAACAAGCAAATGTCGTTGAATTGTTTATGAAATACACTTCGGCAACCCATCAAGCATGCCTTCAGCAACAAATCAGATGGCTTTCAGCAATTCAGATTCTGCAAGGTACATTGAACAGGTAGTATCAGTAGAGCAGCTGATTTGATTTATTTTCAAATTATTTGGTCTCGAAAATGTCAAATATTTTTAATTTTTTCTCACAAAAATTCTGAATTGTTAAAATCCTTTTGCATGTGAAACCTTTTTCCATACAAAACAAACGATTGAATAGCAGCTTTTGGAACGTTCGCCCAACTCAGCAGCACGACCGCTGATTACTGGGCCTTGCAAAGGATGGATCAATGCTTCGAGAAGCAAACAAATTTACTAGGAAAGAAAGTTGCATCAATTTTTATTTTTTCCAATCTCAATTTTTTATTTTTTATAATTTTTTGTATTTCACATGGCACGCTTTGATTTAGAAGAAAAAATTCAGAACAGTTTTTGACACTTTCGATACCAGAAGCAACAACAAAATACACGCAAATGTTGTTTTTGCTCTACTGATACTACCTGTTTAATGTGCCTTGAGATTCTGTAACCAGTTAGCTACTAGTTTCGAATCGATGTCGCACTTGTTGACATAATAATATTTCATATCATGCGTCAACAAAACCGATACCGATTCGAAAATTGTCGCTAACTGGTTACAGAATCTGCCCCCAGGCCTACAAAAATGATATCGTCCGATTCAGCTGGAACAAAAATGCTTCAAACAAGTAAGAGTTTCTCTGTATTATGGCCTCGAACCGACATCTTTCATTTGAATCAGTATTAAAAGCTCTATTCGCCCCTTCATTCGGGTTTTGATAGGCGAGTCTCCCCTGAACCGTTTTTTCCATATTTTTGGCCTATGTGCGCTTTTATTGCAAACCTAAATGTTTCGGTAGCGTATCGTGACCATTGGATAATTTTTTAATCGGTGCCGAATATCGATCAATACTTAAAAGTATTAACTCAGCACATCACTACTGCTGTCATCTCGACTGTGACGTCAGCAAAACAGCTGATTCTCTCAAATTCACTGAGAGCCGATCAGCGGTGTTGCCATCGGCGCCACCTTCTGTATTCTCTCCACCGTGCGTCCAAATGCAATATCGTGCTTTCGGCAGTAAATCAAATACAACGGTTACTGGTTTCGTGCACGATCACTCGGAATACTGTGTTGCCGAAGTCAATATGGGCCCTGCCACACGGTCAGTAATTATCACGATATTTGGATCGCGATCCATATTGATGGATAGATGGATCGCGCACGAATGCTACATGTTCAATATTTATCGCGTCAGTATTTGCATTATTTTTGTTCTAAACGCTTATTATGACGCAAGAAAATATTTTTATTTTGTACGAATAATTTACAGATAATGCATTCCACAATTATTTTAAAATTTCCAATGTTAATTAAAATTTTTTCAACTTGTTTTGTAAGGTTTTACAAGATGTACTGACGAAATGTATGGATCGCATTTTGAAAGTGCTACACGCTCAATATTTATTGACAATATTGCGATCCGCGATCCAGATTTCAAAATTTTTAGAAATTTTGCGATATGCATCACGATCATCAGTATTGCGTGCTACACCGTCAATAAATATCGCGATACTTGGATCAATTGGTCAATAAATACTGACCGTGTGACAGTACCCAATATCAGTTAGTCTGTTCCAATAGCAGTCCGGTTTACAGGATTTAGTCAGAACTTACAGGAAGTCGTTCCTATTGACATAAAACCTGTAAGTGGGAACACTTTTGAGAGAGTAACTGAGCAACTGTTCCTAGTCAGAAGTTACAGGATTTAGTCCTGAGCTTTTTTTCCTGTAAGTTCATTTAAAGTGTCAAACGATCAGCTGATTTGCATGTGAAAACAAATATAGAAAGCGGTGTAAGCAAAGAACCTTATATTTGTAAAAATATCTATAGATTTTAATAATTAGTTAGTGATATTTCAGCCAAATCAGTGTTGTACAAATGACATGTAAACAAACCGACTGACGTTTTTGCAGGAAATAGTGCTTTTTGCGTTCCCGTGCACTTCTGCATCTGTTCTCATTTTACTCTCACTTGAGACAATAAAATTGTAGTTTGACTGTTCCACAGGTTTTAGTCCGAAGTTCAAAGGAACAGACTAAGTAATAAACCATTTTGTGTACTCCTAGGGGGTAATATCTTATCAGGGTTGATAATGAGAAGGAGCATGCATTTTGTTCATTCAGAGTTGTATACAAAATTACTGTGGTATGAAAGGGAGCAACAACCGTACAATGGCAGAGTGGCACAAGTCACGACTGTGTAATAATAACCGAAATTAATTGCAAAAGTTTAAAAACATTGCAAATTATTGTCTATTATTAAAGATACTTGTACATATTATCATAGTTCAGTGTATAACTTGTTATATTACACTGTACCAAAGAACATCGATATCAAGAAGGGACAACTCGTTATAATTGTAGCGAAAGTAGTAACAGGGGCGTGCTTTTTCTTTAGCTCTATTAAGTTTTTTAATTGGATGAAAAGAGAAGGCACGCCCCTGTTACTCACTTTCGCTACAATATAACGAGTTGTCCCTTCTTGTTATCTACGTTATTTCACGTACATGATAATGAACTATTAAATGCTGAAAACGCTTATAACTTGTATATCACTCAAATTTGGGTGTACTTAATGAACTGTCTGGGCGGATGCGCTGGCAGGCATTGGGTCTGTATAACTATACAAACCTTGCTTTTTTTTTTAATAAAGACTTAAATTTATGTGAAAATTTTGAATTTTGCTTCATAAATTCACAAAATTTACATTTTTCACATAAATATAATCTTATAATGAACTTTTTTAATTTTAAACTTACATTTAAGAAATTCATTCAGTGCTATAATTACGATTTGAGTTTTCCAGTTTATAGCTTAGTATCCAGCTCTTAAGAAAAGCAAAAACTCCATATAAAATGACGTACAAGAAATGGCTAAGAAATTTTCTTGAGTCAAATTTCCTTAATTCAGTACGCAGTTCTTCAGAAATTTAGTACGCTTTCTACTACGGTTTTCTAAAGTTTTTTGTGAAAAAAGAGCACAAGGCAACCCAGGTTTGCGACAGAAATATATGCCCGTTCCATTATTTCTTGAGGAAAGAGTGAGGCAACAGGCTGTGCGTTATCAAAAATGTCAAAATTCCTTGGGCACACACGCGAAATAATGGCAATTTTTTCTTGACCGTTTTCTTAAGAGCTGGATACTAAGCTTATAAAACACAAGCGTTAATTATGTACTTAACTATTGATATTACTCTTCATTAAGCATGAATATCAGCATATATTAAAGATGAATATTATAGCTAACTAAAATTTTGTTCATAAATAACACATAATTATGTGTATTTTATTCTCGAAAAGAACATTTCTAAATATGAGGCGAAATTCCCCAGAGTAAGTGTTGCCGTGCGCACAAAACGAAAACGCTGCACACAACCCAAAAGTACTCCTCAGGGACCAAATGGTGAAAAACTGCGAAACGGTTTATTACTGTACTAGCAGACCTGGCGAACTTCGTCCCGCCCAAAATTTTTATATATTTTATTGAAACTTTTTGGTCCAACATTTTCACCAACAATTCACGTTTATGATTTTCATTGGCACATTCGTCTGCTAAGAGTATGGTTTGGTGGTCATTTGCCGCTTTAAATAACCTAAGGAAAGTGTTATATCCGTGAAGAAGTTCTTGAAATTCTCCAGTTGTACGGCATTTCATTCGCAAAGCGAAATAAATTTTTTCCTCTTCACTCTCTGGCGGCAACAATGACTCGGTTCTGTAGTGAATGTCCTAGAAGCTTTATAGGGGTTTACACCAGGCGATTGTTGCTTTCAACTAAAAAGCGCCTGAAAAATCGCCTCATGTAAATTCCCTATTACAGTATAGTTGGTGGCAATTTCAGAATGGGTGCGGTTCATTGTTCTACAGAAATGCAATATACATATACTTATTTCAGACGAAATACCTTAAAAGCTTGAACACATAATAATATTGGAAAATCACATCCATTGGGGCAATCGCAACGCAGGAGCGTTCGATATACTCAATGGTGTAACAGGTCGATTTAATCTGACCTTCACGGCCCCTTTTCTAACTTGGCTATTTTTAGTAATAACTCGACTTCAGCACCACTTGGCAGCACATATTTGCAATAGTATTGCATACATATTTAAAACATTAGCCAAATCGGATCATAAATAAAATTGTTGGTAATAACTCAACTACAGCGCCAACTGTTGGAATAAATTGTGAAACTAAACCATCCAGAGACCCACTCAAACACACACAAAAATTTTGTTAAAATCCATACAACCAATTTTTTGGAGTCTTCCTCTATCGATGTCATATGTATTTCAGAAACTTGGTTTAATAACAGTGCGGGCGATTCGTACTTTAATATTAATGGTTATAAATTATTACGCAATTACAGGGTGGGTAAAAAAGGCGGTGGTGTTGCTATTTATTGTAAGAGCCACATTTATATTCGACCTGTCTGTCATTCCAAGAACGGGGGTGTAGAATTTTTGTTTGTTGAATTGTCTAACCGTGTCAGCAAGGTTCTTGTCTCGTGTGTCTATAACCCCAGCAAAACCGTTTCCCTAACTCCATTTTTTGATAGTCTATCCCCTTTGATAATTGACTACGACAATATAATAATATGCGGTGATTTCAATATTAATACTCTTGTACGTGATTCTTTGTGTTGTGCTCTGTTGGAAAATCTTTCGAGTCTTGGCCTGTCGATTATTAATACTTCAGTACCGACTAGATATGGTAATAACTGTAATCCCAGTCTTCTTGACTATTTTATCGTTTCGGACTGTTCTTCTCTTTTAAAATTTGATCAATTATCATTTATCTCCGACCATGACATGATCTTTTGTGCGGTAGATATTGATTTCAACTACTCCAGCCCAGAGCATATGTACACGTTTAGGGACTTTCGTTCGTGTGATGTGAATGCACTTTGTGAAGATCTTAGCAACGTTGATTGGCGTACCTGCTGGTATCTCGTGACGGCTAATGAAAAACTTGACTTCCTTAACTTTAACTTATCAACTATTTTTAATGCTCACATTCCTATCCGTCATGCAAAAGTTAAATCGTGTCCGTGGCTTAATTCTAAAGTTCAAACTGCTATTAAAGCCCGTACAAAAGCGTATCATATAGTTCGCTGAACAATTGGGATGTCTTTCGCACGGCAAGAAATAGTGCCACCCATACCATTCGAAGTGAGAAGCGCCGATATTTCACATCTAAACTTGACCCTTCTCTATCTTCCGGCGAGTTATGGCGCAATATTAAAACCCTTCGGGTACACCCTAAGGATAATACTGAGTGCCCTTTAGATGCGAATAGCATCAACGATGCTTTCCTAAGTAGTGTATCGTCCATTGTTTCTCCGTCAGACTTTGTGCCTTGTAGTTCAACTCTATATTCAGATGTACCATTTGTTTTTTCTACTGTGTCTGAGTCGGATGTTATGAAATGTATTTACCAAATTAAGTCTAAAGCAGTTGGGGAGGACGGCATACCTCTTCGCTTTATTAAACTGGCCCTGTCGTACATTATCGGTCCTTTGACTCACATAATTAATCACTGCGTTACTAGATCCTGTTTTCCTAGCCCGTGGAAAGTCGCTTCCGTTTGTCCCATTGCAAAATGCAAACATGCTTGGTCTCCTCGTGACTTCCGACCTATAAGTGTTCTTCCTGCCCTATCCAAAGTATTTGAATCGATAAAATCTGAGCAAATTTCCTCGCACCTATCAAATAAGAACCTCTTATCTTCACTTCAGTCAGGTTTTAGAGCAGGGCATGGATGTTCAACAGCTATGGCTAAAATTCTTGATGATCTTAGAATTAACTTTGACAAAGGTGAATTGTCGCTCTTATGCTTGCTTGACTTAACTAAGGAATTTGACTCAGTTGACCATTCACTGCTTTGCTCAAAACTCAAATATTACTTCAGGGTTGGGGGAACGGGCCGGTATCAGCGAGTGAAAGTTGGGTCGACAGTATCGCACGCTAAGCCTTTGATGCGGGGCGTTCCACAAGGGTCCATTTTGGGTCCTTTATTATTTAGTGTATTTATAAATGATATTTTTCAGACATGCAGGTATGCCAGCATGCATGCGTATGCTGATGACATTCAACTTTATTTCTCCGGCCGCTTCGAAAATAAAGATGTTATTGCCATAAATTTGAACAAAGACTTAGATTCTGTTTTACGTTGGGCTACTAAGAACGGACTTTGTCTCAATCCCTCCAAGTCTTATGTATTACCAGTCTACAAGAAGAAATTTAATATCGACAGTATCCCTTCGCTATATTTAAATAATCAATCCTTAAAACTGGTTACCAAAATAACTAACTTGTTGTTTGTTATCAACTCTAACCTTAGCTGTTGTGATCATATTAACTCTGTAGTGAGCAAAGTATATGGAATACTTAGAAATCTGAGGCTTTCGGCATCATTCACACCAGTTGCCACTAGACGAATGCTAGCACGTCAGTTAATTGTACCTATAATAACGTACTCAGAGTTGGTATACAGCAAACTTGATTCCGCCTCTGCCCATAAAATTGACATTTTATTTAATCATGTTACTCGGTACGTATTTGGTATTCGTAAATTTTACCATATATCTGCCTGGAGGTCTTCCTTGCTGGGGTGTGAAATCTCCGACTACATAAAGGCCAGCAACTGCATTTTCCTTTTCCGACTTATGAATACGAAGATACCTTATTACTTATATGAAAAACTTATCTTTCCTAAGTCGGAGCGATCATACGACTTAATCTTACCTCTATACAAATTTAACAATTCCACAAGACTGTTTTTCATTAACGCTATACGAATCTGGAACTCCATTCCAATTAATGTTAGAAGCAAACTTAACAAGAGCAACTTTAAAGCTATTCTGTATACCCACTTCTCTTCAAATTGATGAACCAATCTGTATTTGTAATATTTATCTAGATTACTTTCGATATTTGTTGTTACATTTAATATTTTATTGTTATAATTTGTAATTTGTATGAACCTGTTGTACTAGAAAATACTAAGTCTTATTGTACTAATGTTTTTTGAAATAAATGAAAATTTAGGAGGACTTCACTCACAAACACACCTACAAAGGAATTACAAATACATTCAAAGATAGCTAAAGGTCGGTACGTTTGTAGGCCTCACACCCCTTTTTCAAATAGCCCAAATTTTCTCCATGAGGATGGGCTTCATTTCAACTACATACATATCTCCATACGAAGTTCCAGTACTGTACCA
>NW_023458555.1:67840785-67844777 GCF_013731165.1 Rhagoletis pomonella | reverse complement strand
GCCACGCCCCCTTTTCCAATAGTTCCAATTTTTCTCCAAGAGTATGCAATTTATTTCGTACATCTCCATACAAAATTCTAGAACTCTACCAAAAAATTTCCAGAGATAAGCAGTATGAAAAATTCGGTTTGTATACGAGATGTCACACCCCTTTTTACAATAGCTAAAATTTTTCTACAAGGGTATGCGATTGATTTCGTATATCTCCATACCAATTTCCAAAACTCTACCATGCACACTTTCAGAGATATGTAGCATGAGAAATTCGGTTTGTATCGGAAGTGCCACGCCCCCTTTACATATCGATTTTTTTCAAGCCTAAAACCATCCTTGGGACACGTGCGGCAGGTGGCAGTTTCAAAAAAATCGGTTCAGCCGCTCTCGAGCCTTGCGAAAACTAACAAACGGCTTTCTAAATATATATTAGTTGAGATATATTATATATTATAATTATATTTTGACAGTATCCGTTGTTTCTGATTGGCGCAAAAAAATCTTGCCTAGTGACGAATTCGCCCCTTCATATGGTCGTTACTTAAAGCTATTTATATTCGAAATTGCATGAAAATTGGAAAACAGGAATCTATAAGCTTATCCAGGCAAAAAGCTACCTACGTACCGAATTTTAAGCAAATCGGACCATAAATACGATTTCTTCGAACAGATCGGTCCCTGGTCCACTTCTCGGACAAAATGGATCATATATGCTAATATATGCTAAAAAGCTACCTACGTACCGAATTTTAAGCAAATCGGACCGTAAATACGATTTTTTCGAATAGATCAGTCCCTGGTCCACTTCTCGGAAAAAATGGAACATATATCCTAATATATGCTAAAAAACTACTAACGTACCGAATTTTAAGCAAATCAGACCATAAATGCGATTTTTTGGAATAGATCGGTCCCTGATCCACTTCTCGGAAAAAATTGATCACATGTGCTAATACATGCTAAAAAGCTACCTGTGCACCGAATTTTAAGCAAATCGGACCGTAAATTAGATTTTTTCGAATAGATCGGTCCCTGGACCACTTCCCGGAAAAAATGGGTCATATATGCTAATATATGCTATAAAGCTACTTACGTACTAAGTTTTAAGCAAATCGGACTATAATAAGATTTTTTCGAATAGACCGGTCCCTGGTCCACTTACCCGAAAAAAAGTAAAACTTTTTTAGCCTTAAACATGGTGGTTATCGAAAGCTATACAACGAATCCCAGGCTACAGATGAAACCGCATCATTTACAACATCAAAGTTGCATTTTCTATAGCAGAAGCTAGTAGGATTACTATCCGATAAAACAGTTCTAAACTCATAAAACTCTAAATGCAGAATAAGCGGAACATGATGTAGACCGGGAGTCGATAATGGGTCAAGGCACACATTAAGTGTGAAATTCAAATCATTACTAATAAAGATAAGGTCTAGGATTCTAGATAGCTTATTAGAAAAACTATTAATTTGTGATAGGTTAATACTTAAAAAATTATCAATAACATAACATTCACAGCCACTGTTAACATTCGTAGGATATAAGGCTAGGCCATTATCCAAACTAGACCAGTTAATGTCACACAGGTTAAAATCCCCAACAATACAAAGATTTTCATTATTAGAAGCTAAGGCAAGAATATTATCTACATGCGCTTTATATAAAGACTTAGCACTAGACGGCGGAACATAGGAGGCACATACAAAAAGCTTAGACAAGCCATTGACCGAAACGCAGAGCTGATCCAGCAGGGTATCCGCATTCACCAAAGGGACAAGCGATGATCGATAGTTTCGCCTAACTGCAATGAGTACTCCACCACCTCTAGAGAGCCCCGTTTTAATATAGTCACGGTCTTTGCGAAAAACGTTGTACAGATTGGCGCCAAAAAACTCAGAATCGAAAAAATTTGTATTAAGCCAGGTCTCAATCAGTATGTAAATATCATAATCTGAGTGAGAACTCATTTCAAAAAGTGCCTTAGACTTTGTTCGGAGGCCGGAAACATTTTGATAAAAGATTTTTAATTGCTTGGAAGGAACTTTTCTTCACACAGGGTGAGTTATGCCTCTTTCTGAGGAGCACCGTCTCGTTGAAAAAACCGAAACGGACGAATCAATACACTCTCGGGCCATATGTCCGCCTTAAGCAGCTTCTCGTAGCCGCAATCCAAAATCCCCAATTTGAAGTTAATTCTTCTGAGTTTACTAAGATCCGAATCTTTCTTTATTAGCGGGTAGCAAATCATCCACTTTACATCGATTTTAGCTGCCTTAGAAGCATACGATAAAATATCAGCGGTTACACTAGGCGAGAATGAAGATATATGCAGCTATTTGAAGTCTGAAATAACACTTAGCTCATTGGTGCTGCACGAGCCAATAACCAAAGGTTTTACAGTATTGCGTTTACGTTTTGGTACAGTTTTCCAGCCGGGTGTTTGCAATGTATTAGTAGCAGTCGCAGCAGCACTCGCGGTAGGCGTCGTAGCTTGCATTACCACTGGGACAGGCGAAGAAGTAGGAATAGGTGATGGAGAAAAATGGCCAGCACAAGCAGCATTGCAGAGACCAGATGGTGTAGCGGAAACATGCTGTAGAGCGCGAACATTTGAAGAAGATGACGAAGTAAGTAAATGAGACGAGACAACAGAAACCGTCGTGTCACTGTTGCTGCCAAATTTATCATCATAAGCAGAGGCAGCATCAGGAGAGCCCGACGCAGCTGGCTCGCTGTTGTTAACAATCAAATGCACTTGTGACTAATTTAGAAGCGGCGAGAAAGTGAGCAGTTCGGTGTCCGCTGCCCGGCAACCGTTGACACCACTTTTGCTGTTATGAGCACTTTTAAGTGCACTTACTTTTAATGCATTAATAGCACTGGCATTGTTGTTACCATTTGCAGCCATTAAATTAACTTGGTTTTTTACACCATCAATCTGCGACCTAAGCCTTTAAACTTTACTTCGAAAGCAGTCAAAATAGATTCTATGCCCATTTTCTAAGTGACAATGATCGACTCAAAGGCTTTGAAATTTTATCAGGTGTATCCACTCAGGTACCGAATATGTCGGTTGGTTGAAAACAACCTCACATCATAATCCGAGATAGGACCTTCACAACATGCCCTATGGAAGCGTTTATTACAAAAACCACTGCAAGGCACCACTGAAGAATCATTCCTCGCAAACATTTTAATGCACTTCCCGCAAAAGTCCATATTTAAAATGTGTATGTTTGTTTGAATGTGTTAAACACGATAAGAAACAAAGCAGATTAAGAGAGTAAGCAAAAACACGTCTACACTCAACGACAGCCGGACAATTTTGTTTAGCCTAAACCATCCTTGGGACACGTGCGGCAGGTGGCAGTTTACAAAAAATCGGTTCAGCCGCTCTCGAGCCTTGCGAAAACTAAAAAACGGCTTTCAAAATATATATTAGTTGAGATATATTATATACTAGATCGCCCTCACCCGCTTCGCTGAGTGTATGAAATTTTGGCGTGCTACATTGAGTAAAATGTATTTCAAGAAAACTCAATTCAAAAACAGGAGGTTTAAAATTTGTTTAACCATCTTCAAAATATTTTCAAACTAAAACCTTCTTAAACTTCTCACTTGTCATACTTTTTCAACTCAATTGAGATTTTAACAGATGGAAAACCGTTACATATAGTTTTGTAATTAAGCCCTTTTAAAATCATTTTGATATATTCCCATATTCCAATAATTCATTTAAATTATTGAATAGTTTGAATTTAACCTTTTAAACAGTTGGCAACCTTTTTAAACCTCTTTCGTCTGACACTCATATTGTGATACATATTCAAAACTATTTCGATTCATACCAATCTATACCAATATATATTTTGAAGCGCTGGAGTCATTACGAATACTCGCCAAGTTAGAAAAGGTGCCGTGAATGTCAGAATATATAAACCTGTTGCACCATTGAGTATATCGAATTTTTATGTGTTACGATTGGCCCAATGCAT
>NW_023458555.1:67837305-67840685 GCF_013731165.1 Rhagoletis pomonella | reverse complement strand
TGATTTTTTATATGTGTATGTAATATCAAATAAAACACCTCTTTGAGGTAAAATTTTTGAGTGACGAAAGCTGAACTAGAAACACAAAATTTATGATATCAATTTCGTGACGAAAACTATACGCATTTTTTAACTGCCTTTGAAACGTAGGGAAAATCTTTTTTATTCATACGAATCGTTGCAAAAGTTCTGTTTTTGGTTTGTGTTTCTAGCAGTAAACGGAATTTCGCAACGTTCCGAATAAATAAAAAAAGATTTTCCGTACGTTTCAAAGGCAGTTAAAAAATGCGTATAATTTTCGTCACGAAATTGATATCACAAATTTTGTGTTTTTGGTTCAGCTTTCGTCACTCAAAAATTTTACCTCAAAGAGGTGTTTTATTTGATATCAATTACTTTGGGGTAGTAAATTTAAAATCGACGAAAATACAAACAATAAACTAAATGTTTTATTTTTCTCAAATAAATTGCTAAAAATATTCTCTAAATCTAAATTATGTATTCAAATCGATGTGTCCATTGAAACACATAGTTTTTCGAATACGGAATAAAGCGAAAAAGGATGATCAAGGATATGATGATATCAAGGATGATATGTATTCGAAAAAATTAAAAATAAAAAAAAAATATGAGAAATGATAAAAACTTATCAACTAGGTACCAACTTTGGGTACAATAAACACTGTATTCGTCTGATAGTCTCGTAGTTTATTTTTGTTAAGATTTCTACCGGGTGTGGGGCGCGCACATGTGCTTTTTTTGTGAAGTTTTACTTCTATTACGTGTACGGTGTGTGTTGCACTCGTGCTATTAAACTAATGCTTTTTCTCAAGTAGTTTTGCTCAGTGGCAATTTATACATATGTATGTAAGTAGTAGCGGCAAATTGGGTGAACTAAAGGCATTTATACATACATATTTATGTACAACTGTAGGTAATATTATACGCGTCTTCACAGGTTGGTTAAGTGCTATCACCCGCATGTAGCATAGTTAAATACTGTGTACATACCTGCAATTAAAATGGGGAACAAAGTTACAATTTCGGCATGTGACTGAAAAAAACTCTAAAATATACATAAATTGTGGTTTCCAAGACATGTACGAAGTGATTAGCACAGCTGCATCCTTCAACTTGTCAACTCGCGAGAAATTCCCCGATTTGCAGGGAATTTCGGTTTAAGTGGCAATCGGGGAATGAGCGATTTTTTTCGGGGAACTGTGCATGTTATTTTTATATCTTAAAGTAACCAAATTATACGGATATGTTAATTTTTAACCATTTGACCCTTTTTGGAGCGACATTTTTTCAATTTGAATAGCAATATCTCCACAAAAAGAGTTTTCCCAGATATAAGCTATATACCAGATGAAAGCTAAGGTTTTGAATTAGACTTTTGGAAACCTAGAATAAAATCGACTGACCAGTTTTTGAGAAAATGCCCGAAATGTATATTTTCAGCAGCCCGATTTTTAGTTTTCAGGCGATAACGTTATGACGTATTTATATTTTATAAACACAAAAGATAGCGTTAGATAGCTCGTTTGAAGACCCTTCTACTGATGTCCACATTAATGATATGGATGGAGTAGTGCGGCCTCAGTGGTAGTTTATAAAATTGCCTTTTTTCGAATTTCCGGCAGCAGCCACGCCCACACAGGCATACGAATCAAAACATCCTGGAACAAACCCTTCTTAGTTTTTATTGTACTTTAATTCCAGAAAGTTTGAAAAAAATTAAATGATGGTACGTACAGACGCCACATACATACCAAAGCATCTCGTAGTGGAGACACGAACCAAAACACATTTAGCTCTATATCTTTCCAACTAGTAGCCGGAACTCAATATATAAGGTATCGTTTGAAAGGTACTGGCCTATAGAATAACACTAAATATGTTGGGTGTACCCACATACCCCCTTAAACCGGCGAAAGCACAAAAACGTTTTTTGTTTCGCAACACTTTAGCCTAATTTTTAAGAATCCGGTTAATCATTTATGAAGCTTGAATACACTTTCTGGACACACTCTGCAAGACCTTTCCGACGATTCCTCAAACATGTCGACTGGACGTCTGGAAAAAAACTTCCAAATCTCGTGTATATATAAGCGAGTCATTTCTGCATGCTACTGTGGCTGCTTTCGTCACTCGCGCGCACTACCGTGCGCTGTGATATACATTTTTTTAAATGCAGTAATCTGTTAAAGTAAAATTTTCAGATGTTCATAAAAGGTATGAAGCCTCCGGGATAGCCGAAGACAGCGCTGCTCTTACTTGTTTTATTTTGAAATAAAAAAATATTTAGAGGTCGGTCAAAGCGCCCAAAGTTCTCCATGTATTTCATATGGGGAAAAAACAACTTTTCGTAGAAATGGTATAGAAAAGTTAAAAATCAATATTATTCTACCAAAACACTCTGCCCTTCTGCAGGAGATTCCCAATAATTATACCTAATTGTTTATTTAGCCATTTTTTCATCGCCACTTTAATTTATAGGTCCACCAAAAACCCACAAAAATCCCGAAAAATGCAATGGGGCGACCAATAAAAAATCCTTAGTATTAAACAAGTAAGAGCAGCGCTATCTTCGTCATTATAAAAATACACGCACCTACCAAATTTCATCCGGATGCCTCGAAAACTGAGAGACTAGATTGCATACAAACAGACGCACATGGCTAAATCGACGAAGCTCGACGTTCTGATCATTTAAGTGTACATTTCAATGGGTCTATCTCTTCTAATTGTGGTACTCACAAACATCGGACCAAAGTTATAATACAATTTCATGCTCATGAAAGGTATAAAAATAGGGATATACTTTTTTCGATATAGAACAATCCTAGGGGTGAGATGATTACAAATCCGACTTTACTATTTTTGGACCACCCTACTGTACATATGCATGCTTGTAAAACGGTTTTTTAAGTCAAATCTGTCCACATTCGGTTTACACGTTAAAAAACTAGGAATAATTGCTATTTTGATCGAAAAATAAAAATCACAAAAAAACGATTAAAAATTATCAAAAAAATAAAAATTATAAAATAATCATTAAAAATTATCGAAAAAATAAAAATCATAATATAACGATTAAAGACGATCGAAAAAATAAAAATCATAAAATAACCATTAAAAATGATCGAAAAAATAAAAATCATAAAGTAACGATTAAAGATGATCGAAAAAATAAAAATCACAAAATAACGATTAAAAATTATCGAAAAAATAAAAATTATAAAGTAATGATTAAAAATTATCGAAAAAATAAAAATCACAGCATAACGATTTAATTTTGATTTTTATTATAAAAATCATAACGGTTACGGTCCCTGGTTTAAATGAAATATTATAATAGTAGCAGACCCGGCGAACTT
>NW_023458555.1:67833449-67837205 GCF_013731165.1 Rhagoletis pomonella | reverse complement strand
GGGAGGTTTTAGTTTTTTAAACTATAATTTTATTTTCTTTATACAAAATCTAAGAAAAAATACACCTGAAAAAGAGGTGTGTGGCGCATGTACTTATCTCCCAAAGCTGGCAATGCAAATAAGGATTAAAATTTTAAATCCAATTAATAAAATTAAAGTAAAATATTTACAAAGTTAACAAAAAAATAATTTGTTTAACAAAATCTATGAAGAACCCTTTTATTTTTCAAAAAAACCTGTGGGACAGTTATTATTTTACGCCCTGTACTTTGCCATTCATATTGTGGCAAACACTACTTAGTAAGCAAAGTTAAGTGTGATAGTGAAAAAGTGTAAGCATGGCCGCAAGGTAAGTGCAGGGCGCTCGGATATAAAAATCAGAAAAATATTAAATTATTTATAAGGCTTAAATTAAAAAAATGGCCATACATTCAGGAAGAGTCTGGAATTCTTTCCTATAAGGGCGGTCATTGAAGAGGCGGTGATCGAAGTGGGAGTGAGCGCGGCACCTACAACCTCCACCTAGGCGCCCTATGGGTCCCAGGCACCCCTTAGAAAAATCGCCAAAAATCACAATATTCACTTGCGTCCACAGTATTTTTCCGCAGAATTCGGTAAGGGATTATAATCCTTTCTGTGTTGCCGAAGAAGAGAGGAGGAACCCCTCTCTCCATCAAAAGTGTATAACATTTCTTGTGGATATAATTCCGGCTTCGGTATCCAAAGTATTTTTGCACTTAACTCCTTTCTGCGTAGGCGGCCTTCGGCCGCGCTTAGGCATTATAACCCTTACTAAGTAGAATTCTCCTTTCTGTGTTGCCAGGGAAGAGGGGCAGGCACCTCTTTTGTTATCAAGGGTATATAAAATGTCCCGTGCAAATTAATATTCAACCTTTTTCAAACGAAAAAACGCATGTGAAAATTGTGACTTTTGGTCATTTTTCTTAGGGTTTCCTAGGGAACCATAGGGGCCCTAGGTGGTCGGGAGTAACGTTTTTGTCAATAGCGGTTCTGCCCTCTCCAAAAAGGTCGGAAAAGGTGCCACGTCCACTCCCCCTTCGACAACCTATCCTCAATCCAAAGGAAGTTGAATGAAAATGCCTAATAAAACGGTTCCCTGCATCTTTTTCCAGCTATTTCATGATTTCAAAATCCATTCCGAATGAAATCTTGGCTGATCGTTTGGTAGTTTCTTTTCAACAATTACTTTTTTCGATCTATAAATATTTTTAATTACTTTTTTATCTTTATTTTTTTGTTAATTTAGTTTTTTTTTAGTTTAGTTTTAGTTTTTAGTTTATTCAGTTTATTTAGTCTATGATTACAATCTTACAGACTAGATAAAAATAAGACTATCATAATTAACACTAAATACTATAGATTTAGATACACAAGTAGTTATAAGAAAAATGAATCAATAGATGATTTGAAAATATTTCTCGGCAACGAAAAATCAATATTTAGACTCTATGAGATCTTGTTAAATTCTGTCAGAGCGCGGAAAATCGGATCAAAATGGTAATAGTTAGCCTTAGTAGCACGCAAGTAAAACGGCAGAGATGAGCGTAGAAATCTGTGAGGCACATTAAAGAATATCTTCTCCAGAAGGACCGAACAATCCAAAGAGCCAAAAAACCAAATCAAAAACGAACATGAGCAACTGGACAATTCTTCTAGTTTCAAGAGTTTGTAGGTGAATAAGTTTACAACAGGAAAAATATGAGGGCATCGGGTCATCAAAGTTAAGGGAACTTAACGCAAAACGAACAAATTTTCTCTGCACTCTTTCGAGTCTGGCGGCATGACAGCCGTAAATGGGGTTCCATATAATAGAAGCGTACTCTAGTTTTGATCGTACTAAAGAGATAAATAAAGCTTTCCTGGTGTATGGATCCTTAAAGTCTTTCGCATATCTACGCAGGAAAGCCAGGTTACTGTAGGCTTTTGGAAGAAATTTAATGTAACAATGTATTTTATAATTACGAAAAAATAGTTATGGAATTGAAAAATAACTGATAATTACCATAAAATGATACAAGAGTAATAAAATGATACAAGAATAATAAAAATAACGATTTGGTTTGAACCAAAAAATTTATTTTAACTAAATATTGTATATTTTAATATACAATGTAAATTTTAAATATGCATGGAGGAGTATTCTACGACCATTCTTCTTAATCTTTCTTGGTTCTTCTTTCACGTTGATTCTGTAGCGGTTCCAAACGTTTAAGAAGTCTCTATGAACTGATTCACCTGGCTGCTCCGACCACAATCAAAATTCCTCGCCATCCAAAAAATGCAAGGAATGCTCAAGATGTTCAAAAATTACGTGAATTTTCAATGTCACAGAAACTTTTGTACTGGCATAAGCTTTTTCAGTTCTTTAATGAATTTATCTAAATCCTGGCCGGGTGGTGACACAGAACAACAAAAATCCACAATTTCGTTCATAGCTTTGAAAGCAGAAATGAAAGGTGTAAGTGAAAATTTGCCAACATTTGAATAAATTTCTGGATCATCTAGCGCATCTGAGTTTCGCAGAAGTTGCTTTTGTAAGTGGCGGAACTAATCCGTTCCTTGTAACACATGTAATTCAGGAATTGGACATTTTTTAATAACAAGTACATTATCATCTTCTTTGAGGAGATCTGAGTGATTTTCCATTGCCAGTTTCTTATTTTCACCTCCAAGTACAAACTGCTCATGATCATTTTTTTAATTTCCATAAGTGTTTTAAAGTACGACGACATGTTCAGACACTTCAAAGTTTGCATTTACATGCTTTTTTTTATAAGATTCTCATATTTCTCGCTGATGGCATTACTAATTTGATGATTGCTAGAAACAATTTTTTTTCACAACGGGCACACATTTTTGACCGATTTTCGTCGTGTTTACTTCTCAAACTCACTTTTTCCGTTGTTTTACTACTAAGACTTACGTGTACATACAAAATTTACGTAAGACGAAAAAAGTTACTTAAAAAGGATATTGTTACTTGGGTCCGAAAAAATATTTTAAGATCGAAAAAAGTAATTGTTGAAAAAACTGCTAAACGATCAGGTAGGATTTCCTTCGCAACGGATTTTTAAACTATGAAATAGCTGGAATAAGATGCGGTAAACCATTTCATTAGGCATTTTCGTTTAACTTCTTTTTGATTAAGGATAGGTGTGTCGATCTCCATCTCTTTAACAACCACCCCTATTGGAAAGCCAACCCATATAGTTATTTATTTTTCACATTTATTGTTGCTTTGAAAAAGATTTCTAAGATATCTTTGTTTGTTTGTACCTAATTAATGGTAATTTGTAACAATAAATTGCACAAAAAATTAAAAAAAAAATTGTACTCATTTCTTATGTCATGTACTGCTTTTTTTCTATCGAAAATATAAATGTACTCCTTTCTTCGTTTCAAAATCTGGCAGCCCTACAGTATACCCATCCAGTAGTAAACCACTCGGCGAATTTGCGAAAGTTAGCTCGTATTTTTATATCATGGCCTACTAAAGTTATCATGTCTCGGCGTAAGTAGTTTTCAAAAAAATAGTTAAAATAAATGTCTTAGCGAAATTAACGGTTAAGACATCTATAATAAAATTTCATTTCATTTCGTAGAACATTTTAACCTATTAGCTCCCGCCTAAAAGGGTAATTTTGATCCTTACTTCAAAAAATCCCGCAAAAAGCAAATTTGGAAGGTTGTTAGAGGACTGGTGTACTCTAGAAAATTATTCTCCGGAGAATTTTA
>NW_023458555.1:67831618-67833349 GCF_013731165.1 Rhagoletis pomonella | reverse complement strand
GTGTAAATGAGCACTTAGCGTTCTTGATGTTTGTCCACTTTGTTTACATCGTCTTCTATCGCTTCGGGATGGCTTTTTTTTTGGCAATTTGATGTGTTTTATGTGCGATTTTCATATTAATTTTGATTTATTACAAATTTATCATATAAAATGAAGTGTTTTGTGATTGGAAACAGGTTGTGGGTTTGTTTGGTCTGGCAAAAGGCCTAAATTTTCGTGAAAAGTGGGTGCACGTTTGTGGCCAGAACGCTGGCATTGAATAATCGACCCGTGGTGATGATATGCGATTGTAAAACACTTTCAATCATGAAAACCATATTTTATGAACTTTTTTACTAATTTTGTCATCAAGTTTCACTTTGTATATTTTATAATAAATACTAATTTAATCGCACTGAATCACCGCGCCTTTTTCGTTTTCTTTGTTTGTTTTCATTCTTAGGCAGATGTCAAAAACGCTCAGAAATTTACTTTTTTCATTCTTTTCCGATTGGGTGATCTTGTTAGTTGGTTCATAAGCATGATTCAATAATTAGTCTGTTCCAATAGCAGTCCGGTTTACAGGATTTAGTCAGAACTTACAGGAAGTCGTTCCTATTGACATAAAACCTGAGAGAGTAACTGAGCAACTGTTCCTAGTCAGAAGCTCAGGGTTTAGGCCGCAGTTTTTTTTCCTGTAAGTTCATGAAAAGTGTCAAACGATCAGCTGATTTGCATGTGCAAGCAAAAACAAACAGCGGTGAAAGCAAAGAACCTTATATTTGTAAAAAAAAAATGGAGGTAAACAACGAAATATTTGAATATGTACACATTTTAATAATTAGTTAGTGATATTTCAGCCAAATCAGTGTTGTACAAATGACATGTAAACAAACCGACTGACGTTTTTACAGGAAATAGTGCTTTTTGCGTTCCCGTGCACTTCTGCGTCTGTTCTCCTTTTACTCTCACTTGAGAGCGTAAAATTGTAGTTTGACAGTTCCACAGGTTTTAGTCCGAAGTTCAAAGGAACAGACTAAATACAAGCTTAGATAAGTATTGACAGCTGCGGTTTGACACTCCCTTACAAAAGCTTGCATTTACAAAGGACGGAGAGAAGGGGAGGAATGAAATCTCTTGGTGCGAAAATGGTAGTAGAAAAGTACGCAAAGTAGGCAATTAGTAGTGAAATTCCTTTTGTAAATTCTAATGTATTTGCAGAAAATCTGGCATTTTAACAAAATGTTGAACGTAATATTGATGTATCTATATGAATTACTTAATTTATGTGCTATTTAGCTGTATAAAAACTGCAAAATGACTCAAAATTAAAATAAGACTACTATGAGATTGATGTAAACATCCAATTTAAAAACAGTTTATGTTTCCATCAGTTACATAGGCTTCATATGCATATACAAATAAACATATTGCACAAACGCTCATACTTCTATTTCACACCAAAGCTGCACTGTTTCCATGTAAATGTGCAAAGAAGCAACACGGTGCCACTGCTAAGGGAGCGGTGCGAGAGAGACAACTGTCAGTTTATCGAACCTTGTATTATTGAATCATGGTTCATGAGTATGAGCTGTTATAAGTATCGTTCACATGAACCAAAAATACAAGATCACGTAAGAACGCGACGTTGTATTTGTAACTGGTTTTGAGAAAAAAGTTTGCGAAAGCGGGTTCGTCAGCTGAGCGTTTGTTTACATCACAAGCACCACTATTTTACACTTTTATTCAAGT
>NW_023458555.1:67800200-67831518 GCF_013731165.1 Rhagoletis pomonella | reverse complement strand
ATAAGTGCACGTTTTTGGTGTGACCTCATAACTTGAGAACAGCTTCACCGAATTCAACCAAATTTATGTGGCATATTCGATTTATCATGCAGATGGTTTATGCGAAGTTTTCCCGAATTCGGAAGAGGGGGCGTGGCACCACCCATACTAACTAAAATATAAAAATAAGTGAACGTTTTTGGTGTGAGCTTATAACTTGAGAACGGCTTCACCGAATTCAACCAAATTTATACGGCATATTCAGGCTATCATGCATATGGTTTATGTGAAGTTTGCCCGAATTCGTAAAAGGGGGTGTGGCACCTTCCATACTAACTAAAATTTTGTTGTTGTATATCTCTTGAAATATTTGTCGTAGAGTACTGGAAGTTGGTATAGAGGTATAACAAATAATTCCATACTCATGGATAAAAATGGGCGGTATTGGAAAAGAGGGCGTGGCACCTCACATCTTATATATAAAGAATAAATGCAAGATTTCAACCAAATTTATATGGCATAGTCGGGCTATTATGCAGATGGTTTGGGTTAAGTTTCCCCGAATTCGGAAAAGGGGCGTGGCACCACCCATACTAACAAAAATTTTCTTCTGGTATATCTCTGGAATACTGGAATTGGTAGCTATACGTGGCCTGTTCAAGAGTTGGCATTCCAAATTGTTTATTTATTCATACCCAAGATGGAAAACCAAAAAACGTTGTATATCCAAATGTGTTGGATTAAGATTTAAAATAAAGAATCAAAAATTTTGAAATAAAACACATGATAAATTTTCATGTAGAAAAATTCCAGGACTTTTCATTCGTTTTTCAATATTTGGTGTAGAGAAGCACACCGGGGTACTGCTAGTATAAATATGTAAGTATACACGCAAACATTTTCTATAATTACTGGTATAGAAAAACAATGAACTCTGAAAAGAATTAATATTTTATTCAACAAAAGACCTTTTTGTGTAACACGTAAAGCATATTAAGGGCCGCCAACTTACCTATTTTAATGTATAGTTAAATCGTTAACGGATAAGATAACGGCCCAGAAACGTAAAGAACATACATAGACATATGTTTACTTGCCTTAAAGGAAAGGCGTTCGCTTTATGAGCGAAGATTTAAATTCATGAAAATCATTAAAAAAAAAATTAATGTCAATGATGAATAAATTTTGAAAAGGGCTAAAAAAATTAAAAATTTACAATTTTACAAAATTACAAATTTAGCCACCAAAGGGCTAAAACGGCAACACTGTCCCTAAGACAAATGGAGTATCACACACAGTGATGGCAAATTTAGTCAGAAACAAAAAGGGTATTCATCAAACCTTATAAATGCATTGTAAACCGTATAAACTTATAATTGTGTAAACCTTATAAATGAACTGTCAAAATTTGTATGGAAACTCGCTTACACATTTCTGATAAATTTATCCAGCGATTTCACTGAATAAACTTGATAAACTGAAGACAATGCAACTCTGTCGCAACTCTAGCTATGTTTTCTTAGGCAATAATCGGGATCCGCATACAAATTTTGCACGCAAATTCAACAACGATATGATCCTGATAGAGATCTGGTTCAATTATTATCCCGTCTGTTTGTTTTGTTTCACTGATAATTCGCAAAGTTTGGTAGCCGTGATAAATGAATTCATACACAACCAGACATTCTGCCATTGTTTCTTATAACTTGCTTCAAATAAATAGCCTTTATGTTATATGTACATTTATTTAAATAGCTATCTCGTAAATATAATTTTTTCCAATTTAGTGAGGTAGTTTCTATAATTTCTTTATCCCCGTGCTAGTAGTATAAAGTTAGTGACACTGCGCTTTATAACCAAAGAAAACACGACTATTGTCGCATGTGTAAACGAAAAGAGAGTATGGGTCGTTCATGTAACAGAGTGCATAAACTTATAAGATTATCTGCTTGATAAAGTTATCGGTTTAGATGAATACCACTAAAAAGTTGAAGAATTGCTTTTTTTGGAAATAAATGGCTGCATTTCTTTATTCATTCTGAACGTTTGGAATAAACTTTTTTGTTTATTTATTCTTTAGAACGTTCCTGATGATATGTTGACGTATATTTCAAACGCATTCTGTTTATTCCGGCAGTGAAATTGGATTATCCGGAATGTATAAAGAAACGCAGCCAATATGAAGTTCGATTTTTTCTAGAAAAATTCGATTTTATCCGAATTTTACATGGTGAGATGAACTGAAGGTGGCGCATTCCCGAAACCGCTACTTTGGTTTTGCCGACTTTGACATTTATGGCAATACGTAAACAAACTTTTTGTTTAGAAACAAATGCAAACGTATTGTGTACTTTCAAGTGAAAAATCGAAGTAATTCGTGTGTTCTGAAGTAAAAAACGTTTTATTTGTAATAAAAACTTTATAAAAATGTCGTGTGTTGAATTGCAGCAGCCGTAGGGGTAAAGCCCCCAAATGCATTTTTTTTGTTTCCCCGCGACGACGCCTTGGCCAGAAAGTGGGTAGAGTTCTGCCGGCAGGAGAAGCCATAAAATTTAGACACCAGCGTAATATGCATGAAACATTTTACGGACCACTTTTAAACACGACATGTTAAGTTGAAAACGTTGAAATACCACAAATTACAAATTAAAATCGGAGGTAAGCAAGCATCGACCACTTTCTGCAGGAAAACATGCGCTGCGACAAGATATTATCACTTTTTCGGCACCTGCAATACAAACACAAAAATTCTAAATAGTTAATTAATAACACCTATTCTTTTGAACACTTTTCAAGAGTGGTTGTATATTTTTTGTTAACGTAGTGCTTCATTTGCTATATTCAAAGATGGCTTGAGAAATTGGTGAATCGAGAAGAAAACACGTTTTCTCACTTCAAATTCACAACTGTCAACTCATTGTTCTTCGCCATATTCTTTGTTTACCCGTTGCCACAAATGTCATTCTGCGGGAATGCGCAATCTTGTATTCTATCGTTCTTGCGAATTTGAGCAACACAAAGTTCGATTTCAAAAATTCGCCATTTTGGAGCTAAAATTCGATTAAAATTCGAATATCGAAGCTTCGAATATCGAATTTACCCATACCTAGAAAAGATTCTCTCAAAATATTTTGCAGGTGTAGACTTTTACGCGCGTCTGCGGTTTAGGTGATATTGAGAAATACTTTTACTTGAAACTATGTCTGATTCAGACGAACTTAAATCCAGCGATCAGGATAAAGACTTTGTTAACGATGTGTCATATAATAAAGGTTAGTTTGTATTCATAATAGGTGTGCCAATTTTACGAACATATTCTACAGATGACTTGCTCAGTGGGGAACTAATTATTGAAGAGTCCGAAAATGAAAGTATGTATTTTTGTTATACATAAATATGCCATATTCATATACCTTGACTTAAAGTGAAACTATCTTTGCGTTATAGGTTCTGAAGAAAGTATTATTATTCGAAAACGCAGTAGCAATGGCTCCAAAAAAACGCGTGCTGTGATTCCGTCGGAGTCCGAAGAAGACGATGATGAGTTCGAGAGACGGGCCCTATCACCGCGCACTCGGATGAGTATCACTGGTGTGAGGCCATCGGATCTTTCTGATTCTAGCGAAATTGAGTACTCCGACACAAAATCAGAAATAGCTGGGGTTTCACCGGAAAGATGTGGAAAAGTGCAGGATCTGGAAAAAACCACGTTTCAAGATAAAACCATATATTTTAGAACCCCGAGTACTGAAAATAAAAATTCTTTCCTTCACCGTTCGGTCTCTGAACAAAATGTAAAAGAATATTATGTCGGAGAAATGGAAAAAAGTGATAGCTATGTGTGTGAAAGCAGCCCGGAAATTACAGAAACCACAAAAGCACCTGACCCTATTTCTGCCACTCCAATTAATCATAGGATTGAACGGTTTGGTGCCGGAGCCGAATCGCCTTTGAGCTCCGCCAGATATAGTATTCAATTTGAAAAAGCCATTAAAGATAAGTTATCATCTACCATGTATCAGCCAAGTTTAAATGATACATATCGCTCCCAAGGAGATGCCTCTGATGAAAGTGATGTCCAAGTGATTAGCTTAAAGGAGAAAGCAATAGAAATCGGAAGCAGTAGTGATGAAAGTAATGCAGAAAATTTATTGCCAGAAGTCAACATGCCCAACTACAAAAAAGGCGAGCTGGTTAGACCTAGCCCTTATTTATGGCAACCGAATATTTTAACTAAGTTAGATGCAAACCATGCAGTTGGATCTACGGTTAAAAGTAAAGACACAACCAGTCCTAAGCAGCTTGTCTCGAAAGAGTACTTTGACAAAGAATTAAAGAAGCTCCAAGAACTAAAAATCGAGCTACAAAGTGCCGAAAAATTACTTGAGAAAATATCAAGTAGTTTACCTGATGGAGGATGGCAGCTTTCTCTACGAATTGAACGCTTACGCAATGATGTTCATATTAAGTCCCAATATCTGAGTACCCTTAAAATAGAAGATGACGGCATATCAAGCTCTTCCCAACCGGAGGTACAACATCAAAAAGACCCACTTAGCTGGGAAGATCTTTCAAAAGCTGTTAATCAAATGCAACCCACGCACACGGGAAAACAAGGTCTTGCCACATTTAATGCTCAACGGGAATTAACAGTGGAATGCCTTAAGGTCTGATCATGTTTTAGTATTCAAATTAGGCCAAGATCTATGCTTTTCTGTTTGATGAAATATTTAGGACAGATATCTGAGAAAATGCAAGCAAGCATGTAATTGCATAAGTTAAACTGCATAACATGCCCAAGCTTCGCATTTCTTGATTAAAATCTTCACACATACATATATATGTATACTGACACGTTTTCTGTTGCTATACAACATTTTATAATGCATATTTTATTCATATTACTACATTTCAACTATTTCAGGATATTCATAGCTCATTGAAAACATGCCCTGCCGAAAATGTACTTGCTGATGACCCTATTGGCTTACGAATAAATCTTATGGATCACCAGAAACATGCACTTGCTTGGATGACTTGGCGAGAAAATCAGAAACCGCGTGGAGGAATTCTTGCTGATGATATGGGCTTAGGAAAGACACTAACTATGATATCATTAGTACTTGCTTCAAAACACTGTTCAGAGGCGGAAGAAGCGAACGAAAGTGACGAGGCGAGTGATTCAGAAAAAGAAAATCGAGGGTGGACATCAAAAGGTCGACGAGACTGTACGTATATTTATAGAAGATAAAAGAGATATTTTCCAAAATTAAAACAAAGCCATAAACCTATTATTGATCTAAAAGTTATGTTTTAAATATCCTTTCTAAATCCAAGATTTCTCTTTTTCGCTCTCTAAAATAGTTTATGTTACTAATCGTATTATTTTCAGTCTATCCGGGGGGAACTTTAGTTATTTGCCCTGCGAGCTTAGTACGTCAATGGGAAGCAGAAGTTGATAGCAAAGTTAAACGCCACAAGCTAACTGTATGTGTTCATCACGGTAACAACCGCGATACCAAGCCGAAACACCTTCGCACATATGACATTGTTGTCACTACGTATAACATTGTATCCCGTGAGCAAAAGTCTCAAGGTGCTCTATTTGGAATAAAATGGCAGCGGATAATTCTTGACGAGGCGCATGTGGTACGCAACCATAAAGCGCAAATGTCAATAGCTGTGTGTGCACTACGTGGAAAATACAAATGGGCCCTAACGGGTACTCCAATTCAAAATAAAGAAATGGATGCATATGCACTAATAAAATTTTTGCGTTGTTCTCCTTTTGATGAGCTACCCCATTGGAAAAAGTGGATTGATAACAAAAGTGCTGGAGGACAACAGCGTTTAAATGCTCTAATGAAAACGCTAATGCTTCGACGAACTAAAGTAATGCTTCAAGAGAGAGGAGCGCTACAATGCTTGCCAGAAAAAAGTACAGAACTGATCGAAGTATACTTGGATAAAGATGAGATGAATGTGTATCAAAAAATTATGGTTTACTCACGCACGTTATTTGCACAGTTTTTATTACAAAGAGCAGAACGCAATACTGATTATATGTACAAAGAAGACAGTAACCGTCCTACAATTGTGCAGACCAAGGATCCGAACGGTGCGTATTACAAGGTACATGAGAAATTCACCAAACTGCATCGTGGGCAAAAGGATGTGAAATCACATGAAATTTTAGTGCTATTGTTAAGGTTACGGCAAATCTGTTGTCATCCAGGACTTATTGATTCGGTATTACACAAAAAAAAAGTTCCATTAACAAATTTGAATTTAAAATAATTTTAATATTATTAGATGCTCGACGATAGCGACAGCCCTGAGAATACGGAAGGTGACAGTGAAGATGAAAAGTTAAAAATTGATTTACTTGAGCAGTTGAACAAGTTAGCAATTAATGACAGTTCTGAAAATCGGAGTTTAGAAGGCGATGAAGGGCTTAAGCCTGAGGAAGAAGTTATTGCGAAGGCTTCAGCGAAAGTGTTGCAACGTAATAATCCAGTGTTCAATATAAATCGACCCTCTTCTAAAATTAAAAAGGTTCTCGAAATTTTAAAAGAGCATGTACTCAATAGAGATGACAAAGCAATTATAGTCTCACAGTGGACAAGCGTTCTTAATATACTGAAAACGCATTTGCAGCAACAGGGTATACGTACGTTGTCCCTTAATGGAACTATTCCTGTTAAAAACCGTCAAGGAATTGTTACAGAGTTCAATAACGCCAATAATGACAAGCGTATTCTTCTCCTTTCACTGACGGCAGGAGGAGTTGGATTAAATTTGGTCGGCGCTAACCACTTGTTAATGATCGACTTGCATTGGAATCCCCAATTAGAGGCACAAGCCCAAGACCGAATATATCGTGTCGGGCAAAAGAAAAATGTGGTTATTTATAAATTCATGTGCAAGGACACTGTGGAAGAACGAATAAGAGCTCTGCAGGAGCATAAAATGTCAATAGCAGATGGTGTACTTACAGGGGCACGTTCATCGGAGGGTAGCAAACTTACTATGGAAGATCTTAGAGGTCTTTTTGGCATGTAATAAGTATTTCCACAAACAGTCTGTATTTGTATGTCAGTATTTTTTTAAAACGCAAATAAACTCATATATAAACGTTAATTAACAGCATGGCGCAATAAGCAGGTGAAGTAATAAATTAGTTTTCTCCCTTTAAAGCCAAATTTTCAAATAAGGCGGTGTCAAAATCTTTATTCTCGCTCTGTTCATTGCGTAAGTCGTAAATTTGGCTGAATTGTACGACTCGACAACATCGGCATTGCGTACTGTCTTGCTGAAATAAGTAAACGACAAAAAGCGTCGAAAACTATGCAGTGCTGCCCAGTTTTTCTGTTTTAATGCACTAGTCGAGTCGAAATTTTAGGCAATGACATGAAATTTTCGATACGATGCGACTCGAAAAACGACTTACATTCGATACGACACTCGCAATGATGCTGAATACCTCAGTCGTTGTCGTCAAGCTCCACGGAAGCCCTAAGGAGCGTGCAGCCTCAATAGGGTTGGTCCACAGGGTGTCCCGTGGTTGTGCGCCTAGAATGGCATTCACAGGTCTGGAGTGTACATAACGAGACTGACTCCCTGTGAATGCCGCTCAGGGTCTGTCGATAAGCTGACGGGTCTAGAGGACTTCGTCCGTCAGTTCGTAGAGATGCCTCCTGACGTGCCTGGGCGAGGGCTCATCTGCAAGTAGTTGTCTATTTGGGTGACCACGTCTATGGCTCCCAACTAGAAACTGCTTGCATAGCGTTGTGTTGTGCATTGTGTCGGGTGCATTTTCGCCTCGTCGTGCAGGTGGTGTTCTGGTGACATCATAGGCATCCAGTCGCTGTCCGTAGTGCGGTGCTTTGAGTAGTCTGCAGCTTCATCCACTGCGTCCTACTAGTCCCCGTTGGCCACACTGGTGCTGCGTGATTTAAAACCGGCTGCCTATTGCCTTGTATGTTGCATGCAACGTTTCTTTGTCTTTGCCCCAAGTACTGCCGGCTAGCGACTTGAGGACCTTGTTGCGGCTCTGTACGTTGTTTACAATAGCGGTTGCGTGCGCAGAGAAGGAGAGCAGACTGTCGAAGGATACTCCGAGTATTTTGGGGTTATTCACGTCGGAATTGTTGTATCATCGACGTGAATTCCTAGCGGTAGCCTGATCTCCTTCGTCCAGGTGGTGAACAAGGTCGCAGAGGATTTTGTAAGGGAGAGGGTTAGGCTCCTTGCAGTGAAGAAGCGAGAAAGCCCGGAGAGATACCCGTTTACTTTCGAACACAACTCATCGACTCCATTCCCAGACGCCTTGATCGAGCAATCGTCAGCGTAAGAGACAATCGAGACTCCCTCTGGTGGTTGAAGGAGCTTTGAAATGTAAAAGTTAAACAGTAGTGGGGAAAGGACACCACCCTGTGGAACCTCCTGTTTTATTTTTTTGAGTTTGCTCGATTTGTATCTTAACATTACCGACGAGTGTCCACCACTCATATAATTCGCTGACCACCATTTGAGCCTCTTTGGGAGAGAGGAGGCCTCTTATCTCTCCTAGTAGCATTGAGGGGCTGACGGTGTCAAACGCCTTTGACAGGTTCAACGCTACTAGAATAGTTCTCTCACAGGGCCACGTGTTATCTGCGTGTTTATGGCGTTAAGTGCTGTTGTTGTACTCTGCACTTTACGGAAACCATGCAGATGCTTCGCTGGGGTCAGGTGTTTCGTGAAATACGGGAGCAGCAAGGCCTCTACTGTCTTCGCTACCGGGGAAAGGAAAGTTATGGGGCGATAAGACTCTCCTTTGTTGGCTGGTTTCCCCGGTTTGAGCAGTGGGACCACTCTCCCCATCTTCTAGGTGTCTGGGATAACGAGAGTGGCCATTGACATATTGAGGATCTCCGTTAGGTACGTTACTCCCGCAGGACCCAAATATTTCAGCTTCTACATGCATATTCCGTCGGGACCCATGGCTTTGGAGGCTTTCGCCACCCCGATGGCCACCTGAACTTCACTGCTAGTAAGCTGGAAAGCAAGGGGGGCAGAAGTTGGCAGTTTGTGCTGCCTTCTGGTCACTCGAGCTTGGCTTTGTCCGCCGGAGGATGCAGTATGAACTGCCGGCTAAAATAGCTGGCGCATCGCTCCGGGTCCGACGAAGCATGGTCGCCGAAAGAAATTTCGATGCTGTCGTCGTACTTTGTCGGATTGGAAAGTGACCTCACGGTTGACCAAAGCTTACTCACATCAGAGGTGAAGTTGCAAGTCTTCAGATGCTCTTCCCACTTTTTCCGATTATGTACTTTCACAAGCTGCCGAATCTCCGCGTTGAGATCCCTGATACGGGGATATCCGGGATCGGTCTGACGAAGGTTGTCACGCTCATCGGATAGAACAGCCGCTTCCGCAGGGAAGTTTGGATGGGGGTCCGTTATGCATCCTGCCGGTATGAAGCGAGCTGCAGCAGCAGTGACACACCTGCGGAACTTACGTTTACCAAGGTGGACGTCGGTTGGTGTGGGGAGCGCAGCGAAGGTGCTCTCAGTAAATCCCGCGAAGCATTTCCAATCAGCTTTAGAAAAGTTGATATAGGTCCGGTGTTCCGCGGAAGCAAAGTCGATTGGTTTATCAGTCGAGATGACTATGGGCAGATGGTCTGATGGCAAAGTCATCAAAGGTCGCCATGATACGCTGTTTATCAGACCAACGCTGATTATTGTTAGGTCTGGTGAGATGCAGCAGCTGCCCATAATCATTCCCACGACAGCCGGTTCTACGTACCGGAATGACTCCGGTTTTACCCGACCCAGGGCTTTTGTTTCGGCGATCTAACCGTTTACAATAGGCTGAGCAGATAGACGATTCGACATTCTGCACAATGAACGCTGACGCACCCACCAGGATTACGGCAGCTGCTGCAGCTCGCCAGACCTAACAATAGTCAGCGCTGGTCTGATAAACAGCGTATAAAGGCGACCTATGCTGACTTTAGCATCAGACGATCTGCCCATAATCATCTCGATTGATAAACCAGCCGACTTTGCTTCCGCGGATCACCGGACCTGTCAACTTTTCTAAAGCTGATTGGAAAGGCTTCGCGGATGTTACTGAAAGCGCCTTCGCTGCACTACCCACACCGACCGACGTTCTCGTAGGTGAGCATAAATTCCGCAAGGTTGTCACTGCTGCTGTAGCCCGCTTTATCCCAGCGGGATGCATCTAGGACCCTCGTCCGAATTTTCCTGCTGAAGCGGCTGTCCTAGCCGATGAGCTCGACCACCTTTGTCAGGTCGATCCCGGAGATCCCCGTATTAGGGATCTCAACTCGGAGATTCGGCAACTTGTGAACGTACATAAGCGGAAGGAATGGGAAGAGCATCTGAGGACCTGCAACTTCGCTTCCGGTGTGAGTAAGCTTTGGTCAACCGTGAGGTCATTGTGCGACCGTACGAAGCGTGACGTCAGAGTTGAAATGGACTTTGGTGAACACGCTTCGTCGGACCCGGAGCGATGCACGAGCTATTTTAGCCGCCAGTTCATCTTGCATCCTCCGGTGGATAAAGCCAAATGTCGAATGACTGCCAAAACCTAGTGCGCCTCTTTTTTTCACCAGCGGTGAGGTAACAGTAGCCATTGGGAAGGCGAAAGCCTCCAAAGCCATTGGACCCGACGGAATATGCGTGCTGATGCTGTAAAATTTGGGTCATACGGGAGTAGCGTACCTAACGGAGGTCCTCAATTTGTCAATGGCCACTCTCGTCATTCCAGACATCTGGAAGATGGGGAGAGTTACCACGGAGGTCCTCAATTTGTCAATGACCACTCGTCATTCCAGACATCTGGAAGCTGGTGAGAGTGACCCACTGCTCAAACCGGGGAAATCAGCCAACAAAGGAGTCTTATCGTCCGATAACTCCGGTAGCGAAGACACTAGAGGCCTAGCTACTCCCGCATTTTACAAACCACCTGACCCCAGCGAAGCATCAGCATGGTTTCCGTAAAGTGCACAGCACAACAGCGCTTAACGCCATAAATACCCAGATAACTCGTGGCCTAAACCGAAAGCGCCCCTGTGAGAGAACCATTCTAGTAGCGCTGGACCTGTCTAAGGCGTTCGACACTGTCAGCCATTCAACGCTACTAGAAGACAGCCTCCTCTCTCCCACAGGGACTCAAACGTTGGTCGGCGAATTATCTGAGTGGTGGTCATTCGTCAGTAACTTTTAGAGGCAAAGCGAGCATGCCGAGGAAAATAAAACAGGGGGTTCCACAGGGTGGTGTCCTTTCCCCATTACTGTTTAACTTTTACATTTCAAAGTTCCCTCAACCACCAGAGGGATTCTAGATAGTCTCTTATGCTGACGATTGCTCGATCATGGCATCCGGGAATGGAAATGATGACTTGTGCTCGAAAGTAAACGGTTATTTCGATTACCACCTGGACGAAAGGGGTCAGGCTCCAATTGGGAATTCACGTCGATACTCGGAGTAACATTCGATAGTCTGCTACAGCCTATCAAATAAACATTTGCTTGTGTTAGTATGAATCTATATTTGTGAACAACTACAAGCAAACAACTGTCAAGTCACTCCAGGAGCGGCCCAGTAGAAATTTTATGCATACGACATCGCTTTTGGTGGCATGAGACTGCTGCTGTGTATACATGCGAGTATAAACGAACATTCATTTCCATTTAACACGTGTGGTTTCTCAGAGCGTATGCGTACTCTAACCATACACTTGTACTACTGCTGTTTGCATATGGCTGCATTAATGTTTCAAACAAACAAAAATGCATTAATAGAACAGTATTAAAGCATTCTTACAAGATACTGCACGTCTATACCTGCTATGGGCGCTCGCATACGAACTGTCAGTTTCATCGCATGCGAAATCTTATCGCAGGGGAATTTTTGTACGTGGGCATTTGATCGCATACCATTGCAGTGCGAATTTGTTGTAAGTTTTTTATAAATGTTGCGAAAATTTTATTTCATTTATTTGGTTGTGTCTGAACAACGTTTCTCCGAATAACACCGCTTCTTTCCTACTCGGAATCAAAGCAAATACGAAAAAGCAGTGGCTAAACGCATAGTTAGGTATGCGATAAATGGTATGAGATATCTCTTACTTCATATCGTATACTTTGTGCGATGAACGGTCTACACCTGCGATATATCTCTTACGATGTTTCGTATGCGAGCTGATATGTATCCCTATATGTAAATGCTACTTTTCTGATACATCAGCTCTGATCCAGGGGCTCTATTCTGTAACTGTGAGAAAATGTAGTGTACACCGAGGGCAAAACTCACAACCAAAAACTCACCGACTAAGTGAGTTTTTCGGAAGAGAAGTGTACACAATTTTGACAGTTAAAACTCATTCTCACACATGCTGAATCGCAAAATGAGGAAGTGTACACAATTCTGACAGCTAAAACTCATTCTCACTCTTCCTGAATCGCAAAATGAAGAGTGCACAGAATTTTCAATGTACACTTGAAAACTCACAGTTTCAGAATAGAACCCCAGTACTGCATGAACTTACAGGTTTTTACACGAACTTGCAGGAAGTTACAGGAAAAATGTTCCCGAATTTCAAATTCCTCCAAAATCCTCTAAATGACTGGTTGCCGTTTTTACAGGAAAAACACTTTTTGTTCCTGTACTTTCTATTGTTACTAACTTTTTACTCTCACTTCAGAGAGTAATTTTGCTGTTTGACATTTTTACAGGATTTACACGAAAAGTATTGGATCAGAGCTATTTTAATATACGGGGACATACAAACAAGTAGCATTTACATATGCAAAGATACATCTTGTAAAAGCCCGTTAGTGCTGAAAATATTATCGCACAACACTATAATTTTTGTACAAGACTGAAAATAGTACAAAAATTCCACTTCAAATTTATCAATGCTCGCTAAAATTTGAATTTATTTGTGGAAATTACGCATGAATTGTTCACACTAATTCACTCATACAGAATGTATACTTCATGAATGCCTACAACTGATTTCTACTGGGGGTTTAAATTTGTAGTGTGTGCCCGTTTTCTCTAATACGGCTCATTTTTAAGTAAGGCACCCTGCACACTGGTCGTATAGCTTTAGACGCGTTTAGATGCTACATACGAAAGTTGTACGCTTTGATGCCGCACACGTGCATTTAAATGGGGGGGCTGTATACGAGGCGTCAGCTTTACGAATTCGTCAAAGCAAGCTAGCTGCAAATCGCTTGGCGTACAGCAGTTAGTCTGTTCCTTTGAACTTCGGACTAAAACCTGTGGAACTGTCAAACTACAATTTTACTCTCTCAAAAGAGAGTAAAAGGAGAACAGATGCAGAAGTCCACGGGAACGCAAAAAGCACTATTTCCTGTAAAAACGTCAGTCGGTTTGTTTACATGTTATTGGTACAACACTAATTTGACTGAAATATATCTAAATAATTATTAAAATCTATATATATTCAAATATTTCGTTGTTTACTTCTATTTTTTTTAAACAAATATAATGTGGCGAATACTGCGGCAACACAAAGCGAACAACGAGAAATAGGCAGAATGTTCGAAGAATGACGTAGAATGTTCCACAAAGAGAAACGTCAAGGTGGATGAACACTGCGAACAGCGAGAGAAAGAGAATGAGCGATAAACTTCAGAATGTTCTAGAGTTGCCATAAGTGCCAGCTCAGGTATATAAGGGCGCCGCCACAGCGAAGTGAGTTAGTTACGAGTTACAAGTCAGCAAGCTACAAGTAAAGTGAGCGGAGAATCGAGTTGCGAATAAGCAAGCTATAAGTTTAATTGTGTTAACAAGTAGTAAAGCGTTGTTATTGCTTTAACAAGTATTGTAAAGTGTTTTTACTGTATTAGCAAGTATTGTAAATTGTTTGTTGTACAATAAAGTTAATTGTACTACAATTCGGTCATCGTTAGCATTTATTTAACAATCCAGCGATACGAGCCGAGTATATTTGGGTAATCCCTCAAGGTTTCGAGGATAATCGTAACAATTGGTGTCAGAAGTGGGATTGTTAAATAAATCCCGAAGGATAAACTACTGAAAATGACGAAAATTCAGGACTTAAAGATTGAGGAACTGAAACAGGAGTTGGAAAAGCGTAATTTGGCCACCTCCGGAAGAAAAGTGGAATTATTATCCCGTTTGCGGGAGGTTATGGAAGCTGAAGGCATCGACGTGGACAAATACGACTTCCAGGGTAAATCCGACGATGCATCCGCAAAGGACGAACAGAAGGATGAGGCTGCCTGTTCGTCGAAGGATGTGCAACAGACATCCGGGAAGGTTGAAGAACAGCAAAAGGCTCCTTCGTCATCAACAGTTATGGACATGAACACATTGTTGGCTGCCATGTCACAGATGATGCAAGCACAGGATACACGCATGTCAGAGATGTCATCACAGCTGTCGTCACAGATGCAAACACAGTTGTCAGATATTTCGTCGCAGCTACAGGCACAGAAGACACACGTATCACAGT
The DNA here is from genome assembly GCF_013731165.1 of Rhagoletis pomonella. Taxonomy (NCBI): domain Eukaryota; kingdom Metazoa; phylum Arthropoda; class Insecta; order Diptera; family Tephritidae; genus Rhagoletis; species Rhagoletis pomonella. Next base: position 67,817,018 of record NW_023458555.1, on the reverse strand, counting down.
TGCTGGAAGTCCAGGATGCAAAGATTACACAACTGCAGGAGAATTTGGCTAGAGATAACGAACAAATCAAGGATAGACAGGATAAAGTCGAGGCTAAGGTAGAAGAGTTGGAAGGTCGCCTCCGAGATATGCAGTTGAATCGCCCACCTTCTTCGACCAGCGCGCCCAAGGTAAAGACTCCATCCTTTGACGGCACGATTCCTTTCCAAGTCTTTAAGCTCCAGTTTGAGAAGACAGCTACAGCAAATCACTGGAGCATGGAGGATAAATCCGCTGCACTGTTCGTTGCATTAAAAGGACCTGCAGCGGAAATCTTGCAGACTATTCCTGATTGTGAAAGGAACAGTTACGATGCGTTAATGGGTGCAGTGGAAAGACGTTATGGTAGCGAGCACAGGAGACAGATTTACCAGATGGAGCTGGAAAATCGCTGCCAGAAATCCAACGAGACTCTACAGGAATTCGCCTCCGAGGTTGAAAGGTTGGCTCATTTGGCAATTGGAGATGCATCTGGTGAGCACCCCGAAAGAGTAAAAATCCAGAGGTTCATCAACGGAATTCGGGACGTGTATACCAAGCGCGAGACGTATGCAAATCCAAAGCCAACATTTGCTGAAACGGTCTCGTATGCTCAGACACGTGAAACGGCAGCGCTCCTAAGTAGACCAGCCTACAAAGCCCATCGAGTAGAAGTGGAAACACCTGACGTGATGAACGAGATCCTGAAAACACTCAAGTCGATGGCAGGGAAGAATACTCCTGGTGCAACCGGGAGAAAGGATGGTGCTAGGAAATGCTTTAATTGCGGAAAACCAGGCCACTTCGCCCGCGATTGCAGCGCAAGTTCCAGTAGGCTCAACCATTCAGCAGGACGCAAACGCAGGGCTGAGGGAGACGAATCCAACTCAAATCAGTCGTTAAACTAAAACGTGCCAGCAGGAAGGGCCGCGTGCTGGCTCCAGAAGTTGAAGGGCCCATAATCTCCGTCTCACAAATTGGCCGGAATGCGAGCAACCTCACTATTGGTGGATGCGTGAATGGGCAGGAGCGAGTGCTGACAGTGGATACTGGAGCGTCACATTCCATTATTCGACCTGATGTGACTACTTTTTATGTGAAGCCACTACCTGGAGCAAAGCTGCAGACTGCAACTGGTGAGCGAACCCAAGTGTTAGGAGAAGTACTATGCGAGGTAATAATCGGCGGGTTGGCCTCGTACACGAAGTTTATTGTCGCAGACATCGTGGATGAAGTCATCATCGGCGTGGATTTCCTACTTGGGCAAGGCATGAAGATTGACCTCCAGGGAATAATCCTAACCTATGGCGACAGGAAAGTGCCACTTAGGGTTGGTTACGACAACCAGTGCTTCAGCAGACGGTTGGTCTTAGAGGAAGTGCCGAAGATTCCACCAGAAACAGAAGCGGTTAGTTGGGCGGAGGTTGGCAGTGATGGAGACGGAGTGGTTTCATCAGGAGAAGGAAGCGGTTCACTGATACAGGAAAAGCGTGACGGTTCCGCTAGCTCAGTGAAGAAGAGGTCGCAACAAGGAAGTGGTCATGGCGAGCCAGGCAGTGTTTCCGGCAGGAGGAAAGCCACTGAACCACGTTGCAATGGTGATACGCCGGTGGCCGGAAATGGAAGCGGCTGTGGTAGCAGTAGGCGCGGTTTGAAGTGTCCTGAAAAAGGTGGTCGGCAAAAGCGAGCAGTTAAGCCGGAAGCCAAGGTTGAGATTATACATGTCCGGTCAATGAAGCTAGCAGCTGCGGACGAGCGAGATACGAAACGACGGCGGGAGTTTCAGCGTAAGGATCCGGATGTAACAAGATCTGCTGAAGGCAGTGCAGCACGAAGGCGGGAGTCAGGATGTCAGGGACAGATGACGCGGCATAGATCCGAAAAGGGTGCCCACGAAAAGAGACATAGTCTGGTCACCACCAGTGGCCGGCAGAAGCACGACCATGTGAGATGGTGCACTCCCGGAGATAAGCCGGAAGCAATGTCCAGTAACGGATTGTTGTTGCACATGCCGCAGCCGAAGAAAAGCTTTACCTCCAAGCAAGGACTTGACTGGAAAGATCCGTTGAAGATTGACAAACGGCTGAAGGACGCAGTGCATCAAATCCAGACAGCTGGTAGACCGAGGACCAAGATGAAAGTGGTCCACTTGGAAAGACTTGCAGCGGTTGGAGCGGCAAGTGTGTCTGATCGGGACGATCAGACTTAGGTGGAGGGCAGTGTGGCGAATACTGCGGCAACACAAAGCGAACAACGAGAAATAGGCAGAATGTTCGAAGAATGACGTAGAATGTTCCACAAAGAGAAACGTCAAGGTGGATGAACACTGCGAACAGCGAGAGAAAGAGAATGAGCGATAAACTTCAGAATGTTCTAGAGTTGCCATAAGTGTCAGCGCAGGTATATAAGGGCGCCGCCACAGCGAAGTGAGTTAGTTACGAGTTACAAGTCAGCAAGCTACAAGTAAAGTGAGCGGAGAATCGAGTTGCGAATAAGCAAGCTATAAGTTTAATTGTGTTAACAAGTAGTAAAGCGTTGTTATTGCTTTAACAAGTATTGTAAAGTGTTTTTACTGTATTAGCAAGTATTGTAAATTGTTTGTTGTACAATAAAGTTAATTGTACTACAATTTGGTCATCGTTAGCATTTATTTAACAATCCAGCGATACGAGCCCGAGTATATTTGGGTAATCCCTCAAGGTTTCGAGGATAATCGTAACAATAAGGTTCTTTGCTTTCACCGCTGTCTGTTTTTGTTCGCACACGTAAATCAGCTGATCATTTGACACTTTTCATGAACTTACAGGAAAAAAATCTCCGGACTAAATTCTGTAACTTTTAACTAGGAACAGTTGCTCAGTTACTCTCACAAAAGTGTTCCCACTAACAGGTTTTATGTCAATAGGAACGAATTCCTGTAAGTTCTGACTAAATCCTGTAAACCGGACTGCTATTGGAACAGACTAAAGGCCCGTCCACATAAAACTTTGACGTTGCGTTGGCGTTGGCGTCGCTTCAACAGCTGACTATGAATGCATGAATTCAAATGCAACCGTCCACATAGCCAAAATTCGGCAACGCTCACGCCAACACAAAGCAAAAAGATGGCCAACTCTCATCTTTTCGCGTGCGTTTCTCGTCAGCTGTTGCAAATAAATAAAATTGTGTGAAATATTTTCCCTTTTTATTCAAGTGCGGGCAAGAAATATCGTTTTTAATGCAATTATTGATATGAAATATTAATTTATCTGTCGTTAGTATGTTAATTTAGTGGGCCAAGCATTCGCTTCCATGCGTTCATTGTAGCAAGCATACTTTTAACGTGCGTTCTGTCAAACCAACGCCAACGCCAAAGCCAAAGCGAAAGTTCTATGTGGACCGGCCTTAAGTGTTGGTAGCTAGGCGTACGTACGCTTAGAAAAGAGAAAGAAGAAGAAGTTAGTCTGTTCCTTTGAACTTCGGACTAAAACCTGCGGAACTGTCAAAGTACAATTTTACGCTCTCAAATGAGAGTAAAAGGAGAACAGATGCAGAAGTGCATAGGAACGCAAAAAGCACTATTTCCTGTAAAAACGTCAGACGGTTTGTTTGCATGTCATTGGTACTACACTGATTTGACTGAAATATCACTAAATAATTATTAAAATCTATACATATTTAAATATTTCGTTGTTTACTTCCATTTTTTAACAAATATAAGATTCTTTGCTTTCACCGCTTTCTGTTTTTGTTTGCACATGTAAATCAGCTATCTATATATATTCAAATATTTCGTTGTTTACTTATATTTTTTTTTAACAAATATAAGGTTCTTTGCTTTCACCGCTGTCTGTTTTTGTTCCCACACGTAAATCAGCTGATCATTTGACACTTTTCATGAACTTACAGGAAAAAAATCTCCGGACTAAATTCTGTAACTTCTAACTAGGAACAGTTGCTCAGTTACTCTCACAAAAGTGTTCCCACTAACAGGTTTTATGTCATTAGGAACGACTTCCTGTAAGTTCTGACTAAATCCTGTAAACCGGACTGCGCGTGCATGCATTTCATAAAAAAAAAAACGATAAAACAATAAAATTCGTGCAAATAATAGAAAAATAACTGAAAATTAATTAAAGAAATAATAATTTTGCATCACTTAACATTTTTTGCCTGTTACTTTGACGCTTTGAAGTTGCTTCGTGTGCAGATCTTGAGGTGTAGAGGAATCGTTGCTGCATAAACAAGTTTATACGCGTCTAAAGCTATTCGAAACGTGTGCAGACTGCCTAAATAGTACAACATACCGACGCGAGCAATACGATTTCTTTTTCCTTACTTGTTTTGTTTCAACCAAACAGCACAGTTTCTCATAAATTTTTATGTCCAAGCGCACATGTATAACATTTTTCACATACCGGTTGTTTGCAACAGGCAAAACGAATCGAGATTGATATAGACAAATGTATACATAAATGATCAGAATTAAGAAATAAATCGATTAAGCGGCGACTGTCTGCCCGTCTGTGTGCACGATAACTGTAGTAAAAATTAAGATATCTTAACGAAACTTAGTACGTATATTTCTTTCGGGCGAAAGACGGATGGTATTGAAAATGGGTTAAATCGGACAATAACCATGCCTACCTCCCATATAACGGTAGTTTTCAGAAATACGAAAATGCGATATTTTAATAACTAAAGATTATTCCCTCACGTAGCCGCGCCCACTTATGATTACATGTGTATATCTTGGTAACCGCTCCACCAATTTCTCCCAAACTTGGCACAGTTGTTGGCCTTGATATAACATACCAAATAGCTGAAAATTAAAAAAATCGGACAATAACCACGCCCACATCCCATATAACGCTAATTTAGAGAAATACGAAATCTTCGATAAATCAGTAAATACTAAAGCTAATTTATTCAAAATTGATATTTGCAATAATTCTTTAGCGAAAAATACGTTGGTGATGAAATTTTGGAAAATGGGCGTGGCACCGCCTACTTATGACCACATATGTGTATCTCGGTAACCGTTCGATCAATTTGTACCCAACTCAGTATGAATATTGTGCTTGCCACATAAAAGCAAAACCTTATTGAAATTGGACTAAAATTATGCTCACTTTTTATATAACGGTAAATTTGAAAAATGCTTGAAACCTCGATATTTCTCAAAATTGATACTCACAAAAATCCCGTGAAAACAAGTAGTATTATTATGGGAATTTCGGAAAATGGGCGATGGGATCGAAGATGTTTAAAATAGGGGTGAATAAAGACAGTATATTTTGAATTTGGACTTTTTTATTTTATTTTTTTTTGCTTTTAAAATTTAAAATTAATTTTGTAAAATATTGACGGTTAAATTTCAGAAATTCTTGAAAGCTCGATATTTCGAAATTAAAGGTATCCACTCACCTATGTGATTCTGTCGGCGCGAATATGTTCCGTCAAAATTTACAACAATGCCGACCATAGTTTTAAATGAGGAACCACACACTTATGTCATGCCTTAATTGCAAACTCCGCGTTTTGAGAACGAAAAAGGTCAATAGAAGGATTTTACAATACTAAAACAAAATTTAACGTAAGAAAACAAAACATATTTGATGTAGAAAAGTTGTGAATTTTTTTTTTAATATTTTTTGTTTGTCTACATGGGCGTAGCCAAAACGAAATTTAGGGGGGGGGGGGGGGGGGCGGCAGGGCCCATACAAAAAAAAATTAAAAACCAAAAACTTACTAGAAAATTGTTTATTATAGCTTAAAATTATTGTAACCAATAGAGGTAAACAAAAACAAATAAACAGAAGTTCACAAAAGTTGATATAAAACTATTCGTCGATTTAAATTGTTAACTTTTTACTGAGCATGTTTATTTTACGAGGAGGAAGCGCCGGAAGCCTAACCCCGTCAGTGTGAGACTTTAACCCCAACTCCTTTTAGTGCTGTCGAAAGCGGCTTTAAAGTGGCCAAATAGGGGGTGAGTGCCGATCCTTTTCTCGCGGGTCTTTTCCAAGATCTGGCATATTGTGAATATCTGGTCTATGGTAGATTTGCCAGGTCTAAAGCCACACTGATAGGGCCCAATCGCTTCACTGACGGTGATATTCGGTCTTAACACAATACATTCGATAAGACCTTGCAACCTATGTTTAGAAGGCTGATCCCGCGGTAGTTGGCACGCATGACGGGGTCGCCTTTCTTGTGGATTGAGCAGAGCGCACTTGTATTCCAGTCGTCGGGCATGCACCTTATTACCTCCTTGCCATCGTAATTACATAGCTCAGCTGACAGCTCGTCAGCTCAAGCGGCTTTGGTACTTTTCGTCATAGTCAGGCGCTAGGATATCGACTACATCGTCATCGACTGGGACCTCCGGTTCGTCTTCTCCAATTATTTCAGTGCTTCTGCCATTCAAAAGTACGTTCTGGACATCGGTCACTAGGTCGCCATGGTTGTTCCTACAATAGTCTTGAAACCTTCCGTAAGTCGCTCAACTCTCTGCTAAAAATTTCGGTTTTTTTTTCTGTCGGCCAGCATTTCAAGCATTTTTCTCACACTCCTCATGGTACCAGTAATGAGCGGGAAATGTGGTTCCACTGCTCGCGCAAGTCGGTTTGTTGAAGAGTGCTCCCTCACAGCAGGTGTGAGGGTTGAGCGGCGGATCCATTGGCCGTCTGTGTTGATTGCAGCTTTTTGACGTTGAACTTTCCTTGCATTGTTGGGGGCCCTTTTTTTCTGCTCCGAGGTTGGGTCGTATATTGGATGCATCAATATAGTAGAGCGAGTCGATGTTTGGCCCTCGGAGTGTACATATGTACATCTAAAACATGGAAGCATGCCTTCCGTCTATCACAACATGCTCGATTTGGTTTCCCGTTTTGCGATGTTGAGACATCCATGTAGATTGGTGGATCATTTTATGCTAGAACCCAGTAATACATATTGCCAACTTTCGGGCCCCGGCGAAGTCGATCAGCCTCAGCCCGCCGTTTTTATGTGGACGCTGAATTTTCCGAGACTAGCGCCAAAGATCCATTCGTTGCCCACCTTAGCATTTAAATTGCCAAGCACGACTTTCATACGTGTCGGGGGTAGCGCTAATTTGTACGCTCCAAGCTAAGAGATCCTTGGATGCCTCGTCCTTCTCTTCCATTGGCATTGGCGCATTTGAATGAGATAATGAAGAATCTTGCTTTGATGCGGATTGTGGCTAGACTTTCGTCCACTAGAGTGAACACCGGTCTCTTTCCCACCCCAAATCCAACACCGAATTGCGCTCCTATACGTGGCAACTGTAGTAGACGTCGCAAGGCTCCACGCTTACGTCCATCGCATTTCATGGATGGCGGTGATGTCAGCCTTTATTTTCCCTAGGACATCAACAACCCGGGCACATGCACCATCCCGATTAAGGGATCGGATATTCCAAGTGCATACCCTAAAATCATAGTCATTCATATGTTTGTCATTATCATCACCAAAAGAAGGGGGTATCATCCGAGGCATGTGTTTTTTTTCATTGGCCAGGGTTTTAACGTGGCGGGATCCAAACCCAGCGCACGCGGGCCTCTCCCAGGTGAATGGCAGTCAAAAGATTTGCAGTAGTTGGAAATATTCAAAACAAAAGTGGTCAACAGCGAATATCTCAACTAAACCCTGATGTTTTTTTTAAATTCATAGCTCTACATACCTGTATAGTAAACCAAATAGCCGGACCAGACGTTATTCAAAATAAAAAAAATGTAAAAAAATTAACTTTTTTCCGTATACTCTGTAATATTCCTCCGCAATTTTGTGGGGTAAACTAACAATTTATAATCATTGCTTTGCAGTGAAATAATATAAATAAATAAATAAATAAATAAATTATATACATAGGTATGTATAAATATGAGGACGTATTGAACATTTTGAGTATGCAGAGTTTTTATGCTAAATATATTACTTGATTTTGTTTTGTCACACTTAAGAAGTAAACGTCTTGGCTGTTCACCCAACCGGTCTATAGTTTTATTAATAATCTCAGATTGGTTCTGTAATACAAAACATTCGTTGTACGCTTAGAAGACACAAACCTAAAGACAAAGTAATGAACAATTGAACTATAAACTTATTTATAGTTTCCGTTCAATCCATTTTCCTCATTGTCGACTGCAGCCAGGTTTTTACCCTTTTTAAATGGAAGTGCTTTGAAGTTAGAGAGAATAACTTTATACAGAACCAGATGATCCACATATCCACTTTTTAAATTAATTTACTAATTATTTTGTTAGCGTTGGGAGCATAATTTGTTATACAGTATATATACATAGTAAAAACCTTGAAAGTTAGGGGGGCCGAAATTATCCAGCAAGAATTTCGTGGTACTATTTTTGAATATCTAGGAAAGTTAGGGAGGGGGCGGCACGGGCCCCCCCTGTCCCTACTTGGCTACGCCCATGTTTGTCTATAAATTGACAGTTTTTACTGCGATAAAATCGCACAGATGTGTGTACATGCGTTTTCGAAGTAGTAACGTCTGTAGCATCAAAAACGGTGCGGATTCGTTGCGACAGAATCGCATAGGTTGTGGATGCCTTTAAGGACGCTAATATTATACAAAATTGATACTAACAAAAATCCCGTGAAAAGTAGCATTATTATGGAATTTCCGAAAATGGGCAGGGGGTGTCCCTGCTTACCATGTAGCGGTTGTTTTCGGAAAGGTGAAAAAACTAAATTTAATGCTTGCGCCGGGTATTTAATGTTCGGCTCCGCCCGAACTTAGACTTTTTTTGCTTTTAAAATTAAAATTTAATTTTGTAAAATGTTGACGGTTACTGCACCGCTCCTGATTTTTTATTGTTTTCAAACGTTGTCCTGGGTACATTGGCTGGTTAGTTTTCTCGTTATATTATTAGCTCTGATCCAATGCTTTTCATGTAAAATCCTGTAAAAATGTCAAACAGCAAAATTACTCTCTGAAGTGAGAGTAAAAAGTGAGTAACAACAAAAAGTTTGGGAACAAGAAAAGCATTTTTCCTGTAAAACCGTCAACCAGTAATCGCTTGACGCTTTTCATGATTTTACCAGAAGAAAAAGTTCGAGTAAAATCTTACAACTTCATTCTCTACACAACTCTCCAAAACTCGCTCTCAATTTGCAGGATTTTGGAGGAATTCGGACTACGGGATCATTTGTCCTGTAACTTCCTGCAAGTTCGTGTAAAAATCTGTAAGTTCATGGAGTACTGGATCAGAATAATTATGTATCTGTACTCTAATGTTGGTGGCTGTACTTTCAACTTACTGCCGATATAGATGTATTACATATAAAATAAAACACCTCTTTGAGGTAAAATTTTCGAGTGACGAAAGCTGAATTAGAAACACAAAATGTATGATATTAATTTCGTGACGAAAATTATACGCATTTTTTTAACTGCCCTGGAGACTGACGCAAAATAGTTTTATATTTAAATATTTATTTTATTATTTATTTAAAGTTCTGATTTTTTTATGTTGTGTTTCTAAGAATAGACAGAGCTTCGCAACGTTCCGAATAAATAATACTATTTTGCGTCAGAGTCCAGTGCAGTTAAAAAAATGCGTATAATTTTCGTCACGAAATTGATATCATAAATTTTGTATTTCTAGTTCAGCTTTCGTCACTCGAAAATTTTACCTCAAAGAGGTGTTTTATTTAAATTAAATTAAATTGCTAAAAAACCCTATCTAAATCTAAATGATTTATTCAAATATTGGGAAAATTTTCCAAAACGGATCCAGGCTTTGAAAAAAAAAAATATTAGGGAGTATAGAGGAGCTTTTTCAGATTCTAAATCTGAAGACCCCACCCTCCGGAGGCTTATAGTTTTAAAGTAATTCGCATTTAAAGTTGCAAAAAATACCTGAATTTAACCTCAGCTTTTGCTTTGTACACCAATTGAAGTGAAATGCCAGTGCTGCCATACATATGAAAAAATGCCTCAAAAACACAAAACGGAAGCAATAAAAAAATGGAGATAATGATCGCGCGATATTTAATAAAAAAATTGTATTATTTATTGGTCGATTTTTGATTAAATGTGGCATAATTTATCGAAGTATCGATTTTATAATAAAAAGCGATGTTTTATTAAAAATGTTCATTATTCATCGAAGTGTCGATTTTTAGAATATAAAGCGCCGCAGGCGAAAATTTTTAATAAAAAATCGCGCGATTTTTGATTAAAAATTTTCATTATTTATGGAAGTATCGATTTTTAGAATATAAAGCGCCGCAGGCGAAAATTTGTAATAAAAAATCGCGCGATTTTGGATTAAAAATTTTCATTATTTATGGAAGTATCGATTTTTAGAATATAAAGCGCCGCAGGCAAAAATTTTTATTAAAAAATCGCGCGATTTTTAATTAAAAATTTTCATTATTTATGGAAGTATCGATTTTTAGAATATAAAGCGCCGCAGGCGAAAATTTTTAATAAAAAATCGCGCGATTTTTAATTAAAAATTTTCATTATTTATGGAAGTATCGATTTTTAGAATATAAAGCGCCGCAGGCGTAAATTTTTAATAAAAAATCGCGCGATTTTTTATTAAAAATTTTCGATATATATGGAACTATATTAAAATATGGTTACTGGGTGTTTTATATAAAATCGCGCGATTTTATATAAAAAAATTTCATAATTTATGAAAGTATATTAAAAAAAAGAAATAAAAAAGGAAATAATACGGTTTGTAAGTGTATTTAATAGTAAAAGACGCGAAAAAATGCAGTGCTAGCTACTGCATGCGAAAAAATAAGGAGAATAAAAGAAATACCGTTGGAATACGGTTGTCATAAAAATATGACGATTTTACGCACAACTCCTTTTTGTGTTGGCCGCGTTTTAATAAAATCCTTTAATAGTGGCGTATTTACTTTTAAAACGTATGGCAGCACATATTTGCTCTTACTGTCGGCCATTGTTATTTCTGTTTGTTTGTGAAAAGTGGTAAAACGTGAACACAAATTTATAAACGCGTTTTACTTAATTAATTGGTGAATTATATATAATAAAAGCATAAAATACGCATGTGAGCATTGAAAATATAATATGTAACACAAAATATAAGTGATAAGTGGCATATTTTAAAAAAATTAGGGGGTGATAGTGGACATTATTTAACAACAAATTGCTAAAATACTATTAGGAATTATATTGTGAGAGTGAACAATTCATGTTGAGGAGGCCTCCCCCAACATCCTCACCAAGTTTCATGACGAAATTCCTTATACTTTCGCTGAAATTTCGATTGGTTCCGTTTTGGAAAGCCCACCCCAAATATTTAACATTGAATTCAATTCCATTGAAATATATGTATAAGCTTTTTAAGGAGTTTTACTTTTATCACGAGTACGGCGCGTTCTTCCTCAGTGGCAATTTTTACATAATTAGTAGGGATGACCGATATGCATCGATGCACCGAACATCGATGTTTTTTTAATGTGATACATCCCTCAATTTCGATGCATCGAATGGTATTTGATAATTCCGATGCATCGATGTTTTTATCCGATGCATCGATTTAACAATTGAAAATTTCAGAGAAATGCAGATACAGATTCACAGCTATAGATTTGAGAACGAGTTGTAGTAGAAGGGAAATGATGTAATGTACTTGCAGTAAAATGGTGACCTCGTTGGCAGTGTGTTTGGTCAACCATTTCGAAAGTGGCAGCAAAGGATACAAAGAATAGATATTTTGTGATTGGCGTATAAAAATGGGTCCAAAAAGGAAAAGCGCTGTTTGGACAATATTTACCAAAATAGACAAAAAAAGTGCACAGTGCAATATTTGTAAAAAAACAGTGTTTAAAAAGTGAGAACAGGTGATTTAATGAATTTTGTTCGGGGTAATTGCCCATACAAAACAACGAAATTTAACAAAACTTTTTTGTTCATAACTTTTAAATTGTTAATAATATTAGCCCTCCCCCACCGGATTGTTAATAGGGGGGCCGAAACGCATCGTTTGGTACACCTCCCGACTTTTCCGGACCTTTTTTAGGGGTTGTTACCCTATACTAGAGAATTAACAAAAAAAAATATTAAAAATACTGGAAATACCACAAATTTAACGTGGCATTTGCGCAGCATGCATAAGGCGTCTTATGTGCAATTAATTGAAGATAGTGGCGAATTCAAAGATGTTAATCAAACAGAGCTTGATTTCGCGCGTTCAGCGCAGCTCCACATCTAATGTTAGTTATGATGAGATTGCTATTGTTAGTCCCCAGAAAAGACATAAACGATCGAATGATAATGCAACCGTTATACCTGCAAAACGACAAAGTTCAATTGTTTCCAGCTTTCAAAATGAGGAATCGTACGGTACATCTGGTAGCAAGAAAAATTAATAATTGCATTCTGCATATGATTTGTAAAGACAATCAACCTGTGAGTATTGTTGAAGACGAAGGTAGTACTATATCAATTTCATTTTATAATTTACATCATTAAATTCTTAAATGCGCTATTTCACAGGTTTTAAATGTCTACTGAGAGGACCAAATACCATCTAGGCTGTCTTTCCCTCGATGTTGGGATCAGATATATGATAGTGTTACGATTATCCTTGAAACCTCGTCCTTGTTAACACAATTAAACTTATAGCTTGCTTATTCGCAACTCACTTCTCTGCTCACTTTACTTGTAGCTTGCGGACTTGTAACTAACTCAACTCCGCTGTGGCGGCGCCTGTATATACCTGCGCTCGCAATTATGGCAACTCGAGAACGTTCTGAAGTTTATCGCTCATTCTCTTTCTCTCGTTGTTCGCAGTGTTCATCAACTTGACGTTTCTCTTTGTGGAACATTCTACGTCATTCCTGGAACATTCTGCTTATTTCTCTTGTTCGCTTTGTGTTGCCGCAGTATTCGCCACACTGCCCTCCACCTAAGTCTGATCGTCCCGATCAGACACACTTGCCACTCCAACCGCTGCAAGTCTTTCCAAGTTGACCACCTTCATCTTGGTCCTCGGTCTCCCAGCTGTCTGGATTCGATGCACTGCGTCCTCCAGCCGTTTGTCAATCCTATACGGACCTTTCCAGTTACGATGTTGTTCGGAGGTGAAGCCTTTCTTTGGCTGCGGCATGTGCAACAACACCAAATCGCCTTCCTGTAGCTCCTCTCGGCTCGATGCGTTTCTGGACATTGCTTCCAGCTTATCTCCCGTGGTGCACCATCTCACATGGTCGTGCTCCTGCCGGCCGCTCGTGGTGACCAGACCATGTCTCTTCTCGTGGGCACCCTTTTCGCCAATCTATGCCGCATCCTCTGTCCATGACACCCAGGCTCCTGCCTTCGTGCTGCACTGCTTTTAGCATATCTTGCTACATCCGGATCCTTACACTGAAACTTCCACCGTCGTTTCGCATCTCGCTCTTCCGCCGATGGTAACTTCATTGACCGGACATGTATAATCTCAACCTTGGCTTCCGGCTTAACTGCTTGCCTTTGCTGACCACCTTTTTCGGGACACTTCAAAACGCGCCTACTGTTTCCGCAGCCGCTTCCATTTCCGGCCACCGGCGTATCACCATTGCAACGTGGTTCATTGGCTTTCCTCCTGCCGGAAACGCTGCCTGGCTCGCCATGACCACTTCCTTGTTGATACCTCTTCTTCACTGAGCTGGCGGAACCGTCATGATTTTCCTGTATCGGTGTACCACTTGCCTCTCCTGACGAAACCATTTCGTTTCCATCACTGTCAACCTCTGCCCAACTAACCACTTCCGTTTCTGGTGGAATCTTCGGCACTTACTCTAAGACCAACCGTCTGCTGAAGCACTGGTTGTCGTAACCAACCCTAAGTGGCACTTTCCTGTCGCCATAGGTTAGGATTATTCCCTGGAGGTCAATCTTCATGCCTAGCTCAAGAAGGAAATCCACGCCGATGATGACTTCATCCACAATGTCTGCAACAATAAACTTCGTGTACGAGGCCAACCCGTCGATTATTACCTCGCAGAGTACTTCTCCTAACACTTGGGTTCGCTCACCAGCTGCAGTCTGCAGCTTTGCTCCAGGTAGTGGCTTCACATAAAAAGTCGTCACATCAGGTCGAATAATGGAATGTGACGCTGCAGTATCCACTGTCAGCACTCGCTCCTAGCCATTCACACATCCACCAATAGTGAGGTTGCTCGCATTCCGGCCAATTTTTGAGACGGAGATTATGGGCCCTTCAACTTCTGGAGCCAGCACACGGCCCTTCCTGCTGGCTCGTTTTAGTTTAACGACTGATTGGAGTTGGATTCGTCTCCCTCAGCCCTGCGTTTGCGTCCTGCTGAATTGTTGAGCCCAATGGAACTTGCGCTGTAATCGCGGGCCTGGCTTTCCACATTTAAAACATTTGCCCGAGCCATGCTTTTTCTCGCCCAGCAGTTGGATTAGCTTCTTCAGCATTTCCTTTGTCTCGTCCGGTGTCTCCACTTTCGCTCGATGGGCTTTGCAGGCTGGTCTACTTAGGAGCACCGCCGTTCCACGTGTCAGCAAATGTTAGCTTTGGATTTGCATACGTCTCTCGCTTAGTATACTTGTCCCTCATTCCGTTGATGAACCTCTGAATTTTTACTCTTTCGAGGTGCTGACCAGATGCATCTCCAATCGCCAAATGAGCCAACCTTTCAATCTCGGAGGCAAATTCCTGTAGAGTCTCGTTGGACTTTTGACAGCGATTCTCCAGCTCCATCTGGTAGATCTGTCGCCTGTGCTCGCTACCATAGCGTCTTTCTACTGCACCCATTAACGCATCGTAACTGTTCCTTTCACAATCAGGAATAGTCTGCAAGACTTCCGCTGCAGGACCTTTTAATGCAACGAACAGTGCAGCGGATTTATCCTCCATGCTCCAGTTGTTTTCTGTAGCCGTATTTTCAAACTGGAGCTTAAAGACTTGGAAAGGAATCCTGCCGTCAAAGGATGGTGTTTTTACCTTGGGAGCGTTCGTCGAAGCGGCTGGACGATTCAACTGCAAGTCTCGTAGTCGACCTTCTAACTCGCCCATCTTAGCCTCGACTTTGTCCTGTCTCTCTTCGATTTTTTCCTGTATCTGCGATGAATCATCTGACGACGACTGCGACCTTTGTGCTTCAAGCTGTGTTTGCATCTGTGACGACAGCTGTGATGACATCTGTGACATGGCAGCCAATATCGTGTTCGTGTCCATAGCTGTTGATTGGAGACTTTTGCTGTTCTTCAACCTTTCCGGATGTCTGCTGCACATCCTTCGACGAACAATCGGCATCATCCTTCTGTTCATCCTTTGCAGATGCATCGTCGAGTTTACCCTGGAAGTCGTATTTGTCCACGTCGATGCCTTCTGCTTCCATAGCCTCTCGCAGCCGTGATAGTTACTCCACTTTTCTTCCGGAGGTTGCTAAATTTCGCTTCTCCAACTCCTGTTTGAGTTCCTCGATCTTTAGGTCTTGAGTTTTTGCCATTTTCAAAAGTTAATCCTTCGGGATTTATTTAACAATCCCACTTCTGACACCAATTGTTACGATTATCCTAGAACCCCCGTCTGGATTTCCCAAGTCTCTCGATTCGTATCGCTGGATTGTTAAATAAATGCCAGCGATAACCAAATTGTAGTACAATTAACTTTATTGTACAACAAACAATTTACAATATTCGCTTATACAGTAAAACACTTTACAATACTTGTTAAAGCAATAACAACACTTTACTAAACCTGTTAACACAATTAAACTTATAGCTTGCTTATTCGCAACTCACTTCTCTGCTCACTTTACTTGTAGCTTGCTGACTTGTAACTAACTCAACTCCGCTGTGGCGGCGCCCTTATATATACCTGCGCTCGCACTTATGGCAACTCTAGAACGTTCTGAAGTTTATCGCTCATTCTCATTCTCTTTCTCTCGCTGTTCGCAGTGTTCATCCAACTTGACGTTTCTCTTTGTGGAACATTCTACGTCATTCTTCGAACATTCTGCCTATTTCTCGTTGTTCGCTTTGGGTTGCCGCAGTGTTCGCCACAATAGCTTATGCAAGATTATTAAAGCAAACATTTCAAAAAAGGAGCACATAACATTGACAACAGATATTTGGTCGGATACACAAATGCAGAGTTTTTTGGGAGTAACTGCACATTTCGGTGAGGGCATTAAACTCCATTTCTTAACTCTTTGTGTCCTCGAACTTGATCAAAGGCATACATCTTAATATATAAGCGAGAAATTTTTGAAGACGTGCGAAGATTGGGGTATTGATCAAGTTAGAATTTCAGCAGTTGTTACTGACAATGCTGCCAATATGATAAAAGCAGTTACTATAGCTTTTGGCAGAGAACGTCTATGAATGAGAAGGCGCATTTTCTGTGTGAACTAATTTCTGCCAGAAATTTTGGGGTGCAGTCGGCCAAATACACCACACGTCGGCTGCCACCATACCAAACATTTTTTCGTGTCACCACACTTCGGCCAATTGACCATAGAAAATGAGAACGAAAGAAGTAAGAGGAACAGCAAGATAATAAGCAATGGGCAGAGGGGATGCTTGCGGAGGCGAGTGTGAAAATAGTTCAAAGCAAAATGAAAAATAAAGACGAATAACAAAAGAGAAACAAAAATCTAATAAGCACAGGGCAGAGGGGGTGCTTGCGGAGGCAGCTTGTGTCGGATCAAAACAAACTCTAAAATAAAAATGGAAGTGAGAACGACAAGTGTACTGAAAGAAGAAGCGGGAAAACGGTGAAAGGAGCGGGCCTTTGTACATTTGCTTGCTTGCCGAAAATATGATATTTGCGTGAAATC
>NW_023458555.1:67783966-67800100 GCF_013731165.1 Rhagoletis pomonella | reverse complement strand
TACAAAAGCCCACTCCTTTCCCCGTTTTCCCGCTTCTTCTTTCAGTACACTTGTCGTTCTCACTTCCATTTTTATTTTAGAGTTTGTTTTGATGCGACACAAGCACGCGCCTGCCTCCGCAAGCACCTCCTCTGCCCTGTGCTTATTCGATTTTTGTTTCTCTTTTGTTATTCGTTTTTATTTTTCGTTTTGCTTTGAACTATTTTCACACTCGCCTCCGCAAGCATCCCCTCTGCCCATTGCTTATTATCTTGCTGTTCCTCTTACCTGTTTCGTTCTTATTTTCTATGGTCAATTGGCCGAAGTGTGGTGATACGAAAAAATTTTTGGTATGGTGGCAGCCGACGTGTGGTATATTTGGCCGACTGCACCCCAAAATTTCTGGCAGAAATTAGTTCACACAGAAAATGCGCCTTCTCATTCATAGACGTTCTCTGCTTTTGGAAACAAATACCATATACCGTGTTTTGCCCACACGTTGAATTTAGTGGCGAAATCAGCGTTAGAATATCCACAATTAAAGCCATTGTTAGATGGTTCAAACAAAGTTGCGTGGCAAGCGATGAGTTGCGAGTAGAGTCCAATATTGGAAAAAAGCTGATACAAGAGTAACAACTCGCTGGAATTCCACTTTCTATATGTTGGAACGATTATTGCGTAGTTCCATTAAAACCATCGTTAATAAACACGTGACGGCCCCTGAAATGCCTACTGGATATGAGCTAAGTATAGTAGCTGACATAATTTCCCTTCTCCACCCATTAGAAGCTGCGACAAAGGAGGTATCGGGGGATACATATGCAACAAGCAGTAAAATCATACTTTTAGTTCACTGTCTCACCTCTAAAATACAAGTTATGCACTTTGAGAATGGTCTAGCCAAGGAGATGCAACAAAATTTATTGAAAGAAATAAATAAAAGGATGAGTGCTGTAGAATGCGTAACTCCACTGGCCATTGCGACAATTTTAGACCCGAGATATAAAAAAATTAATTTTTCCTATGAGATAGCGTGTATGAATGCCGTTAGAAAAATAAGAGAAATTATGAGGGTACACGCTGTTGCAGAAGCCGAAGGGATGAAGACAGATTCTTCAGATTGTTCTGACAAAACTGAAAACTCCTCCAGTCTTTGTAGTGATCATCACAAATTAGTCCAAAAAATTGGAAAATAAATAAAAGCAATTTGTCGGATATGTCAGATGAGCTATCAATATATGTCCGGACTCCAGTTGGATCCGCTAGAAATTTGGAACGATGTACAAATACAAGAATGATAGAATACAAGATTGCGCCGTCCTGGCCGTTGACATTTGTGTACCACAAGTAAACGAAGAATAAGCGAAAAGAAGAACGAGTTGAAACTGCCAAAACAGTTAACTTTACAGCGAAAAACGTGTTTTAATTTTGCTAAATGCGAAAATATTGCATTTTTCATCTAATATTTTAGAGAATAAGTAACGTTTTAGTGCACTCCATTGCTTTGCAATTGAGGCTGCTTCAGCAAACGTTTTAGTGCACTCCATTGCTTTGCAATTAAGGCTGATGCAGAAAACTGCGGCAGCATCTCACCGGGATTGATTAGTTAACTTGCTAATGGAGGCTGCTTGGAGCAGAAGCAAAATTATTCTGAGGAAATGCTGTTAATATAATAATAGAGACACACATTTCGGGAACGGCTTTGCCGTGCCCTATGTACCCAAAATGCAGCGAATCGTCCCAGTGCTACACCTGCATCTACGCTTCTTACATCTTGACGGCTGTCGCAATTTAACACACAGCACTTCATTGTATTAGTTTCTACGCAGTCTCCAACTCAAAAATCACTCACAAATTGCAAATTAACACAATTTAAACTGATTTTTCACTTCTAATTAAAATTTCTCCTTCACTGATTTGTAAACAAAGGTTTATTTACAAGTTACCACAACTGTCAAAATCGGCAAAACCAAAGTAGCGGTACCACTGACGGCGCCACCTTTGTTCGCTGCACCGTGGTACAAATAGAATTTCCTAAATTATACAAAGTCGCTTTCAAATACTTATCTATTGTTGCTACATCAGTTCCAGCCGAACGTCTATTTTCCAAAGCCAGCCAAACAGTGAGAGAACAAAGAAATAGAATAAAACCTAAATGGCTGAACTAAATTCTATTTTTACAAGGCCTAAAAAAAGAATATTGAGGTTTGTGGCAAAATTACTTAAAATTTATGTGGAATTATTTTTGAGTTATTCTGTATTAGCTTATTTTTAAACCACTTTTACTCTTGAACGACGCAATTTTTAAATGTTTTAATAGAAGCTATTACCCTTTAAGTTATGAAGGTTTCCTTTGAGGTTTTCCTGAGATATTTAAGATTCTATAAGCATATGTATATATGAAAATAAGATGTGAATAAATAAATTTAGTTTCTCGAACTTATGTTTTATTGTTTTTAGAGCAATTTTTTGTTACTTTCAGTAAAAGTGCTATTTTCGATGCATCGATGTTTTCATTCGATACATCGCATAATATCGATGCTAAACTTCGATGCATCATATCAAATAAAACATCGATGTTGTTTTTTAATGTACATCCCTAATAATTAGTAGCGGCACACATGATACAAAAAAGAAGGTAGTTTCATTACTACTATTTTTTGATTATAAAGCAGATTTTTGACATTTCTTCAGATGTAAACATTAAGCATAGCTTTGCCACATTGAGAGGGGAAATTTTCTTTAAAATATTTGGGATTTAATAAAAGAGTAAAATTTAATACGCAAAAGAGCAAGCTGATATGTTCGATAATCAAATTTGAACGTTTCTCTCAAGCGTTTAAAAGATCGTTTGAATAATATCGATGTGCAGAGATGAAGAAATAAAATAAAATCCAGTTTGGAAACATTTATTTATTAAAAAACTTTTTTTTTTTCATTTTATTTTAAACAAAATAAATATATTTACATAACAAAACAATTTTTTTATTTAATAGTTCGAAGAAGATGTTTTGTTAGATATTTCGTCATTAAAGCATAGTCCGAAACTAGGCTTCGGAGAAGGTTGAATGGTCTCATTGCCCTCACAATTAAAGGAGTCTGGATTCAGAATTCTCCCGAAGTGAAGTATCTAGAAGTAATTCTGAATACAAAACAAATGGCCAGTATTTTGGCAATGTTAACTGGTCTTTGTAAAAACGTGTCACCATAGGGAATCCTCTGGATTAGACCTCTATGATCTGACCCATAATTAGCTATGCGTCAGTGGTATGGTGGAGTAGATTCGCAACCAAGAGCGTGGGAGGTCTGCTTGCAAAACTTCAAAGATCTACTGCCGTGTGCGGTACGGAAGCTTTCTCTACGTGGCGTTGCTCTTGATGCACTGCTGCATTTACCGTCACTCTGTGTCTTCATACGTGAGGAAGCCTCAAATACCACCTGCAGACTAAAAAGAAACGGATGCTGCTATTACACTGAGTGGGGCGTGGCGAAAATTGCTAGCGTCAAAGATCGCAGCACTTGTATCTTTTCAATGCCACAGGATAGTACGCCACCTTTACCTTTGTTGAAGAGATTCTATAATGTTGAGTTCCATGAGGCTTAATGCTGGTTTAATACCAGCACTGAGCCCGGGCTCACACATAGTCGAATCTTCACTGATGGCTCCAAAACTGACTCTGGGTCAGGATCTGAGGTCATTATCGGAGTTTATGGGGATACGATTAACTTTTCTCTTAACAAGTATGCTTTAGTCTTCCAGGCTGAGGTATTTGCAATCCTCAAGGATGTGGATTGTGAATGTGTGTATGGCAGCACGAAATGTCACAATCTGCTTAATTGTCAGGTAGTTAATATGGCGCCCGAAAAGTGACAATTAAACTACTTTATTTTTTGTATCATGGCGGAACATAAAGTGAAATAAATGCATTCATACTTAAGTACATATGTATGTACAAATGTAGGTAATGGAATGTTTTTGCTTACGCGTAAATGCACATTTAGCGCATTTAGCTCTAAATGCTACTCTAAATGTACATTTATCCAGACAAAATTCGTCACATAAAAACAACTAAATGAAACTCCATTTTTGCATTAAGAATCTAAATGCTAAAAGCAACCCTGTGATCTTCCAAAATTTCCATGATTCGAACATGTTTTAATTAGAAAAAGTTGCAACACTGCTTTTTCGCGTATACAGTGGCTGGCTGCGTTTCAGTGAACGCCGATCGAGATTTCATTTATTATTTTACATTATTTGGATAAAGAAAAGTTACGCAAATTCAAGATCGATGTGATGCTGATAGAAATCTGGAATAATTTGTGATCAACTCTGTTGGTTTTGTTTCCTAATTAAGTGTGGAAATTTTATTGACAGCACCGACAAAGGAATATATACACAAACAAATGTTCGGTTATGGTTAAAACAATTCAACTTTTTGTACTGAATTTTTGGTTTGCAATTTATTTTTTTCCTTTTACGATTTCGAACTCGCGTAAATGTACGTTTTGAAATGCGATAACATCAACGCTCTTCGAAACCATATGTTCGAAAGTCTTAAATGTTGCAAGATATAAGCTATATTCCAAATGAAAGCTATGGTTTTGGTCTAGACTTGAGGAAACTTATAATAAAATCGACTAGCCAGTTTTTGAGAAAATTCTCGAAATCTATATTTTCAGCAGCCCGATTTTTAGTTTTTAGGCGATAATACTGTTATCAGACAGAAAATTAATTGAGTCAATTAAGTTTTTAATTAGGTATTCGATTTTTGTGTTTCACACACAATCAGCTGCTCGATTAACCCATTTATTACCATTGTACTCGCATGAGTACGGAAAAACCATGCAATTTTTTTTACTAAAATTTTTTAAATTTTTTATGATTTAAAATTTTTTTCGAAATGATAGTTGGACTAAGGTAGCGTAGTAACGCTTTTTCATAATTTGAAGTAGAAAAAAATTATTTAAAGGTAGTTTCACTTCTTCTTCTTATCCGCCATTGCTCCCATTTGACGTAAACTGTGCTTTTGACATTTTCTTTTAAATTGAAGCTATCATATTCTTTGAAGAAACTAAAAAGTGGTTTTTTACTTAAAAAAAAAAATATTCCAAAATTATTTCAGGGAATATATTTTGAGCATCATTTTATAGCGAGCTATTAGTGGTTTATTTCTAAAATTAATTATAAAACGGAAGGCTAGTAAAATACTCCTATTACATTGCGTAATGCACATGGATAATCTATTTGTTTATGCAATTATTTTCATCATTATTTAGTACGATTAGCTGCATATTTGGAGTGCAATGGGGTATAGTCGTTGCGCTGGGTATGCAGTTACAGTTGCATGGCTATACTCAATCCCGACTCTTGCGTCCTCGTTCGCGCACTCTGGGCAACGGAGCAACCCATGTGCGAGATGCGGTAACCAATCCGAGTGGAGTCTTGGGTCACGGCAGAAAGAGAGGGGCCTTCGGTGGGGCCACTCCGACTTATTCGGTTTAAGGGCTCACTGAAGTCTGCAGCGTCGGTTCACCAGTAGGTGCGGCTGCAAGCGGGTGTCTGCTTGGAGCAAGCGGCTCGCTATATAAACGCGTATTTGGTTGCGAAACCACCCCCGTCCCAGCAATGGGTTGTGCGCTGGGTTTGAGACCCGCCATGTAAAAACCTCTTCCAGTGAAGAAGGAAGGCAAGGCCTCGGATGAGACCCCCCCTTATGATGACGACCACGGCAAACGTTTAAAGGACTACGATTTGAGGGCATGCACCTGGAATGTCCGGACCCTTAATGGGGAAGGTGCCTCTGCCTGGCTGGTTGATGACCTCGTAAGAACAAAAGCTGACATCACCGCCATCCAAGAAATGCGTTGGAAGGGGCAAGTCAAGCAATGTCTGGGGCCTTGTGACGTCTACTACAGCCGCCATGTAAGGGAGCGCAAATTCGGACTTGGATTTGTGGTTGGAGAGAGACTCCATCGCCGAGTACTATCGTTCACCCCGGTGGACGAGCGTCTAGCCACAATCCACATCAAAGAGAGATTCTTCAACATCTCGCTCATCTGCGGCCATGCCCCGACGGAAGAGAAGGATGAGACATCCATGGATCTCTTCTATGAGCGCTTGGAGCGCACGTACGAGCGCTGCCCCCGTCATGATATCAAAATCGTGCTTGGTGACTTCAATGCCAGGGTGGGCAAGGAAGGGATCTTTGGAACCACCGTCGGGAAATTCAGCCTCCACGACGAAACGTCCGACAACGGATTGAGGCTGATCGACTTCGCCGGGGCCCGAAACTTGGTAGTATGCAGTACTAGGTTCAAGCATAAAAATATCCACCAAGCTACGTGGCTGTCTCCGGATCGAAAAACAAAAAACCAATTCGATCATGTTGTGATAGATGGAAGGCACGCTTCCAATGTTTTAGACGTAGGCACACTCCGAGGCCCAAACATCGACTCGGACCACTATCTTGTTGCAGCTAAGATACGCACCCGCCTCTGTGCAGCAAAAAATGTGCGCAAAATATGCAAGGATAGCTTAACGTCGAAAAGCTGCAATCACAACAGACAGCCAGCGCTTTCGCTACTCGTCTCTCACACCTGCTCTCAGAGAGCACTTTTCAAAAAACCGACATATGCGAGCAGTTGAACCATATTTTCCGCTCATTAAGTACCGCCGCCGAAAAAGTAGTCGGATTTCAGCAAGCCCGTAAGAACTAGTACGATGAGGGGTGTCAGGAAGCTGCAGAGAAAAAGGATGCCGCCTACAGGGCCACGCTGCGATCGGGCGCAACGCGCGCTATGTGGGACCGCTATAGGGATCTGAAGAGGGAAGCGATACGTATTTGCCGCAATAAGAGGAGAGAGGCCGAAATACGTGAGTACGAAGAGCTCGAAATGCTGGCCGACAGGAAGAATGCCCGAAAATTTTACCAGAGAGTTAGGCGACTTACGGAAGGTTTCAAGACCGGAGCATACTCCTGTAAGAACAATAACGGCGACATAGTAACTGATGTCCAGAGCGTACTTAAATTATGTAGGGAACACTTTTCCGCCCTACTAAATATTAACAGCACGGAAAGTTTTGGAGAAGAAGAACCCGAGCCCGCGGTCGATGATGACGGAGTCGACGTTCCACCGCCTGACTATGACGAGGTACGTATAGCAATAACGCGGCTGAAAAACAACAAAGCTGCTGGAGCTGACAGCCTGCCAGCTGAGCTATTCAAGTACGGTGGCGAGGAGTTGATAAGGTGCGTGCATCAACTCTTGTGCAGAATATGGTCAGATGAACGCGTGCCCGACGACTGGAATTTAAGTGCGCTCTGCGTAATCCACAAGAAAGGTGACCCCGCCATTCGCGCCAACTACCGCGGGATCAGCCTTCTAAACATAGGTTACAAGGTCTTATCGAACGTATTGTGTGAAAGACCGAAGCCCACCGTCAATGAACTGATTGGGCCTTATTAGTGTGGCTTTAGATCTGGCAAATCCACCATAGACCAGGTATTCACAATACGCCAAATCTTGGAAAAGACCCGCGAGAAAAGGATCGACACTCACCACCTATTTGTCGACTTTAAAGCCGCTTTCGACAGCACTAAAAGGAGTTGCTTATACCCCGCTATGTCTGAGTTTGGCATTCCCTCAAAACTCATACGGCAGTGCAAAATAACGTTGAACAATACCACCAGCTCCGTCAGAATTGGGAAAGACCTCTCCGAGCCGTTCGCCACAAAACGGGGTTTCAGACAGGGCGACTCCCTTTCATGTGACTTCTTTAATCTGATGTTGGAGAAGATAATAAGAGCCGCAGAACTGAGCCGCTCAGGAATAATTTACTACAAGACCGTGCAATTGCTGGCTTATGCCGATGACATCGACATCATCGGTAACAAAAACCGCGAAGTCTGTTCAGCCTTTTCCAAGTTGGATAGGGAAGCAAAGCGAATGGGTCTGGTGGTAAACGAGGACAAGACGAAGTATCTCCTGTCATAAAACAAACAGCACATTCGCGCCTTGGCACCCACGTCACTGTTGACAGTTACAATTTCGAGAAAGTAGAGAATTTCGTTTACTTGGGAACCAGCATTAACACCGATAATAATGTCAGCATTGAAATCCAACGTAGAATCACTCTTGCCAACAAGTGCTACTTTGGACTGAGTAGGCAATTCAGGAGTAAAGTCCTCTCTCGACGTACGAAAACCACGCTCTATAAGTCACTCATCATGCCCGTGCTGGTATATGGCACAGAAGCATGGACAATGACAAGATCCGATGAGGCGGCTCTTGGAGTGTTTGAGAGAAAGATTTTGCGGAGGCTTTACGGGCCTTACGCGTTGGCGACGGCGAGTACTGCAGACGATGGAACAATGAGCTGTATGAGCTTTACAACGACAAGGACATAGTGCAGCGAATTAAAATACAGCGGCTCCGCTGGCTTGGCTATGTCGTTGGAATGAACCCCGACGCTCCAGCTCTGAAAGTATTCAACTCGGAACCCGCTGGTTGTAGCAGAGGAAGAGGGAGGCGCCCACTGCGATGAAAAGATCAGGTGGAGAAGGACTTGGCTTCACTTGGCATTTCCAATTGGCGTCAGTTTGCACAGAGGAGAAACGACTGGCGTGCTTTGCTGAACTCGGCCAAAATCGCTTAGGCGGTTACAGCGCCAAAAAAGAAGAAGAGAAGAGATGCATATTTCGTGATGGCCACGTGCATGATAACTTCACCAAGGTGTTGTTTGCTTGCTCCAACCACTTTTCGGCGGAAAATTTTCAGCCTCGGCATGGATGTGCCCAATCTAAGCGAAACGCTGCACTAGCAGCAGTAGAGCGAGTAGTTTATCTGTCTACTAGCAGACCCGGCGAACTTCGTCCCGCCCAAAATTTTTATATATTTTATTGAAACTTTTTGGTCCAACATTTTCATTAACAATTCACGTTTACGATTTTCATTGGCACATTTGTATGCTAAGATTAAGGTTTGATGGTCATTTGCCGCTTTAAATATCCTAAGGAAAGTGTTATACCCGTTCTTGAAATTCTCCAGTTGTGCGGCATTTCATAGCACGGTTATTCGCAAAGCGAAATAAATTTTTTCCTCTTCACTCCCTGGCGGCAACAATGACCCGGTTCCATAGTGAATGTTCTAGAAGCTTTACAGTATAGTAGGTGGCAATTTCAAAATGGGTGCGAATCATTGTTCTACAGAAATGCAATATACATATACTTATTTCAGACGAAATACCTTAAAAGTTTGAACGCATAATAATATTGGAAAATCACATCCATCGGGCCAATTGTAACGCAGGACCGTTCGATATACTCAATGGTGCAACGGGTCGATTTAATCTGACCTTCACGGCCCCTTTTCTCACTTGGCTATTTTTAGTAATAGCTCGACTTCAGCACCACTTGGCAGCACGTTTTTGCAATAGTATGCATACATATTTAAAACATTAGCCAAATCGGATCATAAGTAAGATTTTTAGTAATAACTCAACTACAGCGCCAACTGTCGGATTAAATTGTGAAACTAAACCATCCAGACCCCCACTCAAATACACAAAAAGTTTCGTTAAAATCCGTACAACCATTTAGGAGGAGATCACTCACAAACACACCTACAGAAGAATAAAAAAATTCATTAAAAGATAGCGAAAGGTCGGTACGTTTGTAGGCCTCACACCCCTTTTCAAATAGCCCAAATTTTCTCCATCAGTATGGGCTTGATTTCAACTATATACATATCTCCATTCGAAGTTCCAGTACTGTACCATGAATACTTTCAGAGATATGCAGTATAAAAATTCGATTTATATGGGAGGTGCCACGCCCCCCTTTCCAAGAGCTGCCCTCTTTCTTCATGAGTATGCGATTGATTTCGTATATCTCCATACCAAGTTCCAGAACTCTACAATGAACACTTCCAAAGATAGGCAGTATGAAAAATTCGGTTTGTATGGAAGATGCCACGCCCCCTTTTCCAATAGTTCCAATTTTTCTCCAAGAGTATGCAATTTATTTCGTACATCTCCATACAAAACTCTAGAACTCTACCAAAAAATTTCCAGAGATAAGCAGTATGAAAAATTCGGTTTGTATAGGAGATGTCACACCCCTTTTTACAATAGCTAAAATTTTTCTACAAGGGTATGCGATTGATTTCGTATATCTCCATACCAATTTCCAAAACTTTACCATGCACACTTTCAGAGATATGTAGCATGAGAAATTCGGTTTGTATCGGAAGTGCCACGCCCCCTTTACATATCGATTTTTTTCAAGCCTAAAACCATCCTTAGGACACGTGCGGCAGGTGGCAGTTTCAAAAAAATCGGTTCAGCCGCTCTCGAGCCTTGCGAAAACTAACAAACGGCTTTCTAAATATATATTAGTTGACATATATTATATATTATAATTATATTTTGACAGTATCCGTTGTTTCTGATTGGCGCAAAAAAAATCTTGCCTAGTGACGAATTCGCCCCTTCATATGGTCGTTACTTAAAGCTATTTATATTCGAAATTGCATGAAAATTGGAAAACAGGAATCTATAAGCTTATCCAGGCAAAAAGCTACCTACGTACCGAATTTTAAGCAAATCGGACCATAAATACGATTTCTTCGAACAGATCGGTCCCTGGTCCACTTCTCAGACAAAATGGATCATATATGCTAATATATGCTAAAAAGCTACCTACGTACCGAATTTTAAGCAAATCGGACCGTAAATACGATTTTTTCGAATAGATCAGTCCCTGGTCCACTTCACGGAAAAAATGGACCATATATCCTAATATATGCTAAAAAACTACTAACGTACCGAATTTTAAGCAAATCGGACCATAAATGCGATTTTTTGCAATAGATCGGTCCCTGATCCACTTCTCGGAAAAAATTGATCACATGTGCTAATACATGCTAAAAAGCTACCTGTGCACCGAATTTTAAGCAAATCGGACCGTAAATTAGATTTTTTCGAATAGATCGGTCCCTGGACCACTTCCCGGAAAAAATGGGTCATATATGCTAAAAAGCTACTTACGTACTAAATTTTAAGCAAATCGGACTATAATAAGATTTTTTCGAATAGACCGGTCCCTGGTCCACTTACCCGGAAAAAAGTAAAATTTTTTTAGCCTTAAACATGGTGGTTATCGAAAGCTATTTGTATACAAAGTTTCATGAAAATCGGACCAGCCGTTCGCGAGATTACCTGTTACAAAAAAGGGACTTCTCTTTATATAATTAGTATAGATATAGATATAGATAGATAAACTATAACAAGGAGCTCCAAGAATTTGTAAATTTTTTTACCTCCCTCAAAGTTATTGCTTCCATAGTGCTTTCATTGACGATAAGCTACTTTTTAACTATTCCGTTGTTCATATGTCCTCTAAAAAGGATCCAAATTAAAGCACCGTCCTACTATGTATAATAATATAACATGGAACACTCCAAATAATGCTAAATTTTTTTTCGGTAAGGTAATTTAAGGTATTTTAAATTAATACTCGCTTATTAACAGCTATGCTAATACGATGAATTGAGTAAATTTACCTTGCGTGTTGTTATTTTTTAATGCATAAAAAATTCCTTTAAAAAATAATAAAATTTCCAAAGCAATAATTTGTTGAGGTGGCAGTGATACTCGAGCAATTTACGAAAAGCACAAACGTCATGGTAGTGTATTTTACGTATGTTTTTATACTTGTTTAAATTGATGTTCAATTTATGTTTGAATGAATTTGTTTGTTATTAGAAAAGAAAATTTTTGATAATTAATAAACCAACTTTCAAACAAGAAAGAAAATAAATTTTTAATTGAATAATATATCATACGATATATTGGCGATCCTGGCCTATCCTGTACAAACAAAATCAACAAATTTGCAACAACTAGCGAAGTGAACCTTACACCAAGTCAGGCTGCAGAACAAGCCAAGATAAATGAGCGAAAAAATCCACTAGATGCACTAAGTCGTTTATCACTACGGCATCAGGGTTTATAAAAACGTTCGGGTCTACAAGACGTTGATGATGAATACTTAATAAAGAATGTCTTCCCTCATGAACGACTCTTATGAACAGCATGGTCGTGCAATTTCGTTGGTAAATTTGGCGCAGGGCAATGCTTCCCACATAGTTGCCAACTTGGTGCTTTAAGCACTAGATTTAGTGCTTTTTGAAAATTAAAACGCCAAAAAAATTATTTAGTGCCTAGTGCCTTTTTTAGTGCTTTTTTTGAACTAATATTACTCCGAGATAGTTAAAACTGGAAATAATTTGAAATATTATAAGCTGCGGTGTCTCATGAAGATGCGGAATTTAAAAGAATATACAAATTTAAATGCACTAAAATACAACCATGGTTGATAAAAAGCTGAAGTTGCAAACCCACCTTGTTGAATTCTAGGCGCATTGAAAATGCTAATACGCAGGTAAGTTAAGTATTCCTCTTTTTCTTTCCTAATTTTTTGTACAAATTTTGATTATTTTACCACCTGAGTAAAACACATCGTTTCTTGGAGCTAAATCCAAATCTGGCCGCACAATTTCTCTAGTACTAGAAATTTAGATATCCTACCCCCAGATTGCCAAAAACACGGGTTTTTGCGATATTTCAGGTTATATAATGAAAACATAAAATTTTTTGCTCATTTCTACTTAGGGCATTATTTTCGTGTGTTGCCATTCGATTTTTCTTTCTCGAGTTATACCCCCTTATTCTAGAACCCGAATTTTCGTAATTCGTAATTCGTAGCTACGCTACGAAAAACGAAAAATCCACTT
The DNA here is from genome assembly GCF_013731165.1 of Rhagoletis pomonella. Classification (NCBI taxonomy): domain Eukaryota; kingdom Metazoa; phylum Arthropoda; class Insecta; order Diptera; family Tephritidae; genus Rhagoletis; species Rhagoletis pomonella. The sequence continues at coordinate 67,787,326 of NW_023458555.1, read as the reverse complement.
GCTGCAACCCTTGCGAAAACATGTGCAGCATTGCCAGCTGTCAGTTGTTTTTCGAAGATAGCTGAATGAAGGAAAACAAAGTGGAAACTAATTAAAAAAACACTAATGAAACGCTTATTTATAGAAAATTTTTTTGATTTTACATATTTTGGTGGAAACTATGGATTCCATTGCATTTGCAATTATAGCAGCGGAATAAGGGCGCGTTATGGGAATGATTTCACAAAGATATGCGGAGCTGTCGGGCATAATAGCTATGGGCGCATCTATGTCAGCTTCTGGTTGAATTGTTGAACGGCAAGCCTGAAGAACTGGTTCCCAACCCAGTTAATGCAACAACAGCTTCTTCCAAGCCATTGAAAACACGCACTTTGTTAGGCCCACTACCTATTGCGCTTGATTCCGCCTTCGGCCGCGCTTAGGGATTCTAACCCTTACTAAGTAGAATTCGCCTTTCTGTGTTGCCGGAGAAGAGGGGCTTCCGCATAGCTATACAACATTTATTGTGCATATCACTCCGGCTACGCCACAGTATTTTTGCGCAGAACCCACATCGAAATTTGCAAAAGTGCCGAATTTATTAATAAGCTAGTGGTCGGAAATTTGAAAATTTACTTTAAATAAAAGTTTAATCCTTTAGTTACACGTGTATGTTAAAGATTTTGGATTCGGGTTATGCGTTTGGACACAACAACCGAAAATCATTGTACAAATAACTAAACCGGATCGAAGTTTCTCGAGGCATCGAAGATTCATCAAAGACTCTTTTTTGCTTGTTTATATAAAGCAGTGGATAAAAATATACGTATGTGCGAAAGGCAAATTTATCTGTTTAAATGTACAACACTAATATTTCCTGCAAACACACATCGATTTACATCTTTTATCTCGACCCCGAGACAGAATTGCTTTCGTACCAAATTACGCAAAAAAGCCTACTAGTTCGTGTTTAGGCATGCCATTGCACAGTGACCAATTTTTCGATAAAGCTGGCCATAAGTCGAAGCGTGGTTCAGTTGTAATCGAACCTTGTGTATTCGTCTTTATTTTGGCTGCTGGTTTTAAATTTCACCACATAATTTCGAAATTCAAAATGGCGGATCCATAATGGCTGCTGTGCACGCTTAAAATAATCAGATTTTTAGCAAAACTAAGGTAGTTAAGTAAAAAAGGTCATGTTTTCGGATTTTTTGTTATATAATGTGATGTAGCGGTTAGCAATATACGCTATCATCCGCAGGGCCTGGGTTCAAGCCCAGTTTCCGACCAACATCAAAAAATAAGAAACAAACAAGCTTTTTGTAATAAAGTCGCCCTTTGGCAGGCAATGGCAAATCCCCGAGTGTATTCAGCCACGAAGAACAGCTTCTCATAAAAATAAAATCCCCGTTCGGATTCGGCGTAAAACTGTTGGTCCCTCCCCTTTGTGCGCCAACATCAAGGCGCACGCCACAAATCGGAAGAGAAGCTCGGACAAACACTAACGAGGTCTTAATGTTTGTTTCTAAAAATCTTGATGTTCAAATTTACACGGGAACTGCGGGATTTTGAATGAATCAATAAACAAGACATACATATTTGTTGGTACATATATTTTTAAGATAACAATTTTATACACCGCCAGACTCGCAGTCATCTGAAGTATCCAAGCTCGTATCTATATTTACTGATGGCAATTCCGCATCCGCATTTACAATAGTTGATAATAATTTAATGGCATCTGACGACAGTTTATGATTTTGTTTTGGTGGGTTTAAACGTAAACTTGAAATTACAGGGGCCGAGGATACAAGCAGCCGGTATTTTTTAAAACCCTTATTCCTTGACTCTTGGGTTTTTTTTTCGGAAAGTTACCCAATGGGCAGGGGTGCCCATTCAGTAATGAGCATGGATGAGCACTCTAATATAGTAGTACTTTCTGACATCATTTAAATTCTAAAAACATCCAGTCTTTAAAACTTCAAAATCTTGACAGAAATATTTTTTTACATAATTTAAATCTTTTAAACATAAACAAATTAAGAATCGCGTATAAAAACTAAAGGTGGATGGGAAAAACTTCAATATATATGTAAAAGAAAATTAGACCAACTCGACCACTCTCGTAACTATTTTCCTAATCCATCATAATGAGTAAACAAAAAAAAATCAATCCGTGAATATCTATGTCTTACGTCAGTTTTTAAATGGGGTGACAATGAAAAAACATGTTTTACATACTCTAGATTACAACGTCCATGAGCGGATGCTTGAAAACTGTTATTTTTTTTAAAGATAATACCACGATTTTAACAACGACGAAAACTCTAATTTACGAAAATTTAGAGCGAATTGCTAGCAACAGCCACTTCGATCTTCTGTAACACTAAATGCCTTAAAAGAATCGACTTGTTGTCTATAACGAAACGAAGATGGTTATGCATACGAATGCACCAATTTTTTTTGGACTTTTGGCCAGGGTTTTCCAAAAATTGGCCACTGTGCATTGCTACGAATTTCGAAAGTTCGAAAATACGATTCGGATTGCAGCATACTATTTCTACGATTCGTAGCAAATTCCGAAAGAGTTGCAGAATAGGGGTGATAGTAGTTTCAAAAGTATTTCGGTATTAAGCATGAGTCATCATAGCATGTGTAGAGGCTATTCGATCGTTATTAGCGAAAACGTTTTGTGTATTGATTTATGTATGTGTTCTTGTAAATATTGTTAATTTTTTTGCTTTTGTTAAATACAACCTGTTATGAAAAAAATCCTTTCATTAAAAAAAATTTGGTGCTTTTAGTTTGGTAAAACGCATTTTTTCCAAGTTTTTGGTGCTTTTTAAAAATCAAAAGTTGGCAACACTGGCTTCCCACAACAGCAAGCAAAACAAAAGTCAACGCCACATTTAACGCAGGTTCAACCAACTTCTCAGTCGACCCAACCATATCAGGCGCCAACGGAATTTGTATCACATCAGCAACTACCACCACAATAGCAACTATATGTGCAAGCATATACGTTAGGTACATCATTATTTAGATAGATACAAGAAAGTATAATCAGACCTACAGCTACTACAACAACACCTAACGCAGCAACAATCACAGAAGTTTGTTTTGCTGTCACAGGTAACGAAGGAATAAAATTAGTGTTGTTTTTCATAAAAAAAAAAAAAAAAAAAAAAAAAAAAGTTTGTATCTGAAGTCTTTTGTTTATTCATTCAGGTTTTTTTAATGTTTTGAAATTACTCTCCGACTTTGTGTATTTGTTTTTAAAATCAAATAAATTTATAATTAATTAGAGATTTAACAATCTACCATTTTTAATGTAATTAAATTTAAGAAAAATATTTAAAAGAAATTTAGAATTATTAATTG
>NW_023458555.1:67778037-67783866 GCF_013731165.1 Rhagoletis pomonella | reverse complement strand
TATAAATAGTTTTACATTAATATAACTAATTTTTATTAACATATATATAAATATTATTTGTGTTAACTTAAATTATTATTATTTATATTTTTTTTTTGTACACTTCTCTAGTTTATTTCAAAATGCAAAGATCACCAATACGAACACGCAATTTCACAACAACAACAGAAAATCAACATGAAAACCCAATACACACTTCAGACTTAAACATTTCACAAAATATATTCAAACTAATTCTTTTCTAAATGAAAATAACTTGAGTGCAAATTTATCAAACTCCATTAAGTTACCTCATTTTTGGGAAGATTGTCCTGAAGCATGGTTTCTCCTTGCGGAAGGACAATTCGAAATTAACAACATAGGTGATGATAATATCAAATTTCAAAACGTTTTAGTTTTTCTTCAAAAATAATCAATTTCTAAAAGTATTGATGTTATTAATCCGCCTCCTTTGATTAACAAATATGAAACAATTAAGAAAGTTTTATGTGAAAGATTTTCTCTTACCGAAAAGAAGAGATTAGAACAATTATTTTCAAATACGGGACTAGGTGATAGGTCACCATCAGAACTTACTAGACATATGAAATCTTTAGCAGGTTCCAAATCAATTGTCAGTAAAGATCTTTTATTTAAATTATGGAGTAAATGTAGGGTATAAATACCTTGTTCTTTTATACCTGTACAATTTTTATTTGTTCTGTTGTGCTTAGATTTTATTAGAATTTCTAAGTTTTTAAAATCATTTAAATAAAAGTCAATAATAAGTAATAAAAGTTTTTAATAGTAAAATTGCACCATGATATATTAATATATAATTACTGAAAATAAATTTTCAAAACTTTTAAATGATTTTGCTTCAATTACTTGTGAACCAGATTACACTAAACCAGTGCAACACCAAGCGGTTCACAGAATTGAAACAAAAGGAGTGCTATCTTTCTCCAAACCACGTCGTCTTGATACAATTAAATTCAAAATAGCAAAAACAGAATTTGAATTTTTAGTTAAAACAGGTATATGTAGACTTTCACACTCTCACATTGCATCTCCCTTACACTTAGTTCCTAAAATTGCATTACTATTCCAGATCGTTATCCGTTACCTCACATTCATGATTTAACTATTGATTAAAAAAAAACAAATTTTTTCCAAAATTGATCTTGTTCATGCGTATCATCAAATACCGATGGTTGAAGAAGATATACATAAAACAGCAATTACTACACCGTTTGGAATGTTTGAGTTCGTACGGATGCCTTTTGGACTACGAAATAGTGCACAAACATTTCAACGTTTTATTATGAAGTATTTTCAGGTTTAGAATTTGTGTTTGTCTGTATTGACGATATTCTTGTTGCAAGTGATAATGAAGATCAACATATTGAGCATTTAAAATCTGTATTTGAAAGACTTGAAAAATATAGTTTGAATATTAAACCTAGTAAATGCATTTTTGGAGCAAATAAATTAGATTTTCTAAGTTATGAAATTTCAAGTGAAGGAATCAGACCTTCTGTCGAACGAGTTGAAGCAATAGTAAATTTTGAAAAACCACTTTCAATAAATAAATTACAAAATTTTTTGGGCATGGTTAATTATTACCATAGATATCTTAAAATGTTAGCAGCAGAACTTAGTCCTCTGCACGAAACGTTAACATTAGCAACTAAAAATAAACTTAAACAATCAAATTGGACAGAAAATACAACTAGGGCTTTTGAAAATGTGAAGAAACTTTTTACACAGAAGACTTTACTTACTCATTTTGATAAAAATGGTAAATTATTACTTGCTGTCGATGCATCGAATGTAGCAGTCGGTGCGGTTTTACAACAAATGAGTAATAACCAGGGAACGGATTTTATGGAAATTGCCTTTTTTCTGCTAAAGAGATAGAGTATATTCGATTAAGAATGTCCACGATTTAGCTTTCCCTGATTCCATATATACACATTTGATGTTGCCTTTTTGTACCTTTTTTAAAATATTTGCCTTTGTTTTGCCTTTTTTTTAGATATTTGCCTTTTCTTTGCCTTTTCTACCTTTAAAAAAGTGATTATAGTAGGGCTGTGCGATTATTCGATTACTCGAGCAAGTTGGTTAATCAATTATTCGGTTAATCAATTACTCGAGTAATCAAGATTTTGATTACTCAAAACGATGATTAATCGAGTTATTTGAAATATGATTACTCAAAAAAAAATAATTTTGCTCGTTAAAAGAGTTTGTTTTGGAAAATGCTTATTTTCTTTTTAGATTCTGTATATGAAAAAAAAATTTTCGTTTTAATTTTTGAAAACAGAAACGTTGTTTTAAAAGTATCTAGGAACTTTAACTACTTTATACATATGTAAAGAGTTGAAATGTTGATTACTCATTTTACTCGAAATGATGATTAATCATAAAGCAAATTACTCAAATATTTTTGTTTTTGGTTAATCAAAAATCTTGATTCCTCGAGTAACTGAACTTTTGAGTAATCATAACTTCTAATTAATCGAATAACTGAGTTATTTACTTTATGATTAATTAAAATTTTGAGTAATCAATTTATCGCACAGCCCTAGATTATAGCATTTAAATTTTTTTTTAAGATTAAAAAATATACACATGCCCATGCAGCTTATAGGAGCGCAGGGACCTCTTGCCAAATCGGTATTGGAAAAATTCAAAAAATTTTTCTCAGCTAACGTAGGCTTGGAGTCAATAAGGGGTGTGAATAAAATTGTAAAGGGCGAGGAAAACGCTCTTATTCCTGATAAAGTGGGCGCCGCTTGTATCAACTTACGTCGAGCACGCATTTAGTATATTTAAGGCTTTTTTTTCGCGAAAATCGAATGAAAATGCTGCCACAAAACTTCAAAATGCATCTTGTGGTTCAATGTTACTACAACTACACAGATTAAAGTTTTAAGAGTTAGAAACTCGAAAGGATAAAATAGTCAAATTTTCAAAGTACAAAATTTTTTAGGTCCTAAAAATCCGTTCCCTGGTAATAACACTTTGGAACCACTTGCATATTTTTAAAGAAAATTATCCCCTACAGAAATTAATTACTCCACATTTGACGAGAACTTTTACCGATATACAATTCAATTAAACATTTTAGACATTTTCTAGAAGGTAGAATATTCACTGTTTATACTGATCATAAACCTTTAACACATATTCTAAATTCTAAATCAGACAGATCACCTCGACAAACTCGACACTTAGAGTACATTGCACAATTTACAGACGATATTCAATACATTTCTGGAAAAGAAAACATAGTTGCTGATACCCTTTCAAGTATTGCAGATGTTAACATGATTTTAGCCCAAGACATAAATTTTCAATCATTATTCGAGGAACAACAAAAAGATCAAACACTTTATGACATAATATCTGACCAAAATTCCAACAGTAATTTAAAAGAAATTAATATTCCAGTACTTAATCTTAATATTTGGTGTGATATTTCTCAACAACCTTTTAGACCATTTGTTTCTATTCTATGAGAAAAATCATTTTTGATAAAATTCATTCTTTATCACATCCAAGTGTCCGTACAACTAGACGATTGATTCAATCAAAATATTTTTGGCCTAATATACGCAGAGAAATCAATAATTGGACATCTGCTTGTATAAGTTGTCAAAAATCTAAAATTTCTAAACATACTAAGACGCCTGTGCAAAAAATTAGCATTCCATCTGGACGATTTGAACATATTCATATGGATCTTGTTGGTCCATTACCTGTGTCAAAAGCAAATCGTTACACATTTTAACTATCATTGATAGACATACACCTTGGCCAGAAGCATATCCACTTAGGGATATTTCAGCAAATTCTATAGCAACAACATTTGTTCAAAATTACGTTCCTCATTTTGGCATTCCTTTTTATATAACAGTAGATCAAGGATCACAGTTTACATACAAATTGTTCACAGAATTAACTAAATTGTTAGGATCGCACAAAATTCATACGTCCCCATATCATCCTCAATCAAATGGAATGATTGAAAGATTTCAAAGACATTAAAGTTTGCTATTACTGCTTCAGATGATTCTACCCACTGGTATGAAATTCTTCCTTGGATATTATTAGGACTACGTACATCTATTAAAGAAGATTTAAAATGCTCTTCTGCAGAATCAGTTCATGGACAAACATTAAGATTACCAGGTGAATTAGTTGTTACGAAACGTTATAATAATGAAGTTGATAATACAGATGAAACTCTTTCTAAGCTAAGAAAATATTTTTCAAATGTTAGATCAAAGGTTGTACATCACAATAAAGAATACTCTTTTGTTCCTAAAAATTTGGATACTCGTAAGTACGTTTTTGTTAAAGTTATTCACAAGTCAAAGATGCAATCACCTTATGAAGGAGCGTTTAAAATTATTTCGAAAAATGACAAAGTATTAAAAATTCAACAAGGAAATATGATTAAAACGGTTTCAATAGATTTACTCAAACCTGCAAATATAATTTCTGATACAACAAAAAAATCTAATTCACTAACAATTCCATACATAAAAAAGAAAATAACATTTAACATTAATTAATTTATTGTTTTACTGGAGGGGGAGTATATGTAGGGTGTTTTACCTATGTTTTTATACTTGTTTAAATTCTTGATGTTCAATTTATGATTCAATGAATTTGTATGTTATTAGAAAAGAAAATGTTTGATAATTAATAAACCAACTTTCAAACAAGAAAGAAAATAAATTTTTAAATTGAATAATATATCATACGATATAGTCATAAGCACAGTTTATGTCAAAAAATTTTAAAGTGAAACTACCTTCGTTTTTTGTATCATGGTTTTGCTATGGCAATCTGTTTGGTAGAGGCTTTTTTAAAACATTTTTGTTTAGAGTTTATTTCGAATTTTGCATTGGTGATGAGACTTTGTTTTCCCTAAAAAGTTGTGAGTTGTAAAATCAGTGCAGGAAATAACTACGTACATAAGTATATGAAAAAGAAATAAAACAATTTTGGAAAAGCGAAGGTAAGTTGATTTGAAAACAGGTGTACCTGCTTGAGTACAATGGGAAAATATGTATGAAAAAACTTTGCTGGATTAATTTTTACTGGAATGGATTTCGAACCACCACAAACGGCAATAATTTTATGGAAGAAAATACACTAGTCTTTCAAGTGCAGTAAACGCCATTGAAAGCAACTAAGGACCATTGTCAATAGATATTTATATAATACCACCCAACAACACGGTTGAGGACGAAAGGATGCCGAGAAGTTGGATGAAGAAACAATGCCAAAAGATATCCCTGGCAATATCGAACATTGATGATTACGACAGAGGAGTTGGCATGCCGTTATCAGAAATTAAATCCGCACTAAGAAATGAAGCTTTAGCGATCCGTTGCTGGTCAATAGATGTGCCCAATATGAACATCACTGTTATTAGTAATTATAATGCCAATGTTCGACCAAAAAAATAAATTTGGCGCATAACTCCCCGGTGGAAGTTTTTGACACCCTTTTCGACAGAGACGTTGTGCAACTTATAATATATCAAACACGGTCATATGCCCAGCCACACAATGAACATAATTTTATATTTGAGGGGAAGTTATATACATTTATAGGAATATTGTTTTATTTTATAGCGGCTATCACTCGATGTCAAGGGTGTTCATGTATTGGGAAATGGACAATGACACAAGGACACCAATTGTTGCCAAAAATATGTCAAGAAACAGATTTTATGCCATCAAAAACTTTATCCATGTAGCAGTTAATAGCCCATTATCGTTACTATACCGTAGATAAAATGGCTCCGAAACGTGCGTTCACAGCAAGTGT
>NW_023458555.1:67774940-67777937 GCF_013731165.1 Rhagoletis pomonella | reverse complement strand
AAAAAAACTTCATCATTTTGCAACATTTGCGAAGACAGCAGCTATTGCTTTACGGGTTACTGCAGAGGAACGCTACTCAGAGATCCCTCTGGAAAGCGGTAGATCAAATTATAAGTAATCAGTTCTTATCCTTTTATAAATGATACTTCCTCAATCGGCAGTCTTCTTTCTGGGAAGTTAATTGCAATTGCAACGATGACCATTTCTTTAAGACGCACTTCCGCATGAGCCGCACTAGTTTCGAAACACCCTGTGGCTTCCTCAAAAACCTGTAAAAAGCCGACACAAGCTGGCGCAACGCGATTCGATTGCAAAAACGTGTTGCGATAGCTTTATTTACGCTGGGATCGTCTGGAGAGTACAGAGTGGTTTCCGAACTATTTGGTGTTGGATTATCGACTGTGTGCACAATCTTGTGGGAGTTTCGCGGGGAAGTCTGGCAAGCTTTGTCAGCGCAATATATAAAGAAATTACCACCGACTCCACAAACTTTAAAATACTGTGTTGATGGTTTTGACCATCTCGGCTTTCCCCAATGCCTTGGAACAATTGGTAAGAAAGTTAGAAATGCAATTAATTTATATAAAAACAAAGATATACGTACATACATATATATTCAGATGGGTGCCAGATCGAAGTTAGGCCGAATCCAGCCGATGCAACCGACTACCACAACTGAAAAGGATGGTATTCTATTGTTCTACTAGCTGTATTGGATTACAGGTTACTTAACTTCCATCCTGTTGTTTTTTTCTTAAAAGCATGTATTATATATTTCAGCAATCGGTTTTTATATGTGAACATTGGAACTCCTGGACGCTGCAATGATTCGCAGATATATAATGCATCGATAATGAAGCGAGTAATGGAGGAGAACGAATTACTGAAGGTCAGTAAGAAAGAAATAGGTGGAGTACAAATGCCTATATTGGAGATTCTGCGTTTCGGTTTTCCACCTCCTTAATGAAGCCATACGCGTTTTCAATGGCCTTAACTGAAACACAAAAACTGTATAATTATAAGCTTTCAAAGTGGGAAGAGTAGTTGAGACTGCATTCGGCCACTTGAAAGGACGATTCCGTCGTTGGAAAAGGTTTAGAAAAGCGAATTGGGAAGGCACCCATCATTATTAGAGCCTGCTGCGTCTCTCACAATTATTTAAATGAAATGAACGATAATCTTACTAATATTATAAATGTGAAAGTTTGTATGTTTGGATATTTGGGAAATCATCACGCGGAAACGACTGAACGGATTTGCGTGAAATTTGGTACGCAGATAGCTTATAGGTATACATTGGTTAATAGGCTATTTTTTTAAGAGTTGCCACCTGTTAAAAAAGTTTAATTTATTTAATATGCGGGAACGACTGAATGCACGATTTGCACGAAAATTTGCACACAGATAGCTTATGACCTACGGTGGAAAATAGAATAATACTTGGAAGAGTTGCCACCTGTTAAAAAGTTTAATGAAATTAATACGCGGAAACGACTGAACAGATTTGCATGAAATTTTGCCCACAGATAGCCTATGACCTACTGTGGAAAATAGGCAAATATTTTGGAAGAGTTGCCACCTGTTAAAAAAGTTTTAATTATATTAATGCGCGGAAGCGACTGAACAGATTTGCATGACATTTCGCAGAGAGATAGCTTATGACCTATATTGGAAAATGGGCTACTATTTTAAGAGTTTCCACCTGTTTGAAAATGAAATTTTGCTCAAAGATGGTTTATGACCTGGATTGAAAAATAGGCTACTTCCTTAACCGGTTTTCCGATCAGAACGAAATTTAGTACACTTACTACGGATTTCGGAAGGACGGTCTTAGACTGAAAGTAAGTCCGATAACTCAAGGCCCCTCCCATACAAATTGCAATTTTCATATTACATACATATCTCTGGAAGTATTTGTGGGAGAGAACTGAAATTTGGTATAGTGATATGGATGTGAAATCAATGTTGGCATTAATCGATTGATGGTTTAATTAGTTAGTTAATTCGATTAAATTCAATCTGAAACAGTTAATCGTAACCGCGATTAAAAAATTAATTTTTAGTCATTAACTCTTAATTTGATCAAGTAGGTTTTGTGATTAATTAAGGTATGCTGGAATTTCCCTGTGCACACAAAGCAAGTTAATCCGGTATGGCTAAGTCGGGTTTCCTCATCAATCTAAGCAATTTGGTGTGCATTTTCATTAAGATATATATCAACAAACGTTTTACAAACTAGGTTTGTAAAAGTTCCCATTTTGTATATTACTAATAACAATAATTATAATTTTTTTTTATATTATGTGCTTTTTATAAGCATAAAACACAAAATAATTACTATAACTGGTTTTTGGTTTCAAACTCGGACAAACTAAACAAATTAATCAGATTTTATTTTTAATTGGATTAACGATTAATGTTTTGAATTAATTAAACGTAATCGCAGCCAGCGATTAACGATTAAAAAAATGTTATCATTAATCGTACAGTTGACTACGACTAATTAATGTAAATCCTCAAACGCGATTAACATTTTAATCGTTAATTTTTAATCGTTAATCAGATTAACAGTTTGCCAACACTGTGTGAAATCATGTTTATGGCCCCTATTATGAGTTGCATTCGATTTTCGACTGTGATCGAAAGTGCTGAGCGAACGGATTTTCATTTAATGCACTTCTAGAAGCAGTTTACAACTGCAAAGAATTCGTAATACCGAGTTCTTCAAATTTCCAACATTCGATATGTAGAATCAACAATGCATTGAAAAAAAGTGTTCGTTATACCGAACATTCGTTATATACTGGTGGTGCAATATGGGTATCAGACTGAAGAGGTTTAGGAAAGTTTTTGAGGAGAGTAGCCACCTGTTTGAAACATTTTATTTAATTAAATTGCTAAAATAAATGAAATATTGCAATACGGGTATCAAATAACACAAAACTACTTTCAAGGCGCAGTGAAACCCGGCGTGTTTGCTAGTACTGAAAAAAAAAA
>NW_023458555.1:67757233-67774840 GCF_013731165.1 Rhagoletis pomonella | reverse complement strand
CAAATACTAATGCATGAAAATCCTAACCTCAAAAAAATCACCCGTTAATACCATACTCATGGAGAAAAATGAGAGTTATTGGAAAAGGTGGTGTGGCAACTCCTATGCAAATTGATTTTTCTATGCTGCATACCTCTGGAGGTGTTTATTGCAGAGGACTGGAACTTGGCACCGAGATGTGTATACAAAATTAATTCCATACTCATGGAGAAGAATTTGCGTTATTCGAAAAGGGGACATGGTTCCTGCCGTACAAATTTACTGTTTTATACTGCTTATCTCTAGAGGTGTTCATGGTAGAGTACTGGGACTTGGTTCTGGGGTATGTAAAATCAATTCTAAATTCATGGAAGAAGATTAGGGTTATAAGAAAAAGGCGCGTGGCACTTCCAGTACAAATTTACTTTTTCTTGCCACATATCCCAGGAAGTGTTTGTGGAAGAATACTGGAACTTGGTATGGAGTTGTGTATACAAAATGTATCAATTGCTCATGGAAAAAATGTGAGTTATTAAAATAGGAGGCATGTCGCCTCCCATACATGCTAAAAGCTTCTCTAAAAACATATCTCTGAAAGAATAGAAAATCTCTCGAAGTATTTTAAATTTGTTATGGAGATTTTTTTTTAAGTGCCGTACTGACAGAATAAATTTCATTAAATGGAAAAGGGAGAGCCGGGTTCGGCCTTGTAATGTAAAGCTCTCTTGAGGCATTTGCTACAGTAATGAGAAGTGGTATTTTATCAAGACCAGGTTACTATATTTGAGTTGGAAATATTAGAACCCGCCGTGGCACCTCCAAGAAGGTTACACGTTCACGCGTCGTATACCTGGAACCATTTTAAGGTAAACTTAGAGGGATTGATATCTTTCGTATGCCTAGCGCGCAGACGAGATTTTATAATTTCATAGTTTTAAACGGCCTAAATACCTTAACTCGCTTAAAAAATAACGAGCTATAACGAAATGGGCACAGAAAAAAATCTAACATCATTAAATTATTTTTCATATTTGTATAAAAGCGCGGGGTGAAACCCGCGGGTATAAGCTAGTATATATATAAATAAAATGAAATAAATAAATGACATGTGGTTGGCCCGATCAATTAAAATAAAGCGCAAGTTTAAAATACATAACTGCGACTTATCGTTGATTTTTAATCTTTTTTTTTTTTGATGAAGGCGTTGCTCATTTTTTTTTTTAAATTAATCCCAACGGCTTTTTACCCTCCATTCTCGCCCAACCGACACGAGGGGCGCAGTCCGCATGACGTACGGAACCTTTGTTTTTAGTATATTGGTACCGAGTAGTGGTAACAGGAGTTTGTTAAGTGTCGAGATCTAAAACTATTCAGCTACAGAATCAAATTCATCAGCTAATTGGATATGCTAAAGATAGTATTTCAATTATTGAGGGTGGAAATGATAGTTTTCTTTATAGTAAAAATCGAGTCCGATATATCAAACGTGCTGGAATGAGAGTTAAAATCTTGACATAAACAACGGAATGATTCGTTTAGTTCAAAATTACTTTTGCATGGCTTCAAAAACAGAGGTCGAAAGTGTCTTGACACTCGAGAGGGCACATTAAAATTGACCTCAGCCAGAAGGGCCGGGCTATTAATCAAGCCTGTCATTAATTTTACGATAAATATTATACTTAGCATTTCTCTACGACTTGCGAGTGTAGGCAAATTTATGAGCTTTAGACGACTTGTATAAAGGGGGAGATTGTAATCTGAATTCCAGTTAAAGTCACGCAACGCAAAAAGCAAGAATTGTTTTTGAATTGGTTCAATCCTCTCTGAATGAACTTGGTAGCGGGGATTCCAAACAATATATCCATATTCTACTATAGGCCTAACTAAAGTGGTAAAAAGAGCTTTTGTAACATAAGGATCTTTGAACTCTTTTGACCATCGTTTTACAAATGCAAAAACGCCTTTGGCTTTATTGACTGTAACATGAATATGATGGTTGAAATTGAGTTTGGAATCCATTGTGATACCAAGATCGACAAAATTGGATACCTGCTCCAGATTATAATTTGAAATTGAATAAACAGCTGGTTGAACAGCCCTCCGAGAGAAACACACAACTTTACATTTTTGAAGGTTTAGAGGCATATAGTTTGCATTACACCAACTAACCACGTTGCTCAAATCCGCTTGTAACAAAGACCTTTCTTCGATAGAGGACAATGTTTTACATTTTTGTGGCATATAGTTTGCATTACACCAACTAACCACGTTGCTCAGATCCGCTTGTAACAAAGACCTTTCTTCGATAGAGGACAATTTTTTGAATGTTTCATTATAGAAGAAATATCATTACTGAATATCAGGATCAGAATCGGACCAAGGTGGCTTCCCTGAGGAACTCATGAAGAAACTTTAATGATGTTGGAAGAACAATTATTAACAATAACTCTTTGTGTTCTATCAGAGAGGTAAGATGAGATCCATTGAAGAAGACTGGGCTTAAAGCCGATTAGGTCGAGTTTACGGATGAGTAACGAGTGACATACTTTGTCAAAAGCTTTACTGAAATCGCTGTATATTACGTCGGTATGAGCATTTTCTCTAAAACTGTTTGAGACATGAGTTGTAAACTCCAATAAATTAGTGATAGTAGATTTTCCTTTAGAAAACCCGTGTTGAGATTGTGAAATTGAATAAGATATAGAATATGTCAGCTGATTAACAATAATTGCTTCGAATAATTTGGGGATTGCGAAGAGCTTCGCTATGCCTCGATAGTTTTCTATAGAGGACCTGCTGCCGTTTTTGTGATGTGATATTATGAAAGACTCCTTCCAGGCTGACGGAAAAACGCCATGTTTAAGTGACAAATTGAATAGAGTTGTTAATGGCTCGCAGATGTTCTCAGCGCAGTTTTTAAGAAAACAGGTCGGAATATGATCAGTTCCAGGCCTAAATGACGCTTTTAAGGTTTTTAAATAGTGTAAAACTTCATCGGAAGATATTACTGGAATATAAGCAGAGTTGATTGGACAAAGCTCGTACGGATAGTCTCCACTTATAGGGAAGTCTACAGAATAATTGGACCTAAAGAACTGGACAAACATGTTGGCAATGAGTTGGCTGTCGCTAGACACAGTGTTGCGATAATGCATAGCGGACGGAAAACCATGTACTTTACGCTTTGAATTTACGAAACCATTAAATGAATTAGGATTGTTAATTAAATTCTTCTTAATTTTGCATAAATATGAATTATAACATTTCTTATTTAATGAAAAGTAGTCATGCCGCAAAACTGAGTACTTTACGTCCGTTCTTTTATACAGTTTAAAAGAATGTAACTTTTTATTTTTCAATTTTTTTAGCTCTTTAGTGAACCATAATTGTACTGTATATTTTGCTTTGCTGACTTTATGCTTAAGTGGAAATTTAAGATACCTACCCTAAAATGCGCACTAGCGGCATTATTTTTAACATTTATAAGGAAACTCCTCCGATAGATGCATTCAACATACCTGCACATTGGCGATACCAGCCTTAAAAATTGTGCAACTATTATTAACTATCAAAGAAAGTATTAGGTGTACCTGCACTGGCCCTACAATTACCTAATTTTACAAGCTTTTATATATTTTGCTCATCTCGCAGAACAACGAAAATGGCTATCAATTAATGTAGTTATATAGATAATTAGATACCATTCGGTAAAAATTTCGCTAGCAGTAATTTCTACGTGGTAAGTGCTCCTCCATTAATTGGTTTCATAGGGATTCGGATACCTTCCTCATTGAAGTAGTAAAGAAAATTCGCTTAAGTGCTTTTTTCGGTTAAGTGCACAAGTTTTTCGTGCAAAGAAGGATGGGCAGCTAAGCAAAATATACTGTATTGGGTCTTCATGAAAAATATTACGTTTTGGCACATACATACTTTCGAAACAAATTGAAAACAGTATAAATAAAGTGCTCAACACTACGCTCCACGTCATCTCTATATATTGGCCAAGATAACTTTGAAAGTTCTTTGTTAATTTTCCTTAAATTTGCTTTCGCAAAAACATATGTAGTACTTGAACTATACGACTTATTATTATGTATTTCATTTATGATTTCGTAGCTTAACTCAAGAGCGGGATGGTACGCATCCTCTGGAAAAACTAGGGGATCACACCGATTAATAGAGGCCTTCGGAACATCATCAACGTAAACAAGATCCAAGACCTTTCCAAACTTATTTTTACATATATTTATTTGTTTAAGGCAAAGTTCAGCCATTTCCTCCAGAAATACATTGTAACTATCTCTAGATGAAGCTGGTACAACATCGGTGTCAATGATGTTCCATGAAATGTCTGGCAGATTTAAATCGCCCAAAACAATCATAGAATCGGATGCCGTAAGCATTACATTTACGGTCTCAAGTAAAGAAACTAGCTGCATATATACTGATACGGCAGAATTAGAAGGGATGTGGCAAACAGCTAAATAAATATAAATCTTTCCAGCCTGTGCACGTATACATTTAAATTCGGCATATTCAATGACAGGAACACTAACTACCTCGGATGGTATCGATGAATGCACCGCAAAAAGAACACCACCGCCGATTCTGCCCTTGCGGTCGCTCCTGTATATTTGATATTCATTTGGAAGAATTTCGGAATTAAAAATATGAGGTTTGAGCCAAGTTTCGGTCAAGGAAATAATATTATAATTGCAGTCAAAACTAGGGATGCAAACGATGTATCGATGTTTTAGAAACATCGATAATATCGGTTCAATTTTCGATGTTTGCCATCGATGTTTACAATTTGCTAACATCGCGAATTTGACGATACATCGATGGAAGTTTTACCGATGTTTTAAACATCGACTTTAAGGAGACTCTCCGACTTTCTTTCGGTATGTTTGACTGACCTTAAATTTATTATCCATTCAGAATTATTTTGTTATTTATGGCCTTATGACAATTATATTCAAGAATTTTATTGAGCTTGAGGCCGTTTATTATGAAAAATGTTATTGAAAATCAACGATAATTTACAAAAGGTAGGAGTTATAGCTGCTATTTCGGATACCACCACATCACCTCAGTGACCGTGCTTGAAGAAGTCTGATTAGTAGATGTGGTGATCTCCCAAATAGCAGCTATAATTTCTTAACTTTGTAAATTATTGTTGCTTTTCCACAACATTTTTCATAAAAAACGGCCCCAAGCTCAACAAACTTGTTGGATTCATTCTGAATGCTAACAACCTAGCCGTTAAAAGGAACTAAACACCCCTTAGAATTTCAACAAAATCAGGCCCGAACGACCTTACGACGATATGCATTTTGATTCTAATAATAGAAAGGGTATAGAAAGGATAATAAAATACAGGAAAATACATTCATAATTATTAAAGTATTCAATATTGCTTTAAATTTAACAAGAAATTAACAAATTGCAAAACATCGAAAACCATCGATTTCGATGTTTCTTAAGCGATGTATTTTGGCCTCGATGTTCTTTTCTCCGATGCATCGAAACATCGATGTATCGATGTTACTGCTCAAAATTTGCATCCCTAGTCAAAACCTTTTAAATATAAGTCAGTTAATTTGGTATCCAAACCTCTAACGTTTTGATAGTAAATACTTAAATTAGACTTGCGAGTTAGTTTTATAATCCGAATTAAGATTAGAAATTTTAGCTACGTTATTATTACTTTTATTAGGTTTATACTCAAACTCGCGAACAAACGCCCCGGTCGGCTAAAATGAACTATTTAGTAGTGAATCAAAATCTTCGGAAGCTACATCAATTTTAAAAGATGAAATATCGCGATCGTATTTAAAATTAAATTTACGAAAAAATACATCTTTAGTTCTAATTTTAGTCGATATGTATGACTTTATATCATCCGAAGAATTATCTTTCGCAAATCTAGGGACAAAGATTGATCTTCTCGGAGGAATTACAACCAACTTTTTGGTAATGATGTCTGATGTGCGGGGCTCCGAACTATTCGGAGGAATTAAGTTAGACAGTGCAGCTTCAGATGTTGATGGCAACACTGTTAAATCAACGGTTTGACTATTTTTAGAAGTAGACCTAGTTGATATGGCTTTAGATAGCGGAGGCCTGAGGGCATGGAGAAGATAGTTTAATAAGTTCCAAGGGCTGGGATGGAGGATTTTTGTGACTAGATTCAGTGGCTGTCTTTCTAGGTGGACTAATAACACGCCTACCTTTACTTTCTCGGCTATCCTCAGAGTGGGGGGGTAGTCGAGACATGTGAAAGACCTAAACATTTTTTCGTAATGCTTAAATTTCTCAACAAGCACCGACAGATCCTTCCCAATCTCAGAAAAACCATTTCTGGACTGCCTAAAGAATTTAAATAAATCAACTTCGGTTGATCTACATTTTTGACAAGACCAACGAAGGCCCTTTCCCTCGTTAATAGCGTTTAATACCCTACCGCTCAAACCAGTACAATGTATATGGGCAATCCCATCGCAGAGCCAGCATGACACATAGGAGTCGCTTTTAGCGTGGCAATTGGTGTAAATACACGACATGTTTAAAATTGTATTTAATTTTTAGGTTTTAGAAGCAAAAAAGCAGAACAGTTTTGAAAACGATGTATCAAACAGAGAACCAGTCAGATGTTAAACATCTGTTGGAAAGCTATGTAGCGAACAGTTTTAAATGCACTGTATATTTGACACCTAATAAACACAACGCAAATAGCTGTAACAGAGATGCAACAGAAGAAATGACAAAAAGATAAAAAGAGCAAAATCAGTGTGCACAAACAAAAATAACTGTACAACAACAATATATTATATGAAACAAAATACTTGGCACATGCAATTAAGAATATCAAGTTAAATTAATCAAATTTACAGGAAATTTTGATATTTTAAACAGCTTTATAAACACACAAAATTTAAGCGGATTACAAAAAACACAGCTTCACAGCTTTGACGTTTGCGTATTTCCTGTTTTGGAGCTAACCGAAATGAAATACATACATATGTGTTTTTAATAAACATTGAACATAACCATTCGTGTTTATTTACTCACCATTCAGATTATTCTGCATTCTGCAGTTAAAATTAGATTTTTTTTGGTTTTTGCTGTTTGCCGGTTCCAAAAAGAAAATGGGCGCGTCCATAAAACGTAGCTGTATAGCTCATCTGCTACGAAACTGCTGGCTACTGTTGAATCCAACAATTACGTCTTAGAAACGGCTTGATGAATATGCTGCCAAATGAACAGCTGATAAATGTAAACAATTGAAATTGCAACAGATAGAGATAGTTGCGCCGTTAGTATTTAGAATTCAACGCTGAGCTGCCGCCGTGTTGAAAAAATCGTTCAATTTCACAATGAATTAAACAGTGTAAAATTATATAGCAAACATCTTAAAAACATATATTTAGAAACGTAGTATTATTATAAAGTATTCTAGTTATTTTATCACATTAGTAATATAAAATATAATAAATTTGTTTGCAACTGCCACCTAACGAAGCGGCGTTAAATTTAATACAAGCGGCGTAAGTCTTTTCGATCAGCTGTTTAAGCTAAGCCCAACACATTGAGTTCAGGTAGCGTAAACATTTTCCGCTGGAAAAAATGGCGGAAAGTTGCCAACTGTTGAGCTGAGCGGAACTACTCAACTGTGCGTTTCTAAGACAAATAGCCAACGGTTGGGCAACAGCTACGTCTTATAAACGCGCCCAATAATAAATTTTAGTCAAACAGCTGATTGTTATTTAACACTGAACACACCAAAACTAAGAAACGTACTAATTAAGATCGATTTGCCATACAAAATTTAAATTCTTAATTACTCGATTGGTAATTAATTGAATGTTTAATCGAGTAAAAACCCCAATGTAACGTTATGACATATTTATATTTTATAAACACAAAGGACAGCGTTCGACAGCTTGTTTTAAGGCCCTTCTACTGATATTCACATGAATGGTATGGAATGAGTAGTGCGGCCTCAGTGGTAGTTTAAAAAACTGCCTTTTTCCGAATTTCAGGCACCAGCCACGCTCTCAAAGGCTTACGAATCGAAACATCCTGGAACAAAACCTTCCTAGTTTTTTTGGTTTTTTAATTCCTGAAAGTTTGAAAAAATTTAAATGAACGCTACACACATCGCAAAGCATCTCGTAGTGGGATCACGAACCAAAATCAATTTAGCTCTATATCTTTGCAACTAGTAGCCGGAACTCAATATATAAGGTATCGTTGGAATGGTGTTGACCTATAGAACAACACTAAATATGTTGGATGTACCCTCACACCCCCTTAAACCGGCAAAAGCAAAAAAAACGTCTTTTGTTTCGTAACACTTAGCCTAATTTTTAAGAATTCGGATAATCGTTTATGAAACTTGAATAAATTTTCTCTGCAAGACCTTTCCAACGATACCTCAAACATGTCGATTGGAAGTCTGGATAAAAAGTTCCAAATCTCGTGTATATATAAGCGAGTCATTTCAGCATGCTACTGTGGCTACTTTCGTCACTGTAACAGAGAAGAGCAAGGAGCTACTTGAATTTGGAGTTCGTTTATACTGAACTAATGTACGTACATATGATTTAATACATGAACAACGTTAAACGTACGAGCCGCAACTTGCTTGTTAAATTTTATAGCGAGTTAACGCAGTAAACAGTTTTGCTTGTTTGAATGATGCACTTGTACAATTTCAAACCAACCGAATCGTTGCATCTACATTGAGAAACTCGTTCTATATTTATAAACGACTTGCTCTAACAAAAAAATTGGGTTTTAATTTTATATATAGTACAGATATTTGCGCATATTCTTACTTTCGTTCCAACCATCGGAAAATTTTTTCTACATGCACATATCTAATATATAAGTTAACACATCCGTCGTCACCCAACATGTTGCATTCGCGCAGTCCAGCAATACACGTGCGCCCAGTGTTGTTACACATAGGGAAAAATCCCTACACGTAGGGATTTTTGTTGAAAAATAATGGCTGTAGGGAAAAAGGACAGATTTTTAAACAAGCTTGAAATGTAGGGAATTTTTGACCGATTACAAAATGTTTTTCAAAGTTTGAAATTTTTCAATATTGTTATTGAGCTTTGTATCACTATTACGTTTTTTAGGAAAAATTAAAAAAAAACAACAAAGTCTAAATCAGCCCGTTTTTGATGAAGAATTCTCGTACTGATGTCAGTGTGGCCACATTAAGGCATTCTGTAAAAAAAAACGTATGTAATAGCATTTGTGTCGCGTATTTAGCATATAATTAGTTGAACTTGAGGAATTTTATGATCATTTTTTATTTGAGGATTTTATTTTCTAAATTCTAATACCATGTCCCCACCAAAAAGTTAACTATCTCAAGTCGAACTTAACCACATCACTAACTATTGCTGTCCACACTGCGGTTTGAGGTTTATAAAACAGTAAGAAGGTAAAGAACAGTGTTCGGACCAGAAAACTCGATTCAGGACTAAATCACTGCAAAAATCGGAGCAAAACAAATTTTCCGTACCATATTGATTTTTATACCTTTCATGAGCATGAAATGGTATTATAACTTTGGTCCGATGTTTGTAAGTACCAGAATAAGAAGAGATAGACCCATTAAAATGTATACTTAAATGATCAGAACGGCGAGCTGAGTCGATTTAGCCATGTCCGTCTGTCTGTCTGTCTGTCTGTCCGTCTGTTTGTATGCCATCTAGTCTCTCAGTTTTCGAGATATCCGGATCAAATTTGGTAGGTGGGTGTATTTTTATAATGTATTAATCATTTGTCGGAACCGGAAGAATCGGACCACTATAACATATAGCTCCCATACAACTGATTGTTCAGGTATGAGATTTTTCGTTATAACTTCTCCATTTATACTTCGACCCATTATCAACACAAAATTTAGTGTGAAAATTACAAAGATCGGGACACTATAACTTATAGCTCTCATACAACTGATTGTTCGATATAAGATTTTTCGTTATAACTCCTCCATTTAAGTAGCTAGACACATGAAATTTTGCACTGTTGGCACTTATTATCAAAAGAATACTTTCAGTGAAAATGGCGAAGATCGGGTCGCTACAACCTATATCCACCATACAACTGATTGTTCAGATTTGAGATGTTTTGCCATAACTTATTCATTTATGCAGCTAGCAACATAAAAATTCGCACCGTTTTCACTCATTATTAACAGAGTACTTACAGTGAAAATAACAAAGATCGGGTTTTGTTTTACATATACCTCCCATACAACTGATTGTTCAGATATGCGATTTTTTGTTATAACTACTCCATCTATGCAGTTAGAAACATGAACTATTTTCACTCATTATCAACAGAAAGTTTACAGTAAAATTAACAAAGATCGGGTCACTATAACCTGTTAATTGCCCCATACAACTGATTGTTCAGATATGGGGTTTTACTGTAAAACTCCTTTATTTGGACAGCTAAAACCGATGCATTTCGTAAGCTATTTTTTAAATAATAATACAAAGTCTACAAAGAAAATCGTCAAAATCTATGCTGTATAATCTTAATCTCTTGTACCACTGATTGTTCAGATACCAGTTTTTGCGATATATGTATCTCCTTTATGTAGGAAGCTAAACCCATTAAATGGTCTTGCCGGTTTACGTACCGATCACACAGCAGTGAAAATCACTTAGATTGGTTCTTTATAAGGTATATCTTCCATACCTCTGATTGTTTAGATATGATTTTTTATATATCTATCTGATCTATCTATGCCTGCTGTGAATATATAAATTTATTCAAATGCAGTAATCTGTTAAAGTAAAATTTTCAGATGCACATGAAAGGTATGAAGCCTTCGCCATAGCCGAAGACAACGCTGCTCTTGTTTTATTTTCGTTTCTGACATTAATTGTTTGACTTAAATATTTTTTATTCACGCAAAAATAAGAACGCGAGTCAATGTAAGGATAATATGTAATTACGTAATTCTTAGCATTTTCTATAAAGTAGAACGTATCTAACACTTAATTTGTTAAAGAGCAATAGGATCTAAACCTTTTCTACTTTATATAAATTTAATTTTACATATATTTTTTAACAACTTAAGTAAAGTTCTGCATCCGCCAATTTCGACAGCCACACATACAAAAAAAAACGAAGTTACCTTATGGGCGCATTGCTATGAAGTTACTTTTTAACAGTGAAATTCGGCTAACTTTCAAATTTTTTACTGAAACCGGTGGAAACGGCCCCAAGAGGGACATAACATGAATGAAAAAAAACAGGAATAGATTTGAAGTCAGGCGGAGTAGAGGAGTAGATTTAAAATTTTTTCAAAAACCGGAGCCAATTTAATCTGATCTTAGTAAAATCTGAACCTAGTGAACGATTTTTTTATATTTTAACGCTAATGACACACAGATGGCGGGAAAACACAGGGTTGTATCAAACTTTCGACGTGGTTTCGAGTTGGTTAGCTTTTAACCATCTCAGTGAAATGGTTAAGTGCTGTCATTTTTATATGGCGAAATCAAGTGGGTTATCGGGATAACCAACTCATTAGCAATAACTACGTGGTTAGCTCCGGTGGGGACATGGTATAAAGTTCCAAAGTTAGAAATTTTTCAATATTGTTATTGAGCTTTGTACCATGTATGTATGTATGTATGCTTTTTAGGAAAAAGAAAAAAAAACAAAGTCTAAATCAGTCCGTATAAAAAAAAAAACGTATGTAATAGCATTTGTGTCGTGTATTTGGCAAATAATTAGTTGAACTTGAGGAATTTGTGAGCATTTTTTAATTGAGGATTTTATTTTCTACATTCTAAAGTTTTACACATGTTTGCGTTGGTAGCGCTATTTTAGCAAATTTTATTAAATAATGAGTATATAGCAAATAATGAGTATGAAAACGAAATGGGTCAAAAACAAAGTGGAGGTAATTTTGTAGGGGAAAAATATATGGTTCACAACATTATTGACATCCTACACCTTTGTCAAGGCCAAGTGCATTTCACCATATCATGCAATACCAATATTGCGCAACGCTATCAAACACCTATGGGAACCGTCGGACACAGTTAGTACCTCTGGTTAATGCTTACGCAACCATTAGTATAACGGAGCCAATGCATTAGGCACTGAAACGGTGTCAGCATAATTTCATTTCACACGGTTGTGAAATCAGTATGTTGCATATTCCAAGTTACCTGTGGGAATTCAAGGCCAAGGCGGCTCACTGACGTCGCGTATGTCTGGCTATAGAACAGCGCAGCGGAACAGGCTACAGTGACGAGCAAAACTGTGGCATGGTGTAACGCTTTTTATATCAGCATATGCTACAGTTTTGCACTTATATATTTTTAATAACTTTTTGACAATTTTCACGACAAAAAAGAATTGTTAACACAATGTTCAGTATACTTTTGCTTTGTTTAGTTCCTGGATGCAATTTGGCATACCTTATTTGTATCTCTGTAAAAATTCTGGAGGTATAGCCTACCATATATCCTTGGTTTGCTTTCATAGCTCATGTACTCCATTGGACGGACCTGGATATTTAGTAAGCTGCGCTTTTAGTTGATGTCACAAACTTTCGACGAGATTCATATCAGCGGATTGTGGAGGTAATTTCAAAATAGCAAATTTTTGCTTTTGCATCCAGTCTTTGCGAACATATGCAGTATGTTTTAGGTAATTTTTCAGCAGAAACTCTCATTTTTCGACTACATCTTGAAAAGTTTTGTTGAAATATTAACCGATACTGTTTCTTATGCATTATGCGGACCAACAATATTTTTGAAATACAAGCCCAAACTATTATTGACCGACCACTGTGATTCAAAGTTGGCCTTACATGATGCGCTTAGGCTTAATTTGGGTCTTTGATCTAATACCATGCCCGTTTATCTGATTGAAAGCGATTAATTTAGTCTTGTCAGACCAACTAACCTTCAATCAAATCTTAAAAATTAGTTTTTTTACTGCATTCTGGAAGGCCTAACATATTCAAATAGGCATCGGTCCGGTTTTCGTGCAATTCAGCAAAATGCTACCACTCGCACAAGTATTTTGATCCAAATGGGTTTTTATTCTTTTATTATGCCTTTGCGTTCAATTTGAATTTTTTTCGCATCGCTGTCTATTGATTTGCACTCAATTTTAATACCTTAAGCGCTTCTGTAATAGTTGCTGCAGCGCTACTTGCTACTAAGTTCACAAGATATCGGACCGTAATATTTTTTTGGCAGACTTCCTTTGTCCTTAATAACATTTTACGCTATATTTTTTCTCAGTCTTAAGATTTTCATGTGACGAACTCCACAATTTTTTGGCACTTTTCCTACGGTCCCGCGTTTCCGCAGTAAATCTATTATTTACATTTATGTTTCCTGATTAACCCTACTATTTACTCGTAATCACTTCTAGAATAAATTACAATACAAAAACAAGTCATCTGACTTCCAGCTAAGTAAAAGGTAACTGTAAAATGCAAAACTGAGAGTGAGTGCAAAACTGTAACATTTGCTTTACAGGAGGGGAGTACGGGTGTATCAATAAGAATATACAACAAAAGTATGAAAGTCGTTAGAACTTGGAAAGATAGCGGTGGCTGAAATAAAAAGTGTTACACCATGTTACAGATCTGCTCGTCACTGTATAAAGGGCGGCAGAACTCGAAGCAGCGGCAGTAGCATCGGGGTGTTACTATTGTAAATTAGGCTTATTTATTTATGTCACTAAAGTGCTTCTATTATAACGTTCAAATTATCTCTTTCAATTCCAGGGCAAGTTGGCCCTTAAATTTTTTTTAGTTATTCAGGACCTTCAGTCCTTAACTAGCGCCCGGGCCAGGGACCAGTAGTGTTAGTAGTAAATTAAAATCAGTATAATCAAATCGGTGATTAAGTGAACCAAGTGATTCTGAAAAGTGGAAGGAAGTTGTACTAAATAAAAGTGAAAAATAAAAATTAGCTAAAAGGCTATCTAAAAGAAGCCAGTAAACAAAATATCAAAAAGCTATTAAAGTGCTTAAGTGAAACGAATCAAAAAATAGTCAAGCGACAAATAAATGCTTCTTGCAGTGTTGTGAGTAAAAATAACTACTTTTCGTGTGCATATTTTTCCTTGTTTATTTCCAGGATGGATTCGCTTCAGGATAACGTAACGAGATTGACTGGTGCAGTTAACACACTTGGACACACCTCTAAACAGGATCGCCTTCATTGAAGCTGCTACTCCGCATCTAAAGGGAGTGGAAGCAGAAGTACAAGTTCAGCCCCGAGCTCCAGCAACGGAGGCGGAACTTAGGGATATCTCGGGACTTCCGGACTCTGTGAAGGAGCTACAGGTTTTCAACGGTAATCCAACGATGTCTGTGTCATGAGTGCATGCTGTCGAGAGCATCCTCACTGATTTCGAGCTGGTAAAGGGTAAGCCAATCTATCGTGCGATTTTACAGCACATTCGACAAAAGATACGACGGCCCGCCGATACTGCCCTCATATCCTATAGCATTTTTGACACTGATGGGACTGCCATGAAGGAGTGTCTATCACTCCATTACGCCGACAAACGCGACATACGCACCCTGGGGTACCAACTCCACCAGCTCACCCAAAAGGATTCGCGGCTCGATGACTTCTATGGAGCCGTGAATCACCAATGTGCTTTAATTATAAATAAAACTCAAAACTGGGAAATACTCTCAGGAGACAGTGCAGGTACTAATCGACAGGTACAGAAATCGTGCGCTTGATGTGTACATCCGCGGATTGAATGGGGATCTTTCAAAGATGCTCCTGGTTCAGCGTCCTAAGAATCTACCTGAGGCATACTCAAGGTGCCTCGAGATACAGAATACAAATTTGAGGAACTACACGGTACATATTGCATGGTTTACTAGCCGTATTGTCGCACCAATGAATACCACGCTAGTTCGCATGCATGGTTTGGATGGTAACAAGGTGCCTCCGATTCCACCAAGGACAACATGGCGTCCCCAAGAGCGACGATATCCCCTTGAAAAACGAGTTGGACACACTACTCCAAGGCAAGATCCTCCGTCAACCTCACAGCCACCTGTCGAGAAGATGGACGTAGACCAGTCGGTCCAATCGCGCAAAGTGACTAGCTACTTGCTGACCGCACAGGAGGCACAGGAGGAAAATTGTTTATCCGACGGCCATCTATCGCACCTTACTTAGAGTACGTACTTCCTGACGGCCGCGCTTTAGATTTTCAGGTCGACATTGGTGCCAATAAAAACTTCATCAAGCAAACGGTCGTCTAGCAAGGCAAACCAGTCGATAGATCCTTTACCGTAAGATCAGCAGGCGGAAGTATCCCGATACAAGAGAAAATAAATTTGAATTTGTTTAAAGACATAGGCGTTGACTCTGACATAAAATAATAATAAAATTTAATATTCTAAAGCTGAGATTACACGATTGCCGCAAATGCACCAATCTGGAACAATTTTTATCGTGCTGTATTGGAGCACAATAAAAAAATTATCCCAATCAAATTCTGTACAGTCACACGGTGGCCTCTTTTTATATAGTTTTGATTGCCGCAAATTGGTGAAAAGCAATATAGTGACAATAACTGCCCCAAACTTATCACACGATTGTTCTAGCTAAGATGTTGCGCTGACTTCTAGATTCTGTTTTGTTCTTTGTTGTGTAAAAATGGCGGTTTCCTAAAAAAGAAAATTGCATCTAATTTATATATTGTGGGCTCATTTTATGCATATTTGTTGTTTGAAAGCAAAGAAGCAAAAACTTGAGTCCAATGAAAACTGACGCATTTATTTCGAAGTTTGAGTGTACAGTTTTTTTTTTATTTTTCGACGATAACTGCAACGTGCTAATTTTAATTTTGGTTTTCTTTTTAATTTTGGTTTTTTTACTAATTACAAGTAAAAGTGGTACAAAATAATTATGTATGTTTAAATGAAAGCTGTGAATTTATATAATTTATGTTTGGAATGAAATTTTATAATTATATGTACAGCTCGCAACAAAAGATTGCACCTGAACATTTTAATCTGTCTTGACTTTTTTCTTCTGTTTGTTTAATGTTAATTTTTTCTATAAATCCATAGCTCGTTGTTTAGTAAAAACCACATAAATAAAAATTTCAAACTTTATACAACAATTATAAACAATTCTCTAACTTTTGATCACAATTCAATGGTTTTTAATTTGGATTTCTAGAAAAAAATTTGTTACGCAGTTTACAAAGTAATTTGAATAGAAGAAAGTGCATAATACCGCCAGCTAAAAAAATTATAAAAAATCGACAGGGTTTGTTAGCAACTTCGAACTTGCACCTTATTGTGCTAAATTTTAATGAGATATAAAACTTAATAACAATTTTTTTTCTAGAATTCGAAATCAAAAACCGTGCAGTTGTGTTCAAAAATTTAAGAAATTTTTATAATTTTTGTATAAAGCTTACAATTTATGCGGTTTTTGTTAGACAATGAGCTATACTTTTATAGAAAAATAATGAACACTAAACAAATAGAAACACTAAACAAATAGTCAAAACTGGTCAAAATGTTCAGCTTCTACCGTTTCGTCGTGGGCTGTATTGAACTTTTAAGTTTTTTTTTTAAATAAATGTATACTGTCATGGCAGTTCGCCAATTGGTGACATAAAATATCTTTCGTATTCTTCTCGTATGAGTTTTTCTGGTGTTAGTATATATCGCAGCAAAGATTCCGTCATGGGACTTCAAGAAAAATTATAATTTGAATACAAATTAAATAAAATTAAAAGTTATGTTGCTTCCGAAAACAAGGATATTCATTTCAGTGATTTTTGGACACATAAGGAAGCAAAAAAGTAAATTATTAATAAACAGCCTAAATATTGTTGTGTATTGTTCACTTTAATTGCCGCACAATAAACATTGCCGCAATAAATATTGCCGCAATTTTGAAATTTTCATTGCCCCATGATTGCCAATCGAGCTATCACACGATTGCCGCAAGTGGGTTGTATTCGATTGGGCATTGTAAGCACAATATCGGCCTCTATTGCCTTATGTGTCAATTTATTTGGGGTGTTCACAGTTCGTTCCAAATTGTGTCTGAAAATGTAGACGTCTACATTTTGAGACATCTTTAGCATCAAACTGTGAGCACCCCTTTCTAGCAGTCGTCGCAAAATCGTCTCAAAACTTTGCTGGTGTTGCCAGACATTTCCTCTTTGCGTGCATTTTTTATATATTGCCTTTCGATTTTGTTTCTGAAAAATTGTAATTATTTAACTTAATTACCAATTCCTAATATTTGTTATTTCTTTTCCTTGATTTGTTTCTTTTCATCAGAAATTGCGCTCAAATTAAATGCAAATACAAAAAACGTGCCCAATAAATAAAAAAAATGTGATTAGTATTGCCATAATGCAACCCTGCTGCGAGGTTGCAAAATGTAGACGCGTAAAAAACATACCTTTGAGTGTGACAAAATGTAGACGGCGTCGTTTTCCAATTTTGTATGGGAAACAACAACACCACAGATTTTACGGTTAGAAAACGTCTTAAAATGTAGACGTCTACATTTTCAGACACTATTTGGAACGAACTGTGAACACCCCAATTGTGAAATCACG
>NW_023458555.1:67755357-67757133 GCF_013731165.1 Rhagoletis pomonella | reverse complement strand
AGACACTATTTGGAACGAACTGTGAACACCCCAATTGTGAAATCACGCGATTGGGGCATAAAATGAGGCAATAATTGCTATATTGCGGGAATCGTGGGATCTCAGCTTAAAGGTTAACGAATTTAAAATCCCACTGAAGCTCGCGTATCTACCCAAGTGAACTATATCTTGTCTAAGGACATCCCTGCTGAAACGGAAGAAAAAGTGAACAAACTAGTAGCTAACTTTAGCAACCGACACTTGCGTACGTGCAGAAATTAAAACATCAACTTCTGAACCAGTTTATAGCAAAAGCTATCCTTATTATTCTTGCATGAGAGAAGAAGTCGACCGGCAGGTAAACGAGTTGCTGAAAGGGGGAGTTATCCGACCATCAAAGAGTCCATACAACTCTCCTATTTGGGTGGTTCCTAAGAAACCTAAACCAAATGGGGAGAAGAAGTACCGTATGGTAATTGGCTACAAAAGGCTTAACGCTGAAACGATTCCAGACACCTATCCTATCCCTGACATAAACGCTACTTTGTGTAGCCCGTTATTTCACGACCATTGACTTGACTTCTGGGTTGCACCAAATGCCTATGAAGAAATCCGACATATCTAAGACTGCTTTTTCGACAATGAACGGTAAATACGAATTTTTGAGATTGCCTTTAGGCCTCAAGAACGCGCCAGCCATCTTCCAGCGTATGATCGACGACGTACTGAAACAATATTCAATTCAATTCAATTTATTAATATGAGAGTTTTGTACATAGTAAGACTAAGTCTTTTAGTAGTACATCTTAAGGTAATAACATTTCAACTGAATACATTAAGTTTTAACTTATAAACTAATAAACTAATTTTGCTTAGTATAGAAGGATAGATGAATTAATTATAATTAATAAATAATTATTTATTGAAAACGTTCAGGAAATTAAAGAAAATTTAAAACTGCCATTTTAAAACACCTTGCATGCCTTATGCGTTTAATATCAAGTGGTAAAGAATTCCATAAATTTATTGTGCTAACAAAAAAACATGCGATTAGGCAAGGTATTCATATATCGGTAAAATCTGCTATGTTTACATCGACAATATCATTGTGTTTGGTAAGGATGCTGACGATCATTTGAGGAATGTCGAAATGGTATTTTCTCGATTGTTGGAATCCAATCTAAAAGTGAATTTAGAAAAAACCTGCTTCCTGCAAACTGAAGTTGAATTTTTGGGGTACATCATCATTGAGGCTATGAATTTAATTTTGCCACCATGCAATTTGAAAGATTTGAGAAGTTTTTTGGGAATGACCTCCTACTATCGGAAGTTCATTCGTGACTACGCAAAAATAGCTAAACCATTGACAAATCTAACGCGCGGGAAAAATGCACAAATAAAAGCCGGTGCATCGAGGAAGGTAGCAATACAACTTGACAGTGCGGCTTTGTAAGCCTTTGACGACCAGAAACGTATGCTAACTTCCGCTGATGTCCTGGCATTTCCTGATTTTGGTAAGCCTTTTAATTTGACCACTGATGTGTCGAACTACGCAATTGGTGCAGTTCTATCCCAGGGGGCTATAGGTACGGACAAATCAATTGCATATATTTCTCGCTCTCTAAACAAGTTTGAAGAAAACTACGCTACGAATTAAAAGGAGATGCTAGCCATAGTGTGGGCATGAGATAATTTGAGGTCGTATTTGTACGGGGCCGAAAAGATAAGAATATATACTGATCACCAACCATTAACGTTTTCCTTAAGCTGTCGCAATTATAATGCAAAACTAAAGAG
>NW_023458555.1:67747737-67755257 GCF_013731165.1 Rhagoletis pomonella | reverse complement strand
TTAACGTTTTCCTTAAGCTGTCGCAATTATAATGCAAAACTAAAGAGGTGGAAAGCACGAATCGAAGAATATAACTGTGAAATAATTTATAAGCCAGGGAAGGCTAATGTGGTCGCGGATGCTCTTTCCCGTCGTAAGAACGAACTCAACACCTTAACGGATTCTGTAGTGCCTCAACCGTCAGGAAGCGAAATATAAAATAGTGATGAGATAGCAACAATGCACTTTAACAGGATATTTCCGATCTTATACCGTACGTCGAGGGCCCCATAAACGTCTTAAGGAATTAGTTGATATTTAGAGTAGGTCAGGAATCTCGATGCCATGAGCTACCGCAGATATTTTATTTCTTTGCCAAATATCGACAGTTCAAACGTTATTCCAATTAAAGAATATCTTAATCCAAATGCTATAAATGGTATAAAAATTCCTGAGGAGTTTCTCCAATTATTGCAAAACGTGTACGCTAATAATTTCCACAGGTATAGGATCAGGATAACTCAGCGTCTAGTGGAAGACGTGACTACCCCTGACAGAATTTTCGATATAATCGAGGAAGAACATCGCAGAGCTCACAGGAACAGTGTTGCCACTTCGGCCTTTTTTCAGGCTAAATTTAGCTTTTTTTTAATGCATTTAGCCTCAAAATAAGTGATTTAGCTTTTAGCTTTTTCTTAATTTCATTTGGCCTTTTCTAGCCTTTTTTCTTTTTTCTTACTAAAGTTTTTTATTGAATCGATATTTAGAAAATAATATTTATATCATAAAAAATGTGTTATGGTAACTCTAAAAATAGTAATAGATAAATAGATATCACAGAAATATTTGTTTATGGTAACTCTGAAAATAGTAAGCACAAAAAGTTATCGACTATCGCCTACTTATATTTACGTAGTATAAAAATATCAAAAGAGTATTTATGAAACTTAAAAAATGAATCACGTTTTCTTAATCGATATTAATCCTTTTTTACATGAATATTTATAAAAGTATAGTAAAACATATTATAATTACAATAGCTTACACGAAAAGTGAAAATCTTTAAAAGATTATTTTATAGGAAAATTTTGAGTCGCTCAAAACGAAAACAATACCCTTTTTTATTTATTGGTACTTTTCGCAGTTATTTGTCAAAAATCGACGTCATGAATCGACGTAAACGACGAGTTTACAAAAATATATAATTTGTGCAGATTGCGCTCCATAGCATCTACATTTCTAATCCGATTTTCATTATCTTTGGCTCAAAATTTACTGTAATGGTCAATGAAAAAAATAATCAAATGATACTGCGTACTTGATTGAAAATCTCACTTTTTCGACTTTAGCACTAATAATTTTCATTGAAGTCGCCACAAGTTATATATTTTGGTAAGAGGCACATCAATACCCTTCGAGCTGTAAGTCGCTTACGTTGATTGGGAGATTTTTTCATGAGATATTTTTTGAAAAAATTCATCCATTGTCCGATAATTTTAAAATAACGAATAAAATGCGGGCCAAATGCAGGACACTTGAAAAAAATCAGTACATTTTCAGGTTTTTCAGGTTTGAAGGTTCCTGCAAAAAACAGAACGGATGGTCACCGTACTTATGAGGGATTTTTCCACCCTTTTTATTTCTTTGCAAAAAAAACTCATTATGCCCCAATTTTTTATTTAAAAAATCAACACACCTAGTTAAACTTGGAATGACATTCGTTCATCTTATCTTTCTCTTTCAAACTTTGATTCCAATGTAGGGTGGCCAGATATTATAGTGACATAATAAGTACAGTTGGGATCAAAAATCAGTACAAAGCCATAAATACATATAGTATTATCAATATAAAAATTCATTACTTTAAAGCAAATTAAAGGTATTACACATGTATGTACAGCAGTGCTCACGAAAATAGTAGTAAAACGCATTGATAGGTTTTTTCTATCCTTCCTTTATTTAAATTTTTTATAAAAATATAGATAATTCTATAACAAAAGTCTCAAACTTTCTAGAAAATTTATAAAAATTGAGAAAATTAAAAAAAAATTGTAGCCCATTCAGTTTCAGTAGAAGACGTTGCTCGAGTCAGAATTTGTTTGCGTATTTTAAGCTACAAATTTAAAACATATTTAGTTGGTGTGCTTATTAAATACAACATTCACATTAAAATGTTGACTAAAAGGTATATTACCGAATTTTCGAGTACGAATGAAATTTAATAATGTTAAATGTGTATATGCAATGTATGTAAAATTACAGGTGGTTGAACATCAAAAATCAAATTAAAGCTACATATATCATATCCAAGAGCCCGTAGCTTGCACCTTTTCCAAATTTTTCGAACTTACACTGCACTGTAGCAGTAGTCGTCTTAAATTTGAAATACTGACAGTCGATTTCTCAGTCGAAGTTTAATTATAATCAAAAGATTATCTCTTATTGTCATCTTCTCAGTGTACTTAATATATGATTAACTCACCACCACCTTTTATAAGATTTATTAATGGCGAAACCAGCTTTTCCTGTAAATCCTGTAAAACCTGCAAATCGTGAAGTTGGGTTGGGTTGAATCCAAACAGTTTGTTATTTTGCGAAATCCTAGGAAACGAAACAATTGCAAGCTGACACCTTTTTTATAATGGTTTAAATTTAATTAATGCTTTCAATATGCTCACACGTATGAGTTGTCAAAACCCATTGTTTTGAACATGTAAACCTCAAGTAAATGTCAATTTACAATATTATTTCTTAAATGTTAACACCAGTACAAAATCAGTACAAACTCAAAAAATCAGTAGATTTTGCGTACTGATTTCGGGCTCTTAAAAATCAGTACAATAGAAAAAATCAGCACATGTACTGATTAAATCAGCGCATCTGGCCACCCTATTCCAATGATAGTTTATATCATGATGCAATAATTTTTAGAAGGTAGTTTCACTTCTTCTTCTTATCCGTCATGTTAGCTATCTGACACAAAACGTGTTTCGTATTTTTTGTTGTACGAACTTAAAAAAAAGTCCAGCTTTTGACGTTGGAAAAATAAAACAAAGGGAAGCCGAACATATGTATGAGTAGAAAAATTTTCTAATAATTTTGTATAAATTTCTTCATAACAAATTTTGAAAAAATTAACTGCTGCTTCAGTGACTATTGCAACACACGGAATAGATGTAAGGATAGTAGATTTAATTGACAATAGTTAAGGAGTATTGCATGCGCTCCCTCTTTTTTCAATCTATAAAATTGTTCATAATGACTTTTGCTAAAATTTCAAAAGTTATCAAGACAGATTCTATGGGGCTGAGAAATATTATTTTAAAATTTATATTTTAAAGTTTTTTTATTTTATTCATTTATTCATGTGATTAGCAGTGGCAAGAATGTATGTATTAAATACGGATATGTATATTAAAAATGAAGTGATCACTAATGAAATATATAAATCTTTACATGTTCTGTTAAAAATTATCTAAAATAATAAGCGACATATCCCCAAGTTCTATATCGTAGCAGCAGCCACATTGCGTTTTTGTCACAGACACGGGTTATGTCAAATATTTTGAAGTGAAACTACCTTAAAAAATTATTATAAAAATGATTATTTTGTTAATTAGTTAATTAATTTTCGCATAATTTCATCCGGCAAAACCTCTGCGCAGATAGCTACGACAAGTTCCGTTATTTTCTGGTAAAAAAATTGTAATATACTCGTAAAAATATTTTGACTGGTTTTTTCCAATAGTACAGTTTAGCGCTAACAGGCTAAAAGTATGTTCACATATCAATATTCTCTCAATCAAAGCTCGTTTTTTAATCACCCCGTTTACACAGGCAAATCTCAGATTATTAGCTGTCAAATTTGTTGTGTTTGTTATTCTCACATCTCAAGGAAAAGTTATGTTTCTTCTCTGTGCCACCGTGATCAAGTTTTTCTGCTATAATAAGCAGTATACATATATTTTAACTTAACATTTTATTAAAAATACCTTTACAAGCCTCTTTTCCTTGCTAGCGTCCATTTCTGCTTACTTTTACATTTGGCATTTCTCCTCTTTTTCGCAAAAACAATCAATAAAGCTAGGATGGACACCGAAAAGTTATCGGTTAAATCTGAGATTATTTAATAATTACAGATTAACAAGGGACGAATTTTATATGGTTAATCTCTTGTTCTAATTACAGATTAGGTGTAAAGCTCGAAAATGAGGTTAATCTAGTTATATGTG
Source organism: Rhagoletis pomonella (assembly GCF_013731165.1). Lineage (NCBI taxonomy): Eukaryota > Metazoa > Arthropoda > Insecta > Diptera > Tephritidae > Rhagoletis > Rhagoletis pomonella. Next base: position 67,751,046 of record NW_023458555.1, on the reverse strand, counting down.
AACCTAGTATAACCTAACATTCACGCACGCCGCCAATTTACTGTCAAAAATTTCTCATGCACATACAACTTATATGGGACCAACCAAAATTGAACGGCGTGTATATGAAGCTAACTCAATTTCCAATTTTTGTTCTGCTGGTAATTTTTAACTGAGTGGCGTCGGAAAAGAGCTGTGCTTTGTGCCACGAATTCTTTAATTTTAACCTCAACCAATGGATAGGTAAATTTGAGTAGATCTCAAATTGTATTGTCTCTTTTAATGTTTTTTTTGTTAAAGACGAAGCGATCGGTTGAAGAAATTTCGCATGGAAGTAGCGTGACATTTTGATTTGACGTTTCGCGCAATGAAATCAAATGCGAACGCGTGCAAGCTAATTTCGGGTGACGTAAAAAAACAAATTCGATGATGTGCGTACCAAAATGCAAGCCGCGAATATTGGGTTAGCCTGTAAACCGGTTTTGGTAGTTCAAAAATTAAATGAAAACTTACCGAAAGAAAAAGAATCTTTGCGTTCGTTTTTAGCGAAAGCTGTTCAACACTTTCCAGGTATGTTGGGAACAGGGTTACCACTGAAAAACTTTGTTTCCTACCAAGAGCTGGTACAAAAGCTTACCAAAATGGCTTCTTTCCTACCATTAAAAAAAACGGTTTTTATACTTAGAATAAGATTTACAGGTAAACCAAAAGATCATAATAATAGCTGGTATATACATACATATTGCAATGGAGTATAGTCGCAAACCGATTTGCATATCACTATTAGCTGGTATTTTTTAACTGAGTGGCGTCGGAAAAGAGCTGTGCTTTGTGCCACGAATTCTTTAATTTTAACCTCAACCAATGGATAGGTAAATTTGAGTAGATCTCAAATTGTATTGTCTCTTTTAATGTTTTTTTTGTTAAAGACGAAGCGATCGGTTGAAGAAATTTCGCATGGAAGTAGCGCCGGTGATTCTGATTGTGAAATACATTCAAAAGTGACAAGGTATAGTATATGTGTATGGGGATTTTTGATTTATATAGTTTGTGTTTTAGAAAATATAAACAAAATCCGCGAAAAGAATGGTTTCTGGATAGCTTATAGTTTATATTTTGAAGTTTGTCTACTTTATAAAATTGAAATTTTCAGAGCAACTACAATGCTAAAAGTAAATCCTTTAAATTTTTGTATCATGGTTATGTACATATAAAGATTTATGCCAAATTGTCATGTTTGAAACTCAATAGATTTGAAAAAGAAAGCAAAAAATGATTTATTGTTTTTAGCTCGAAAAAAAATTATTGCCTTTTTTAGCCTTTTTTGGGAGAAAATCTATCTTTTTTCTTCAAAAAATTCTGGCAATTCCTGTGCAGTAGGAATCCGAAGAAAAATAGAGAGCAGATTCTAGAAAAGTACTACTTTCCAGGTATGTCAAAACAAATTAGGGATTATGTTAGGCAGTGCGAAGTGTGTAAGCTTAACAAATATGACACGCATCCGGCTAAGCCTCAACTCCAGCCGAAACAGATTCCCAGGTATCCTTGCGAGATCATCCACATTGATATTTTTGAGATTGAAAAACAGAAGTTTCTGAGGCGTGTTGACAAGTTTTCGAAATTCGCAAAATTATTCGCTATCAAGAACAAGTCGTCCATTTATATCCGAAGGAAACTTATGGACGTTTTACATTATTTTTCCGTGCCAAAAATCTTGGTCGTAGACAATGAGAGGGGATTCCTAACTCCACTCGTTCTCAGTTACATTAGATCTCTCGAGATTTAAATTTACCAGACGCCCACACAACGGAGTGAAGCCAATGGCCAGGTAGAAAGGTTACATTCCACCCTTTCCTATGATGACTCCCAAAGAGAGGGTAGCGATAGTCGTAGATAGGTCATGGGCGTCGCCAGGATCGATTTTAGGGGGGGAGGGGGGAGGTCACGGCATATATAATAATCCCAAAATTTTCATCTTTACACATTCATGTTTCTGGCATACGGGGGACGATATGTACTTGCCGATTTGTTTTACAAAAGTATTTAAAAAGCAGACGTCTCGGTTGCTCAGCAAACCGGTTAATCGTTTCTGCAATTATTTCACATTGATTCTCTAAAAAAAAAATGTTGATGTATTCTTAAAATGCATAAACCTAAAGGTAAATTTTATAGGAAATTAAACTAAAATTTATTCAAACTAGTAGTAACCCCCGAAATACGGGTGAGTACTTAGCTCAAAATTTGTTTAAAGAACTTCGTGAAAGACAACAATTAATCTTGTTTTGCTAGACAACTGATAACCCAGGATAATTTTTAAGTTCTTAAAGCTTCGTGCAGTGGGCCATGAGAAACCGGTCATCTTTAAGGTATAGTCCAATCTTTCACAACATCTAGTATTAGTCTTAATCTGAAACGCAATAATCATTGAAAATTGGCGCCGTTTATGGTGAAAAGCATTTAATATCACACCTTCAAACTAAAGTTTTCTTAACCCTACAAGCCTAATCTATTTGAGAGTAACGTAGAGCCTTAACATACGCCGTAGAGGCTTATGTACTTAAAAGATAACCTGTGAGCTAAAATATACTTAGTCCTGTCTTATTTTTTTTTTTAAGAATATTGAAGTTGTGAGTTTGAGTAATAATAAAACATAGTTTTATAAATAAAAACTATAACCACATTTATTTAAAGCACCAAAATAAAAAGTAAATTTTGTGTTAAAATTAAAAAAATACCCATTACGTATACGCCTCGCAGACGTAGATTATACTTTTAGGGTTAACCCTTTCAGTACAAAATTTCAACCACTGGTTCTAAAAAAATTTAAATATGTATACCGGCTAATTTTTGATCGTTCATTTTAAAAATCACATACAAAAATGTGTAATGCTCTGAGGTTTGCGGTCATTCAGGATGCTTTTTAATGGTCAGTGATAACCTAGGTGTTTAAAAAAAAAGGGATCTCAGCTATTTTTATTTTTGACTTTCGTGAAATATATTTTAAATCTATGAATAATACTTAATAACTTTTTCGAATCTCAATTCCACGGAAATATGGTTAATATTTTTCAATAGGTTATATTACTCACTATCGACTTTTCTGCCGCTTTTTACTTTTTTGACAAACACGGTCAACTGCAACTGTGGCTGCTACAGATGGGCCTAACTAAGTAGTATGACTGCGCAATTATACAGGGTGTCCCAGAAGTAACGTGCCAAATCTTAGGGGAAGGTAGGTAGGGGGGTGAGCTCCCTGATAAACAAAAAATTTTCAGGTAAAAGTGTCACCGTTTTTGAAATATTTACATTTTTTCGAATTAAAAAAAAATC
>NW_023458555.1:67744061-67747637 GCF_013731165.1 Rhagoletis pomonella | reverse complement strand
TGTAGTTGCAGTTAAAGAAAACACATGAAAAGGCACGATTTTTTTTTTAATTCGAAAAAATGTAAATATTTCAAAAACGGTGACACTTTTACCTGAAAATTTTTTGTTTATCAGAGAGCAATGGTGTCCTTGGAACCAATGAAGATTTTGAAGCCGAAATTAAAATGTGGCAAAGGTAATTTCTACATTTCAAATATAAATACTGTGCTAATATTTCACCATTTCAGAGATTATATTTACCTTAATACCATGTTTCATTACAGGCATTTTGTCAATGTACCTACGGAGCACAGACCAACAACATTCATAGACACTCTTAATGTTTGCAATCTATCACTATACCCAAAGGTATACCGATTCTTGCAGATAGGCGCAACACTTCCTGTGACAGTTGCCCCGTGAAATATGCAATACAGGAATTTCCACAAATCTTCATAGCTGAGTTGCTGAATATATTCACTGCATTCCCAACATACCTAGAATAGCGGTGAAAAAAGTGGTAAAATCTTTAGGTAATAAAATTTTCCGGTAACGTGCAGAATAGACCTGATAATGTAAACAAAATTTCTATCAGCTGTTCGTCTAACTTGCAAGTTTCTACAAATTTTCTGTACGCATATATTTTGAATATTTTTCTCTTGTGAGAGAATAGATAATATTTCGCCGGAATTTCGCTGTTGGACATTTTTTACTGGAGATTTTAAACGAACGTACCTATTGACCATCCAACATTTAACAGAATTGTTACGAACGGCTTTAACTGATCTAAAACCAGATTTTGAAAATCACACCAAAGGGATCTTTTGAATTTTCTTTTATATCTATCTTACGTACAATTGAATAATAATAAAATTAATGTTTTTCATTTCTAATAATAATTTTATTTAAAAATAAAATTTTCGTTTTCCTTGTTCTTTTTTGTGGCTCTTTGTAGCATTTAGAACTTTCTTTTCGGCCGCGGCCTTGCCCACCCCTGCTATATACATTTTCATACAAGCAGCGTTGCCATTTTAGCCGTTATCCGGCTAGATTTAGCCGGTTGAGACAGCAAACAGCCGGAAAAAATTCGATTTAGCCGGCAACCGATTTGTTAGCCGTTTTGCAAAAAAAATTAGCCGCTTTTAGCCGATTTTGCTCTTCGCCTTATTTTATTAAAATTCAAATATGCAAGTTTTTATTTTTACAAATTTAGTGCTCCAAAATCTATTAGAAATGGCTAGTCTTATCTCTGAGAAAATTTTCATGTCGGACTGTGTTACAGTATATTTTGCTTTGCTGCCTCTATGCTTAAGTGCACATTTAAGATACCTACCCCAAAATGCGTATCAGAGGCATTATTTTTAAGGAAACTGCTCCGATAGATGCATTTAACATACCTGCACATTGCCGATACCTGCCTTAAAAATTGTGCGACTAGTATCAATTATCAAAGAAAGTATTACGTTTACCTGCACTGGACCTACAATTACCTAATTTTATAACTTTTTATTTATTTTGTTCATCTCGCAGAACAACGAAAATGGCTATAAATTTATGTAGTTATATAGATAATTAGATACTATTCGGTAAAAATTTCGCTTGCAGTGATTTCTACGTGGTAAGTGCTTCTCTATTATTTGGTTTCATTGGAATTTGGATACCTTCCTCATTGAAGTAGTAAAGAAAATTCGCTTAAGGGCCTTTTTCGGTTAAGTGCACAAGTTTTTCGTGCAAAGAAGGATGTGCAGCTAAGCAAAATATACTGTTTATAAAATTGAAAAACAATCAGAAAGTGAGCCGATTTCAATGTTTTTTATTTTAAGCGAGTGACCCAAATACACATAAACTGGGACACGTCATTTTAGCAGATTAAAAAGTTACAAGTTTTGCTGAAATTTTGCAGAATTTTCATAATTTTTACACTAAGTGTGAAATCTGTTTGTAGTATATGTTCTTTATTAAGTAATGAGCTACATATTCATAAAAAAAAATACTTATTAAATAAACTAAAGAAGAATAGGCAAAACTTGCTACAATTTTGCGTCCCAGTTTATATTTGGGAGAACGCAGCGTGAATTTTCTTCATAAAATTTTTGTTATGAATGTCTTAAATTTAAGTGTGAAGTTTTATTCGCTACACTTAGAAAATAAAAGAGCACGAATTTCGATGTGGAGCAAAACTCTCTAGGAAGACAATACATGGTGCAAACATACTTTTTATAAAATAAAACTGCAGTAGTTTTTATCTTATGTGGATAATTCTTGTGACAAATACATAGTTTCGTGCTTATATTTTTGTATATATATTTTTAGCAGCACCACATCTTTATCAGAAAATTCCGAAAATCCAAAAATTGGTACTGTTACAAGTTGCAGGCATCATTTTAACTCGACCTCTTTCCTGTTCCACGGATAATGGTACATCTTTCAGAGGTTTAAAGATATTTTGAGTCAGCAATTTGTTATCAATCTACGTACCCTACCTCGGAAAAGCAAAAAACTTTATATTCGAACGTTTGCTCAGATGTACCGAATTCTGGCAGTTTTTCATCCAACTTCACTAACTTCAATTTTTTTTTCTACTTTTTTAAGAAACAAAAATTTTTCTGCTAGTGAATCTGATGGCATGATTTTAGTTAAATGTCATAAACTTGTTAAAAGTGAAGTGGTCGGCAACAACAACGAATGTCAATAAATTAAACTACCTTCTGCTTTCACAGCTTTACCTGTTCATTTCTCAAAATATTGCACTCCGACTAAGCAAAAGTGACATACTTTCAGCTAATATAGCCATTTTGCGGGACAAAAAGCAACCTACTGAAAACGATCCAATATTTATAAGAAGGCAAAATTGTTTAATATAAAAGAAAACGCCACAAGTTTGTAATTTATCTCTGTTTTTATATTTAAGTAATACAAACATGACTTCTGATGTAAAGCTAAGCTACGTATAACGACAGTTTCCTTTGTTAAACAAAAATAAAGTGGTGTACAGCTTAGCTACGTATAAATAATTTTTATTAACAAAAAAAAAAAAATCAATGGATTTACTAGTCTTTCTAATTGTAGTTTATGTATTTAAAAAAAAAATTTAATTCTGGTTGAAACATTTTAGCCGTTTTTAGCCGTTTTTTTGTCCCATCTAGCCGGTCGCCCTGAAAGTTCTGGCAACACTGCATACAAGGCAGGATTAAACAGTATTAAAAATATGCTGCAGAAACACAACAGCAAACAACAGCTGAGCTAAGAAGCAATGGTATGCTATAACAGTATGTTTGAGATGGAATGACATGGCATAGCAATACATGAAATTTTTGAAAATGATATTTTAATAGATACGCTGGGAAGAAGTTAAGAAAATGTTTAAATTTATATTTTGTTACCTACCTACCGATATTTGCTAGTACCAGAATGAGAAGAGATAAAACTCATGAAAATGTGTTCTTATGTATGTGGCTCGAGCCTGCTCAACAGCCCATTAATATGGGGCAACGGATATGAGTCCTTTTTTGTGACCGCGTTCACCTTCCTGGAATCAATGCACAGCCTTAAGGTATTGGCCCAATGCACGCTTGCTTTGCTTGCTTTGCTTACTTT
>NW_023458555.1:67741795-67743961 GCF_013731165.1 Rhagoletis pomonella | reverse complement strand
TTATCTTTATCTTTATCTTTATCTTTATCTTTATCTTTATCTTTATCGTTATCTTTATCTTTATCTTTATCTTTATCTTTATTTTTATACAAAATAAAAAAAATTTAATTTCTTTAAAGCACTTAAGGGAGAAGTGGAGATTTTAAGACGAGAACTGGACGTTACCCAGAAGAGGCTGCTGACAGAAATCATATCAGGGAAATTTGTTTAAACTTGTCAATATGTGGTCCGCTTATAATTTTGGCACGGGGTGTATGGTAATAATGCATGTAGTATATGTAATTATATTTTTAGTTATTAATAAAAATTATTTATATTTATAAAAGAAATAATATTAAAATAATTAAATTTGAAAAGTAAAAAAAGTTGTTTTAATCTATTAAAAGGGGGTTAAAAAACATCAAAAAGGTATTACGAAATGCTATATAAAGAATCCAAAAAGACTCCAATAAACCATCAAAAAAGAACCAAAAAAATGCTCAAATCTGACTCTAAAAAACGTTCAAATATGACTCCAAAAGAGCTCCGAAATTGACTGAAAAAGAGTCATTAAATGCACCGAATTCATCGGATTTGGAGTCTTTTCGGAGTCATTTTTAGACTCCATTCAGCGTTCCCGCGTAGAACGAAAAATCGCTCATTTAGGGCTCCAAATAGAATTCATTTATGAGGGAAAAGCTCCGTTATAAGAAGGTTTATAGCTCAAAAAAGAGTCTTTTAGGATCCTTTTGGTTAGCCGGGCGCTTTCCCCTTCCGATAACTTTTTGCTTCCGCGCTTGCCAAGCACCGCTGTGCAAAGCTTTGCACGCGCAGTCGCCCGCGACACATATGTGCTGATTTGGGCATCCCTAGTTTAGAGCAAAGAGAGCATGATTATGAACAGATAAGGGCAGATATTTTCTAAGAGCAACCAAAGCTTTTAGTTTCCGAAAATATTCTAGAGTGTAGGAAAAGATATTCCAGCCGAGTAAATATGCGTAAACTTTTGCAAAGCACTAAAATTCTGATAACACCAGATGAGAGACCCGTTAGCAAAGATTAAAATATACGAAGTTTCGTTGTTGGTTTGTTGGATTCCGGAGCAAACGTTTCCATTCTTGGAAACGGATGTGAAGAATTCCTAAAAAGGAACAATTTATAATATCATCCTTTGCGCGCATTTGTTTACATCGCTGGCAGAAATCAGCAGAAAATACTCGGCTCGATATCTTTGCCAGTCACTTTCAGAACCTCACAAAGACTATCCGCTTTCATCTCGTACCATCACTAATTCAAGGGGCATACCTGGGAGTTGATTTCTGGAAGGCATTTGCTTTAGCTCCCGATGTATTTCCAACCGTCTCGTGTTTAGACTTTCCAAGTGAAGATGAGCCAAACTTCCATCAGCTCACGCCAGATCAGAAGATAGCGTTGCAGGAAGTTGTCCAGGAGTTTCCATCGTTTGATAAGCTAGGACTAGGTCAAACCAGCTTAGTGACTCACCATATAGACACGGGTGACGCAGTGCCAATTAAAAGTAGGCATTTTCCTCTGACACCACCCAGGCAGGCGGAAGCCTATAGCGAAATTGAAATGCTACTCAAGATGGGAGTGATTGAGGAATCGAATCACCATGGTGCAGTGCAGTGGTACTAGTCCGGAAACCAGGCAAAGTAAAGGTATTGGCCCAATGCACGCTTACTTTGCTTGCTTGGCTTTGAGAACTGTCAAACAATTTTTAAAATCTACTAAAATGTATGAAAGTTGGCCTAGTGGCAGCTTTACTTCACTTGCTTGAAGCGCTTTAAAGTATCGATTAGCCGAAATCTCTATTTGACAGCGCGCTGTAGGCTTTTGACAACTCTTGACATTTCAATTTTTCGCGTCGATTTTGCTTGTGTGCAGTTTTTATCGCGTTCTTCATCAATTTTAGGTAAAATAATTTATATTAAACAATTATTTGTTGCTAACAACATTATTTTTTCAGATACCTTGCTTTTTATCGTTCCAGCCACCAGATTCGTTGGTTTTCATAAAGTTGCATTTGCCTGTGCCACTTCCACCCGTGTTTATAAGGCGTAATATTCAACTGGAGGTAAAAGAGTTTATATTAAACAATTATTTGTTGCTAACAAAATTATTTTTTCAGATACCTTGCTTTTTATCGTTCCGGCCACCAGATTCGTT
>NW_023458555.1:67739396-67741785 GCF_013731165.1 Rhagoletis pomonella | reverse complement strand
TTTTTTTTCAGATACTTCAGAGACGAACTTGGCCTTATTTCGATGCTATGTTGTTTTTGAAAGACACGGTCACGCCCAGACAGTAAGTGTACTTTACATTTGTACAACAAGTATTTATATTTTAAATTGTAATTTATATGTACATATTTTAAGAACAACAACAAACATCGTCTCCCAAACGCCAGAAGTTCTCGGACAAGAACCAGATATACTGGATACTTCCTTTGGATTCCAAATAGGCGAGAGTGGGAACATTATAATAGAAGAGCAAGAAACCACTGCCCCAACGCCGGCTAAGAGACAAAAGAAAAAAAACGATGAGAACGCCGCCTTTAACGATCTAGTCAACGAAGTAAGTCAGTTTGTGGATAGTCAAAAAAAAACACACACAACAATTTCTTGGGTGCGATTGGCGAAGTGTTTGAGAAGGTCCCAGAAGAGAGCCGCCTAGATTTTCAAATGGACGTACTTCAATACGTCTATGCTCAATATAAAAATTATAAAAATTGAATTTACGAAATTTAAAAATTTAAATGACATCCAGTTTGATTTCAAAGGTTTGACTGAAAGGTATATTGTTTGTAACCACTATACTGTGTAAAACGGTTTTAACTTAAAAGACTGAATGAAATATATGTTATGTTAACGCCATACTTACCTTGAACAAAAATTAATTTAAAAACCTGAAAGATGTGACGACATTTAAAACATTACCAATAAGTTCCCTCATACTGTGAGTTCAAATTTTTGTTTTCTATCTTAAATAATAAAAACAAAGCATATTCAGTGAGTAGTAATTATTTAAATTTTATTGTTAAAAAGATGTGTCTTCAGAGCATCCCTTAAATCATAATTATTTGAACTGCCTCGGTTCGATGACACCCTACTTATTGAGGGCAATGGAACTACTTCGTTTCGCCATGAGCCAGCGATGGTGGCATCCTCTTCGTAGCGATCAACAAAATCGCTTGCTACATAGTTTGCACACGAAAGCTTAATAAAATTATGCAAGACAATACAAGCTTTCACTATTTGTTCTGCATTTTTCGGGGCCATGCATAGCGTCGTTCTCAATATTCTCCATTTGGCAGTGAGTATTCCAAATGCGTTTTCTATAACTCTTCTTGCACGAGAGAGTCTTTTATTGAAATACTCTTGCTCTTCTGGAATACCTCTACCCGGATATGGTCGCATTAAATAACGCCGTAAGGGAAAAGCAGCATCTCCTACTAAATAATGTGGAAATGGCTCGGTTTCTCCTGGCAGAGGCTGATCATGTGGAAGGCCGAGCCTATCATTTTCAATAGCATCTGCCAGTTTTGAAAAGTGGTAGACACCGCCATCGCTTTGACTTCCATATGCTCCGATGTCAACGCAGGTAAAGGTATAATTGGCATCACATACGGCCAAAAGCACGATACTATAATTGCCTTTGTAATTATAGTACATCGACCCTGAATTCGCTGGACAGGTAATATTAATGTGCTTTCCGTCGATGGAACCAACGCAGTTGGGCATATTCCACAGCGACTTGAACTCATTGGAAATACGTCCCCATTCCGTTTCTGACGGGGTCGCCACATACAGGTCAGCTAACAGATCCCATATGGTCATACATGTCTCCAACGTAATCTTCCAGAAAGTCGTCAGGCCGATCCTGTGAACTATTGTGTGGAATTGCCGAGTGCCACCGTGAGCCAAATATCTGCAACAAAAAAATAAAACCAGATACATATATGGAAAATTATACGTATACTATTAAGTAAAACCGATTTTCTCTTACATCAGGGTTATAAATAGTCTGCAGCGACTCGATATTGGTGTTCTGATTGAATATTTGGTCAGCGAAGCCTCCAGAAATTCGTGCAGCACGTTAAATAACGAAAAGGGCATTCTTAATGTCTTGTTAAACTGTTCCTCATCTGCAGCCAAGTTTCTTAATGAACTTTCAAACAATCCATATTTGTGTCGCTCTAAGTACAATTTCCGAACCCAAAATCGGCGCTTCTGTTTTAATCGCAGTTTTAATTTACGCATTTTCGCTAAAATTAGGAAAATTCTCAAAACTTGTTCAGCATTTCGAGTCAACATTTTGTACTGCCAAATGAAACTTTATGAAAACCAACGAATCTGGTGGCCGGAACGATAAAAAGCAAGGTATCTGAAAAAAATAATGTTGTTAGCAACAAATAATTGTTTAATATAAACTCTTTTACCTCCAATTGAATATTACGTCTTATAAACACGGGTGGTGAGTGGCGCAGCCAAATGCAGCTTCACCAAAACCGGAACGATAGAAAAGCAAGGTATCTGTAAAAAATAATGTTCTTAGTAACAAATATTTGTTTAATAACATATATTTTAACTAAAATTCACAATTATACTTGCT
>NW_023458555.1:67736928-67739296 GCF_013731165.1 Rhagoletis pomonella | reverse complement strand
AAATGCAATGTAGTTAAAATATATTAAGGAACCATCATAAAATTAGGACTATTTCTGGTTTTTTAACTTTTTGATATTTTCTTCCCCAACTTTGACTATCTCGGGTGAAAAAAAATGTACTGAGCTATAACTTTACATTACATAAAAAAATTGCTCATTTAATAAAGATTTCAGAAAGGTGCCACACTTACTGTTTTGAAAAGAAAAAAAGTTATAGCCGTTTTTGTGGGTAAAGGACTGAGACACGCTAGAATGTATTTAATAGATTTGAAATTGAAATTGCTCTTGTTACCGTCAAATGACATGTTAAATAGTACAAAGGTACATAATTACTTGCTTCTGACATTATTTTATGTTACTTACCGGAATTCGGACTAGAGTCTATAACAAGGGCTATATCTATCAATATATTTTGTGAAGGATGGGTTCACGTGAAATAAGATATACATGAGTTGATTTATTTTGGAACGAATTTCCGTCATCCCTTGTCAAGTTTGGTTTGCAGACAAACCGGTTTCGGTGTTGTGCCATCTTCAGTGTCATTTTTCGTTCTGTCTGGTTCGAGATTTGTCCCTAATTTATGTTCATTTATCTTAGGTAATGTGATTTTCGTCGATGATTAATTACTAGATATGCCATGGTGCCCATTTTTTTGAAGCAGGTAATAGGTTCATCTTCGCTGTTTTTGCCTGCAGGTAGGTAAAAGTCAATGATTTTTGCCCTGGTGGTGCGTTTTGGTGTGTTCGGAGTGTCCATGCCTGTTGTTTTGTTGTAATTTTTCTTTTTTTCGTAAATCAATTTTAATTATACATGAGTTGTTTTTTTAATATACATGAGTTGTTTGAAGAAAAATTTATTCATTTATTGATAAAATATGCTCAAATTTGCGATCTTCTACTCTAATACAAGCTCGGCACCTTTTAAGAAAAGACGCTTTTAGAGATCTTAAACTCAATTGGGCTATCTCAGCAGCAGCTCCATTTATTTGTTCCCGCAAATGCTCTTCGTTTTGAATTGTTTTTGAATAAATTTTGTCCTTAAGACAGCCCCAGTAGAAAAAATCTAATGAATTCAGGTCTCAGGTATCGTCCAATCCATCGGCGAGGATAAGTTTCGTCTAAATGAGCACTTACTTCACGCCCGTAGTGAGCAGGGCACCCGTCATTTTGGAGCCATAGTCTTCCCCGCAGGTTTAAGGGTACATCTTCCAAAAGAGTTGGGAGCCGTTCCTGAAAGAACTCTAAATAACTGTGAGAGTTGGGCGTTGGCGGCAGTTCCACAGATCCCAATATATGACAATTAAAAATACCGCACCATAAATTTATTTTGTACCGGTACTGCGAACGATCTTCTCTCATTTCGTGAGGATTGTCTATCTGCCACCTGTGAAGGTTATGTAAATTAAAATAACCATCACGTTTGCATGATGATTCATCGCTCCAAATTATTTTATTAAAAAAGTTGGGGTCTGATTCATGCATTCGCAACATTTCACGGCAAAATCTAACCCTCGACAGGTAATCTCTTTCTTGTAGAGCCTGAACGCGTTGAATGTGGTAGGGATGAAATCGATGGTCTTTTAAAGCTTTGTGAACTGTAGTTTTTGGTATTCCCGTCCGTCTTTCCATCATTCTCACTGAAGTCGATGGACCTAGTTCCACTTCCTCTAACACAACTTCAACACGCCACGCCTTCCAGGTATGCGACCTTAAAAAAGTGAAAAATGTTAATTAACAAGCAAGCAAACAAGAAAGGTGTAAAAATCACTTACCTTCATATATTTCTCTATGGGACCGGGCGAATACTTCACGACCCGGATGTCGACTATTGGGGTATCGCTCTGCATGGAGTCTTTGAGCAGCTCTGGTATTACAGCAAGCTTCACCGTAAATTAGGTGAATATCCGCATATTCATGCGACGTATACTGCGTGTTCTCTGTCATAGTATTAATAACACAAAGTTCGAAGGGTCCAATTTCACAAAATCCACTTTCACTAATTCCGGTAAGTAACATCAAATAATGTCAGAAGCAAGTAATTATGTACCTTTGTACTATTTAGCATGTAATTTGACGGTAACAAGAGCAAATTCAATTTAAATCTATTAAATACATTCTAGCGTGTCTCAGTCCTTTACCCACAAAAGCGGCTATAACTTTTTTTTTCTATTCAGAACAGTAAGTGTGGCACCTTTCTGAAATCTTTATTAAATGAGCAATTTTTTTATGTAATGTAAAGTTATAGCTCAGTAAATTTTTTTTCACCCGAGATAGTCAAAGTTGGGGAAGAAAATATCAAAAAGTTAAAAATCCAGAAATAGCCCTAATTTTATGATGGTTCCTTAATATATTTTAACTACATTGCATTT
>NW_023458555.1:67724454-67736828 GCF_013731165.1 Rhagoletis pomonella | reverse complement strand
TTGCGATACATTTTCAGGCGAATGTATGCGAACGTTCACCGGGGGAATAGGTATGGGACGGCAGCTGGCATGGCATCCAGATGGCAATCTGGTGGCTTTAGCATTAAGTTGTAACCGCGTTAAGATATTTGACAAAGCTGAAGGCGAGCTAATACAGTGCATTCGTCGCCGGAGAATGATGTTGCATTTCACCCAAGTGGAAATTTCTTGGTGACTGGCGGCGATGACGATACAATAAGATTGCTTGATTTATTAGAAGGTCGGCCAATTTATACACGGTAGTAGGGCACTTTAGCGGAACCAGGTCAAAATGGACGGGAAAATTATACACTAACTGGCTACTAAGTTTGCGCTGTCGCTTTCTCTCCACATGGTAGACATTTTGCTTCCGCGGGCGAGGATCGACAGGTAATTTCTGCTTTGTATGTAAAAAAATTATATAATATAAATTTTTTCCTGTATTCAACAGTTGCTCGTTTGGAAATCTAATTTGCGTACGTTTGATGCCAATAGCGCTCGCAACAAACAAGCCAGTTCTCAAAGAGTCGAAATTGATTTTAGTCATGCAACTGCTCCACATAACTCCGCCATAGACACACCAGTTGCTGGAGTACCAAAAAGCTGTGATGAAGGTATTTTAATTGATCCACGACAATCCGTGGCATATGGAATGCGTGATGGAAATTTTCTGGTGCTTGATAGCCAATATACTACAAGAGAACCAAGCAACTTTACCACACCACATTGTCAGTAACATAAGCAACAGCAGTACCTCGTTTCTACACATGCCAAACAAAAGTAACAACAGCGATGGCCAGAGAACACCAAGTAAATATTTTTAATATTCATTTTTGTTTATCTTAAGATTTCGTTCGCGCTTAATTGCTTGGAAGGCTGCTGATGACTCTTCATAGAAAATGCATTGTTTGTAATTTATTAAATGTGATGTGTACATACTTATGTATTTCTGTTTGTATTTTAAACTATGTACGTTAACAATTTACATTGTATTAAATTATTACTTGTATTATTATTAACCTATTACACTTTATTTAAAATAAAACGAGTCATTTGTATTTTCTGATAAAAATATATTTATTTAAATTCTTATTGCTCTTCCACACCACCGCTGAGGTAGCAATACAGGCGCGTTACCGATTTTTTTAAGGTGTTCGGTTCCCCAGGAGGCCTATTTTCACCCATATAAAATAAATATCATTACCTTAACAAAAAAAATATATACATATGTAGTTAAAATATAATTAAATGCTAATCTGTTTAGCGATTTAATGTGTACAAAAGTAATACTTTTTGAAAGCTGGAAAATTAGTTGAGGATTTTCTTTGTTAAGGTAATGATGTACATATGTAAATAAGTATACAAATACATAACCAAAAATAAGACTAAATAATACTGCTTGCAACAAAAATAAACAAAATAATACTTGTATTACAATTCAGGTACGGAATTTTACAGGTACATATTTTACAAAGTATTTACATAGTATTTACAAAACCGCCCCCAGTGACAGGCTAACAAACAAAGTAAATAATAATAAAAATAGATGTGGTGGGGATATAGGGCCTGCACTAAAAAAAATACTAGAAAGCTGCAAAGAAAACAAGCATATGAAAATATAAATATGAATATAAAAATATGAATATAAAAAGAAAGGTCTTACGCCTGTAGAAAAGATAAGAAATGTGCAAATCAATGAGCAAGGAAATGGGAACAAGGATTCGAACTTTGCAGACAGACACCCAGACTGAACCCAGACAGACACCCAGACTAATTTGAAATGTAAATGAGAAAAAAGAAAGGTCTTACGCCCATAGAAGTGTACAAATTAAAGAACTAGGAAATGGGCACGGAAGCTAACTACATGGGCAGCTCATTTCAAGACACCCAAATCGATAAAACCCTATTTTTCAGACGGATTCGGACTTTGCAGACAGACACTTAGACTGAAAGCGAACTCTATTGGTGTGTTACACACAAAAACTTAATGTTTTTAAAATTTGGTTGGTTCGCTTTCTTATTGAAACTGTTAACCAGAAAATAAGTTCTTATTCTTATGAAAATACATTTTAAAACATCGGGGTTGCAATTTTCGCAACAATAGTATGGCTCTACGTCTATCATTTTCTCAAATAAGATTTGGGAAAACCCAATTCTATGACAATTTGAATCGAAATTATCTGTGTAGATTTTTTCGATTTTGGACATAAACTCAACAAATTCATTGGGAGGACTAACAAGATGGCTATTACTAAATTGCTTCTCCATAGTGAAGAAGAAATCTTTTTCAGTAATTCCATCTTCAAATCTTGGTAATGGCATTAAGCAATTATGATGCTTGAAATATTTAAAATACATGTAGCCGCAAAAGTAAACAAAAGCGCTTCGATGAAGAAAACTACTTTCATCAATATCAACCGAAATATCGATTTGGACATCTTGAAATGAGCTTAAACTAGGCCGGGGTAGGCCTTGAAATATTTGCCAGGAAGTATCTCTGACTAAAACATCGTCACAAGCTGTAATAAGGGTGCTATTAGAAAATGATTCCCACTTATCTTCAGGCAAGAGTTCACAGTTCCCTTTATCTACGCATCTAATATACCCTATACCCCAGGCTTGCCTAAAGAGATATGAGAAACGCTGCGGCGTTATTCTCACATCAAAGGACCCCCCTCTACGAATATGACCAAAAAAATTTTCTATTTTGTCTTGGCATAATTTACGTGTCAATAAAAAAGTGAATTCGTTATGTGACAAGAATCGCCACAAACGACGTAAACTACTAATATTTAGGACCCAACCTTTAATAAAACTATACGTATTGGTAATATCGCGACCTAAGTCGTCGTAAACTTTAATGGAATTCAAAAACTGTTCGGCTTCGTCAAGAAAAGTAAGTTGGTCTACAGTAGCTTGAAAGGGTTGTTTGAAATTTCCTACATCCCCAAAGTATATACTATTAAAAATATTAAATAATTTGTCAAAGAAAAGGACAAATTCGGCAGTGTTAAAAAAGGAAGGGGATCTTGAACTATTTAAAAGCCCCGAGCTATAGATAGCAAACATTGCGCTTGCCACAGAGTTACTAAAGACCTGCGATGCTAAATGCACGCTCATTTTATCAAAGGTTTTAGGTCTAATATGTGCCGAGGTAAGTTTATGGGTACAGAAATATCATATTGAGACCCTTGTTCATAGAGATGCACAATATCCATCCAATCTACAGGGCGGCCTTGAAAAGTTACTTTATTTTTCTTGTTTTCTAAACAGTTTCTAGTACTTTTGAGGAGATGCGGAGAGTCGAAAAAATATACGATTTCCTGGCCATTAACTTCGAAGAAGGGTCGTTCTCTGGAAACTCCTACAATTTTCGAAAAACTAACGAAATTCGACCCTTGATCGGTTACCATTTGGCAGGGATATAGTCCAATACCCTGGAGCTGACCTATGGCTTCGAAAATATATTTTTTCAAAACATCTCCTTTGCACGATTTGTGCACAAAAAAATACGCTAAGGGATGCGTCCAAGACTCCCCACCAATGCCTTGGACGAAAATTGTTAAGACACTGGAAGCCACTCTGGAGGTACGATTTTCGTCTCCATAGTCCTCCAGTCCTATAATTGAGTCCCTATTCCTCTCATATTGTACATGGACTTTTAAAGACATTTCGTCGCAACAGATGGAGACATATTTCTGCGCATCTGTGAAACCACGGCTTCTCAGCTCCAGGGCCTTAATGCTGCTGTAATTGCATCCAGGGTTGCGTGGCCAACCTTGAACAAATAGTTCCAGGGTTTTTCGAGAGGGCCAGTTGAAAAGGGGCTTTAAGTACCTAAAAGCAATAGGTGACAGGAATTTTACGGCAAGGGCTAATGTTTTCAACTCCCTATCAAACCTATACCCTTTAGGAGTTCGGGGGGTATTCCTAAGGCAATTCCTCACGCATATTGCAAGATGTGGAGGCAATTTACCACATAGCTCTTCGATTTGGCTGTTCTGACTATTAACAGCCAAATCCGGGTAAGCCTCCAAACTATAAACCTTTTTTTCTAAGATTGCTACCTTTTCTCGTAGCAATCCTAACTCCTCATTTTTCCTATCCAACTCTTCCCGGTATTTTCTTTTTCTAGGAGTCCCATCAGTAAGGTATTTATCCGTTTGTGTTTGCCTACTATTAGCCCAAGTTTTAAGAAGAGAGTGACCTAAAGAAGAATTTACTTCATCATGTGAAGCGGGTGGAAGGGACTCTTCTAAGGAATCTTCAACAATATTTGAGGTTGAAGCCCTTTCTGCCTCTTTGGGCGAAGCAAGTACCGGTTGAAAATCTTCGACGCCTAACTCTATTACAGACTCTTGTGTGTTTCGGTCAACTAAAATATCTGCTTCTATAATACTACCTAAGTAATTTTCCCTATCAACTGTCACTGGGGGCGAACATACTCTTAAATTAATGTCCGGAACTGCCCATCTATAGAGGATCCTTCCCCCTCTCACCTTGTGGGAAAAATGCCTTTGGCATGCGAAAATAAATTTTGCTGTCGAGCCAGTCACACCCAACAGCCTTTCAGCAAAAGATGGAACAAATTTTTGTTATAATTTGATGAAAAAAACCTAAGGTAAAGTTTTCCTTGCCCATATGATTAGCATGTACTACGAAATAGTTTTTCACATTTTATGACGAAACTGTTATATTGAGTTGTGTCACCTTTGAAAATCGTGTGCGATACACATACTTATGTGGGTTCATATGTACATACATATATAAGTGAGCAAAAAAGTGCAAGGTACTATGTAACTCATTATTAATCAGAGATTAAGTTAGTATAAAATTAGGGTTTCTCCAAGTAAATGCATATTAGTTGAAATTTTAATTTTTCTCTAAAAGCAAATGAGAATGTAACATGGGAAAGCAAAAACCGTAGTTTAAAAAGTTAGTGGGATGTAAAAACAAAAAAGGAAGTCAACAAAAAAAAGCGGGATGATTCAAAATAAAATTTGTATATAAATTGATTGGTTAATTGATACATATATATATCTGTGTTCGTATGGAAAAGTAGCTTATTTAGAAAGGCTGGCTTTAGTATAATGCGGCATTGCCTTTACTCTTTAAACGAGAAGGAATTTTTTGATGAGACTTAATAAGAATATTGACTTGCTAGTATCGGAACTGTTTCTTGCACGTTTATTTGCCAAACTTTGTTCAACGGCTCAGCGCCAGTGAGTCATTCGCAATCATATGCTGCGGATGCCGATTCATACTGAAGCCAGCCTTTCGACATAAGCTACTTTTCCATATGAACACAGATATGTATAAGTATATACATATATTGGTTAAAAGTTAATGCGATGTAGAAATAAGAAAGGAAATCAACAAGAAAAGCGGGATTATTAAAATAAAATTTGGATATGTATTGAAAAAAGTTTAACGATACCCATTCCGGTCCGTTAGGCCAAAACGACATTTCTGTAAAAAAAAAGCAGAATGATGCAAATTAGTGCATCACAGAATTACAAAATTTTACACCTTCTTCAAATTTATGAGCAAACAGTTTTGAAGAAAGTGCTATTAGCATTTAAGCCTATATATATCCGCCTCGATTTCTTTTGGCTGTTTCCAACAACCGCTATGTGAACAAAGCTGTGACTCTGTTGGACAAGTCCGTTTGATTATAAAAAATTTTTAACACTTATTGCCCCACGACTTCAATTTCCTACCTAGTTAAGGATGCACCATTGAAGATTCCTCCAGGGTCGACTTCGATATAGTATACCACTTGCATTTGCATTTTTGAATACAAAATCTTAATGCAATTTAGAAGGACGGCTCTCAACACTAATATTGTAACTTAAGTAAAAGAGTAACTAACAGATTGGCTGACTTCCAAAACGTCTATTGCTTTGCATACGTACAAATACGTACATACGTAAAAATGGAAAATTCAGAAAAATTGTCCATTGCTAAATTGAATATTTAAAATATGCAATACATAAGGTTGCGATGTGTCGCAACTCTGCATTTTGAATAGCGCAGTAAAACAGTTTCCAAGCATTGTATTGATACGCTTTCGAAGTCAGCCATTTCTGATTCCGGGTGCACTATTTCGAAGTTCCCCCAGGCATAATTGCACAACAAAATTGTATTAACAAAAAAAAAAACACACATACACTTATTTCAAAGCTAATATTGTACACTCACCGGCCGATCTCTCCCTCTGGTGGGAAGGGATACAGAGGTACCCCTAATCCGCATCCAACGATACAAGCCTGGTTGACCATCTTCCTGTTATAAAAAATAGCAAACAAGCAATTAGAATATGCAATGAAACTTGGGATATTTATTAAATGCTTACCTCGTTGATGCTGATTTTGTTGAAAAATCTGAAAAGATATCAAAATTAGTAAATTCTCTATTAAATGATTAAAAATAAATTCGCAAGATGTCCGCAGCTCAGGTTGATTGAAGAAATCCTTGTTGAAAAATCTGAAAAGATATCAAAATTAGTAAATGCTCTATTAAATGATTAAAAATAAATTCGCAAGATGTCCGCAGCTCAGGTTGATTGAAGAAATCCGTTTAAATTTTTCAAATTACATCTCCTTGCATATTGGCAGGGTTGCATACTAAAGGTAGTTTTGTAAAAATTTAAGATATGTTAGTTCATTCAATATTTATATCTGAGCCAATAAAGAATGACAAATATATCCGAAAAACAAAGTTTGGAGTAAAACGCATTTTTATGGCCCCCAAATTCCGATTCATTTTAAATACAAAACTCTAAATTTTTTTTGGACAGTTTTCATTGAGAAGTCATTTTTTCATATAGCTTTTGTATTTTTAGCAACAAATATTACACATTTTGTCTAAAACTTGTTTGTAAAATAATATTATTAGCGCGTACATTGCCAAAAAGGGGAGAAGAGATGATTTATTTTTATTTAATTCTTAAAGCACCTAATTATTAGAGGTACCTTGGTAATAGGTACACCATGGTAAATATTCGCATAAAACTGTTGATTATTTAACTTATATGGCTAGTTACGTTTCATTCTTACCTCGTCCATTGTGTTCATTTGCTTTTATGTGCTCGTAGCAAAAGCGACTACCTGGCAACCTATAGGGGTTGAATTTTACTTAAATTTATACATTTATCCACCAAAGTCGTTTGATAAAGTGATAAACTTTGGTTAAATAGATTTCCATACAAAGTTTTACAGTTCAGTTATCAAAATGATAAATTTATCACTTTATCAAGTTTATCAAGAGTTTATCACTTTTGATGAAGACCCCTATTGTTTATTCAATAACAAAACAAAGGAAATAAACAACATGAAAATAATATTTGTTCACAATTATGAGCACTGATCTGGCATTTTGTTCAAGTACGTGTAGGAATGAAATACAATAATCAATTTCCTTCTGTTTTTCTCTCTGAAAACCCGAATTGTCTCAAATTTAGTGACTTGAGATGACACTGGATTATTGAATACCATCATAACTCTCAGATAATATTTATCACAGCGCACGGCAGTGCGCGCGAGTGACGGAAGCAGCCACAGTAGCATGCTGAAATAATAAGTATACTTACATTTTGTCTCAAAATAAATAAAAAAATTTACTCAATTTATTAAAAACCATAGTTTAAAAGTATTTTTATTGATATTTCTTGTTCCTTCGAAACTCGATAAAATTAAATTTTTCTTTATTTGGAATAAAATTATAATTAAAAAATTATGCTGCAAAGCAACACTTTTCTGTAATTCCAATAAACACAGAACCCTGTTTCATATTTTTTCGGAGCTGCACAAAACTCTGGTCACGAAACAGCACCTCGGAACCCTGGTTTTTCCCGTTATTTTTTCCCGAATTATTTCATTCGGGTCGTAGTTTTGCAGCTTCGGGCCGTTCGGTTTTGCTTGCCATATTGGCTGCCATATTGTTCACACTGTCATCGCCATATTGAACACCCTGCCAACTAGCTGTCAACCCTAAGATATCTCACTTGTATTCTTCCACAATGGCCGGAACAACATCGTAAATGAAATGGAAAAAGTCATGGCTAATATTTTAATTTTTTTTCATAAAATGATGTGGGGAGTTGTAATTCGATGAAATCCATCATATAAGTTAAAAAGTGAATTTTGAATTTTTTATTAGTTATGACTTTTTGCATTTCAACGATGACGTTTGTTACGTCTTTTTGCATTTCAGGGGACGATATATATTTGTAATTATCAAACCAATTCAGTTGTGATAGAAAAATATTGCGATAATTGAAGAAATCGCATTACATTTACAGCCAAGCTCATACAAATCAAAGAAGACTTTAACTGCTTTATAAATCGAAAATTTGCATGGAAATTTCACTTTATTAAGCTCTTCAAACCTACTTTTTATGAATGAGGCCATTAGTCTACAGGACTTCGCTTTTGGGTCCCCACATATCCTCCGGCCTGTAATCATAAGTAATATTTTAGCACATAAGTAATATTTATGCATACATACGTTCTTATAAAAATTATTTGTTAACACACGCGTAAATAAATTACCACAGTTTTCAAAAAAACTTTATTATTTAAGAATTTGCATAAAATATAACCGATAACTACTGTTTTCTCATAAACCTTTGTTTTTTCATTAATCGTATACTCGTATGTATAGTATAGCCCATCTTTTTAAAGCCACTTAAATTTATTTTTTGTAGATTGCAATTGTACATACAAAGCTTTTGTTAAATGGTGTTTTGAATTTCCAAATGCTAATACGTCTTTCGTTTTCCTTTCATATTAACACATCCATAATGATAATCACATAATACACCAACCCATGCACATCAAAAACGTAACTTTAAATGGTTGTTCAATTAATGTGTTCCGATTCTCCCTGCAATATGCCGTTTGTTTTCAATAAATCATTTTGTGATTGTCTGGAATATAATTTAAAATGATCGCCGTCATCATACTCGTTAACTTCATGCCAACACAGGTAATCGCCGGATGTCTGAACGTGACCTAACAAGAATGGGCACAGCAGATTCAAAAAATTTTGGTCCCCTCATACCTAACACCCATTTATCAAATAGTAAATCGGTACCTGCACTACATCATCACACTGGAAGTGGCACTATTTGTAAGTCAAAATTAACTTATGTGTATAATTTTGTATAGTTTTATAGATAATTAATACTCTTTTTAGTTATTTTCTTAATCACTTAAAGTAGTTAATA
Source organism: Rhagoletis pomonella (assembly GCF_013731165.1). NCBI lineage: Eukaryota > Metazoa > Arthropoda > Insecta > Diptera > Tephritidae > Rhagoletis > Rhagoletis pomonella. The sequence goes on along the minus strand of NW_023458555.1, from coordinate 67,727,581 downwards.
ATAGTATACACTTTAAACTACATTCGGAAATATATTTCTCTTTTAGCCATGAACGCTTCGAAATCCCGCAGCACTCACAGCCTTGTCACCAATCCCAATACCAACAGCAATGTGGTTGGCGGAATCAGCAGCCTAAACAACAACGAACAAGGCTTTTATCAAAACCTAAGCGTTTACCGTGCACAAAATCAAAGCCAACCGATTTTAGCCGAAAGGTAATTGAAATCTAACAAATTTATCGAATTATCGAATTTGGCATATGTCTTACGAAACCACATATGAAAAGAAAACTATTGAATATAGGTTGCCTATAAACTTTCGGTCCAGGCTATGAGTAATTTAAGATAATAAAAAACGTGCTGAGCGCTCAAGTGCGCAGAAGTCTAGTCGTCATTAGGGATGGCAGAAAAAATTATAATAATCATATGATTAATCACAAGCAAAAAAAATTAATTGCAATTATTGAGAAATAATCGATTAGTCGAATTTTTAAAGGCATTTTTTTACAGTGCGTATTCCATAAAAAATTTCTAATTTTCTTTTTAATTACCCTTAAACAAAATAATACGAGTATTTTTAGCGGCGATAATTATTTATTGTTTAACCAAGTTTGCAAAAAAAAAAGTTTTGATATGCGTTTTGTTGTTAAGCGGTTGTGTTTCTCGGTGGCTGTAGCGCCAGCTTCTAAAAAGAGGCGCTCAGCAGGTACTAGGTTTGCCAACTTTTTCAAAAAAATTTGAAAAAAATATAGTGCACTTCAAATATGGCCGCTATTGCGAGTGGCGACTGGCAGTAGAATAGAAATTTGTCGATCGAGTCGATCACCTTTTATTTTGCTATTGTGTAACTTGATCGATAAAAATTTGTACTATTGTGAATGGTTGACAGAATTGTAAACAGCTGTTTGTTTGTTTACATTTGTTTTTTGAGTGTTTTATTTACATCATTTTTAAAATAATTACTTTTATTATAAAATTTAAAAAATGGACACAGTTGAAATATGGTTTAGTGATGAGGAAGATGATGCGGAAGCTAATAGATTAGTAGAGTTGGCTAAAGCAAGGAGGGAATTGCGAGATTCGTCGGATCCCTTGGACTTGGAAGGTGTATGTACATATGTGAGTTTTATGAATAGAAGTTGCGTTCCCCATGCTTCACGGTTTTTAGGCTTTACAAGATTTGCAGGAAAAGCTGTTTTCCTCATTAATAAACTTTATGGAAGTTTAAGAAATACGGTACGGTTAAGTTTTTTGTACAATGATGTTGGGTTTTTGTGTCCAAACGCGTGACCCGAGTTTAAAAACTTTAACATAACAACATAACAAGTGTATTGAAAGAATTCAACTTTAATTTAAAATAAAGATTTCAAATTTCCGAGCACTAGTCAATTAATAAATTATGCAGTTTTTTTGTATAAACTTTTGATGTTGGTTCTGCGCAAAAACACTGTGGATGGCGTAGCCGGAGTTATATGCACAAGATATATTGCATATCTTTCACAACAGAAGCGGAGCTACCGCCCCTACTCTTTCCGAAAATTCCTTTGATTATGTCCTCATTCTCCTGCATCAGCTTGACCAACCGCGCAAGTTACCTTTTGTTGCTTACAATTTTTGATCTGTAATTCAGACACATACGTATATAGGTATAATGCACAATTTTTTACAACTTCCAGTTTAATTGACTTACTTTTTATCCATTATAGTAACACTTTATTATGTAAATTTTATAAACGCAAACTCCAACGACTAAAAAACAGCAATAGAAGGATGAGCGATTAAAAAGTATTCACAGTCGCTAATTGAGCGACTAAGCGACACTCTCAATAGCATCGATAATCGACAATCGCTCAATAGTCGTTTATCTACTGCCAGTCGACATTCGCATTTGGGGTGTATATTTATGTATATAGTATTTCATTTAAAAGAAAAAGTAAAAACGTTTTTGATATGTACGTTAGGGCTGAGTAATTTGTTTGGAGCAAATTTTCGAAGAAAATGTATAGCAAATAGAAATTCTACAATTAATTCTGAGCAAAAATGGCAATTGAACTATATACCAAAAATGACGTTTGGCCTCGCAATTTTCAAACGAAACAGCATTATATTGTATGAAGAGACACACAAATTTTTGCAAATAGAAAATTAATTAATTAATAACACAGGTTTACAAAAAAAAGTGTATGCATATTAAAACAAACCTATATATCCTTATGTTATTCGAGATGCTGAATGCGAATCCGAGGTCCGTTAGCCTCCATCACGTGAGGTTCGTGGTCATTTGAAGGTCAAGTAGGGAAAAATTCATTGAATAAACCTGAAAATTCATCGGAATTTGACCTTGGGATGACCTGGGCATGACCTCCAGATGACCTTGAGGAATCAAGGGACCTCCATACTCGGTGTCAGTGACAACAAAAACAATTTTTTTTTTTGAATTTTTATTGAATACATTTTATGTCCTACTTGACCTTCAACTGACCACGAACCTGACGTGGTGGAGACTAACGGACTTCGGATTCGCATTCAGCGTGTCGAATAACATAGGGATATAGTTATAGGTTTGGTTTAATATGCGTAAGCTTTTTTTTTGTAAACCTGTGTAATTAATTTCGAAAAAATTATAATACACTGATTTTTCTTCTTTTTTTTGCTTAGAATCGAAGAATTCGAATATACCGTACACTTTTTCGAAATTAAATTACTCCGCCCTAGTATATATAACGGTGCCCATCGAAAATGTTTTTTTTGGAAATTTCAAGACCCTACCCCCTTAATTTTATCACTTTTATGAGAAATATTATTGCCTATTTTAATAGATTTTTTAAAGGTCATTTAGAGGTCGCGACCTGTCGATTTTGGTCAGAAAATACGATTTTGTAGATTTCAAAGATCGAATATGATCTGAGAAGAGGATATATACGCCTTTTAAATGATATATAAATCTATTGTTGGACTTGGATTGTTGGGATTTTTTATCGGGAAAAATAAAAAAAAGCATATTTCTCTTAATTTTTTAAATTTTTACTATCGATAATTTCGACAGTTTCAAAATATGTATTACTATCTAAAATTAAATTTATTTTTAAATAAACTGATAGCTCATTTATTGCAATCGCATAAAAATT
>NW_023458555.1:67719977-67724444 GCF_013731165.1 Rhagoletis pomonella | reverse complement strand
CAGTGTGACTAAGGAATTCATCAATATTTATTCAAAATTGATATATACAATCGCTCTTTAGCAAAGAAGTGAGTTTTCAGGAAATTTTAGGAAAATGGGAGTGGCACCGCCCACTTATATCATATATGTGTATCTCAAAAGCTACTTGACCGATCTCAACCAAAAGCCACGGGCTCCACCAACGTAACGGTAATTTCAAAAAACTCAAAGGTAGCTATATTTTAGAAGGAGTAGGTTTTGTCCGATTTCAAAAATATTCAAGATGGTACTTAAGGAGGCTAAGCGCAATGTGTATACCAAATTTGGTCGAGATCGGTGAAGTATTTAGTTTTTGGGATACACATACATATATGATATAAGTGGGCGGTGCCACCCTCATTTTCCTAAAATTTCTTGAAAAACCACTTCTTTGCTAAAGAGCGATTGTATATATCAATGTTGAATAAATATTGATGAATTCCTTAGTCACACTGCTCAAAAATCTTTAAGTCCGGTACATGAACAATATAAATTCAAGGCCGTATTTAAGTAAAGTCGCCTAACTTGGACAATTTTTATGCGATTGCAATAAATTAGCTATTAGTTTACTTAAAAATAGAAGTGATTATAGGTAGTGGTACATATTTTGTTATTTTGGAAATTATCGATGGTCAAAATTTAAAAATTTATATTTTATATATATATATATTTTAAAGGCCTATATATCCTCTTCTCAGATCATATTCGATCTTTGAAATCGAATCAAAAATAGTCATTCAAAAACTCATAAATCTAGAAAATCGTATTTTCTGACCTAAATCTAAATGACCCTTAAAAAATCTATAAAAAATAAGCAATAATATTTGCCATAAAAACGAGTAAAATAAGGGGGTAGGGTCCTGAAATTTCCAAAAAAAAAATTTTCGATGGGCACCCTAGTATACATATGTACATATTATGATATATACCTTTGCACTCTTGGTTTTTAATAATTCAGTGTTAACTATGAAAATATCATATGTCCTATCGCAACCAAAATTTAAATTTATATAAATCAAAAGTTCATTTTGTATGAGGGAGATAAAATAATTTTATGTGAATTTAGTAGTTCATTCTCAGTATTTTTAACAATATGTTGCTAACTGAAACTCACTATGACTTTTTACTTTAATTTACTTTAAAGTATATTTAATTTAATCTAGTTATTTCGGTATTTTATTTTAATACGCATTTTTTCTTGCAAATTACTGAAATATATTTATATTTATAACTTAACTAGCGAACTTCGTCACGACTAAATTTTTTATTTTTTTTTATGAAACTTTTTGGTCAACATTTTCACCAACAATTCACGTTTACGATTTTCATTGGCACATTTATCTGCCAAGATTATGGTTTGGTGGTCATTTGCCGCTTTAAATAAGCTAAGTTCTCCAACTGTGCAGCATTTCATGGCACGGTTATTCACAAAACGAAATAAATTTGAGGAATTTGTTCCTCTTCACTCCCTGGCGGCAACAGTGACCCGGTTCTATAGTGAATCTGTCCTAGAAGCTTTACAGTATAGTTGGTGGCAATTTCAAAATGGCTGCGAATAATTTTTCTACAAAAATGCAATATACATGTACTTATTTCAGACGAAATACCTTAAAAGCTTGGACGCATAATAATATTTGAAAATCACATCCATGGGGCCAATCGTAGCACAGGAGAGTTCGATATACTCAATGGCACAACAGGTCGATTTAACCTGACCTTCACGGCACCTTTTCTCACTTGACTATTTTTAGTAATAACTCGACTCCAGCGCCACTTCGCAGCACGTTTTTGCAATAGTATTGCTCTCACCATTACCAATACATATTTAAAATATTAGCCAAATTGGACATAAATAAGATTTTTAGTAATAACTCAACTACAGAGCGAACTGGCGGTTTAAATTGTGAAACTAAACCATCCAGATACCCACTCAAGCACACACAAAAAATTTCATTAAAATCCGTACAACCATTTAGGAGGATTTCACTCACAAACACACCCGGTAAAGATACATGTATGAAGAAAAAAAATATTTTTTGCCTAAAATATTAAATTTTTTTATTTTTTAAATTCATAAAAAACCCAAAACGGAAAAAAGGCAAGTCGTATTACTTTCACGCAAAGTCACATAACCTTTAAGCAAAATGAGACATAGATCATGAAAATCGATGGACGCGTTTCGCTTTTATTCACAATTAAGTGAAGGTATCTCATTTTGACAAGAATATTGATTTTATGTCAAAATGAGATACCTTCACTTAATTGTGAATAAAAGCGAAACGCGTCCATCGATTTTCGTGATCTATATATCATTTTGCTTAAAGGTTATGTGACTTTGCGTGAAAGTAATACGACTTGCCTTTTTTCCGTTTTGGATTTTTTTTCTTCATACAATTATTTTTACCGGCAAAACTGTTGATTATATAGAAAAACGTTATATGAACAGATTAAAGGAATTGTAATTTTTATTTTTTTTAAATTTGTTTGAACAAAATCGGACTAGTGGTTCTCGAGTTATGTCAAAAAAAAGACCATCAAAGGTGACAATTTCCCCTATATGATAGTTACTAACTTCAAATCGATATATCTCGATTCCTAGACGTGACCCAGCGAAACGCCGGGCCACGTATAACTAGTTTTTGACCGATATAACATTTCCCGTTGGTTTCATCCCATCCCGATTTTGACTGTCGCATAGTGTTATAAATACATTCAAAGATAGCTAAAAGTCGGTACGTTTGTAGGCCTCACGCCCCCCTTTTCAAATAGCCCCAATTTTTCCATACGAAGTTCCAGTACTGTTCAATGAATACTTTCAGAGAGTATAAGAATTCGGTTTGTATGGGAGGTGCTACGCCCCCTTTTACAATAGCTCCCATTTTTCTTCATGTGCATTCGATTGGTTTAATATATACTAAGTTCCAATAATTTACCATGGACATTTCCAGAGATATGCAGTGTGAAAAATTCGGTTTGTATGGGAGGTGCCACGCCCCCTTTTTCAATAGCTCGAATTTTTCTCCAAGAACATGCGATTGATTTCGTATTTCTCCAAATCAAGTTCCAGAGTTCTACCACGAACACTTCCAGAGATATGCAGCATGAAAAATTCGGTTTGTATGGGAGGTGCCTTGCCCAATTTTCCAATAGCTTCAATTTTTCTTCAGGATTATGCGATTGGTTTCTTATATCTCCATACCAACCTCCAGAACTCTACCATGAAAACTTCCAGAGATATGCAGTTTGAAAAATTCGGGTTGTATGGGAGGTGCCACGCCCCTTTAACAATAGCTCCAATTTTTCTCCAAGAGTATGCGACTAATTACGTATATCTCCATACCAAGTTCCAGAACTCTACCATGAACACTTCCAGAGATATGCAGTATGAAAAATTGTGTTTGTATGGGAGGTTCCACGCCCCCTTTTACAACAGTCCAAAATTTTCTTCACGAGTGTGCAATTGATTTCATATATAGCCATTCTAAGTTCCAGTATTCTACCATGAACACTTCCAGAGATATGGAGTATGAAAAAATTCGGTTTGTATTGGAGGTGCCACGTCGCCTTTACATTTAGAATTTTTTTACCCTAATACATACTGAAAAAATAGTACAATACTATATATTATACTACGGTTGGCAACCCTAGAAGACACCGAGGTATCAACTAAATGACAGCATTTCTTCGAAAGTCCGTAAAGTTTTGGGCAAACAGTTTTCATATCCTCCCAAGCGTCGATGATATTTCGCTTTAGTTCTAGGACTTGACAATTTAAATAAAACTTCATTTCATCTTGTGTGTGACCCGAATCCTCATCTTTTTGCCTTACTTTGTGTATAATAGATTTATGAGGGGCCCAAAGATCGAGCCCATTTTCTACTGGTTCTGATGACGATTCGCTACACGTTTTCATGAGAAGGTATCGAATTTTTGAAATGAATTTTTTAACCTCGCAGAGAGGGGTATTTGGCCGATTTAGGCGGCCAAAAGTCGAATTTTCCAAACACACTTTTTTTTTTTTTAATTGAATATAAGGTGAGAATATAATTCTTGACTAGATTCCGTTATTTTTTAATCCCCCTTTGCTTTAATTCGCTCGCACCGCGCTGTCAAAGTGCCGTGTTGATAATTGTTTATTTGGTTTTTAGATGTGTTTAATACAAGCCGAAGTTGTAAAAATCTGCTTTAAATCGTGTGTTCAGTTTTAAAATTATATTAAATTAGATAATTGTAAAGCAGAGAAATGCCATATAATCCAAATAGTTTAATACAAATATAATATGAAGTGGTGCCGGCAGAGCTACAAGGAAAAATATCGTATTTTTGCAAATTTTAATGGATTAGAGAAATGAACTACATTCATAAAGTTATTTAACACCACTCAACGGCGCTGAGATTCTTGCTTGGGTGTTATGCTTGACAGTTCATAGTTTGGAAACAAACTAAAAA
>NW_023458555.1:67718770-67719877 GCF_013731165.1 Rhagoletis pomonella | reverse complement strand
CTTGGGTGTTATGCTTGACAGTTCATAGTTTGGAAACAAACTAAAAAAACTGCTGAAAAGGTGCATTTGCTGTGCACTGACCAAGGAATTATTTACTACTGCCGAAAAATAAACCGAAAATACTGCTGCAGTACTGTAGCTGTTTTCTTTACATGTACAGGGTGTTCTGTAAAAGTGTTCAATGAGTAAAGGGGGGTGATAGGCAAGTCAAGACGCCCGACAACGTTAAGAGGGGGCCTGGGACGGTGGGGGAGGAGGGGTTCAATATAAAAATTTGGAGAGTTGCAGGGAGAAAATAGTTGTCAGTACATTTAGAAAAAAATTCTCTACTTAAGGGTAAGTTCTGGTAAAAATTTGCAAATAAGTTTTTAAGGCAGTAAAATCGTACGATTTTTTTTCTCAAACTATATATATATATGTATGTATCTCATTACTTTAACAATCAATTCTTGTAAATATGTATATATATATCCAAAGGTTTCTAGGAAACTGCTCTAACGATTCGGATGGAATTTTGTATTCAGATAATGTTTTTAATTTTAAGGGTACCTGAAGACAAAGTTGCCACGTATTCGAAATTATTTATAATTATTGATTCTAAGAAGACACAAAAGATTCACTAAAAAATTAAAGTTGAAAGACATTTCAAATAAAACAAACTACTATATACTATTTCTGCGTGTTAGATAAGGTGCAAATTATTTCAATAAGACTCAACATAATGGTTACTCCGTATAGTGTTGTTGTAATCATATGTTATTTTGATTTAATTTGGTTTTCTAAACAGGTAGCAATCCTACTAAATGTAATTGAAAATTAAGCCCTTTCAAAGCCGTTTTGGATGATACCCTTAGCGTAGTAATTCATTTAAATTAATTGAGTTAAATTTTTTGACAGGTGGCAAATCATCTCATCTTCCATATCCATATTGTTAAAGTTAATCTTACCTATCATATATATTGAATTTAATTTTTAAGCAAGTGGCAGCCCTGTTAAAAATAGTTTCAAACTATAACCTTATTAAACTTTTCAGTCTGACACCAATATTGTTTGTGCGAGTTTTACGCATAGATGAATTTCTGCTAATTCGGGGGTTCATTTTGTTCC
>NW_023458555.1:67715631-67718670 GCF_013731165.1 Rhagoletis pomonella | reverse complement strand
TTTTTTTGTGTAATAACAGTAATGCTAAGAAGATCACCATTACTGCAAATGTATGCCGTCGATTGAAAAAGACAGCATACTTTGTATGTGATTTATTTATGTTTGTAAAAGTATTCTGTGAATTCACATTACCAAATTTTTTTGTTTTGTATGTAATAATATGATAGTTCACTAAGGGGAGCTACAACTGAATGGTTCACTCAAAAGAACTAAAGTGCCAAACTCTAATACTGAGTAAATCAGCCATTCACACACTTGAAGGACGAAATTCTGTCACTCAGTGCTGTTATCGATCTATCTATGTATGGCTGACTTCCAAAACGTCAATTGCATTGCATAAATACAAAGCATAATGTTCGATAACGCCGAACCACAAATGTTTGACAATGTATACTTTTCCAAAACGCATCCGAAAAGTTATCGAAACGCATTGTTAGAGTAATCAGCGCATCAGAAACAAAGTTGATGCTTCGTTTGTTTTTGGTTGCGATTGGCGTTGTTAAAATGGAAATTACGAAATGGTATTAATTGTTATATTGAATATACAAAATATGCAATGTATGTGGTTGCAATGTTTCGCAACTTTGCATATACAAGCAGTTTAAATACCGCAGTAGAACAGTATCCAAACATTTTATTAGTATGTCTTGGAAGTCAGCATATCTATCGCCGCAATAAAGATACCGCACGAATTTTTCCTTGGCTTAAAGTTGTATCGTCGATATTTTTGCGTCTATATGTTGCAAGCGTACATCAAATTCATAGACGCGATTTTTTTTTTTGATTTTGACAACTTTTAGCTGTTTCTTCGTATGTCAAAAAAAAAATTCTATTGGACTCTATATAAGATTTCTAAACAATCAATAACAATCCTCAGGGTTATAGTTAATCTTTGCCAAGGTTTGCTACTCGAAATGTCAGAAGGGGGTACATTTCCCTCGCAATACCCCGAGCTTGATTTTTCACAATATTTTTATGATCATCGTCATATCCATATCAAGGCTTTTGTAGTATCAGCGAGATATGACCAGCGGGTATCACACAAATGTTTGAGTTTATAGATGTTTCCAAGCCGCCAATTTAGTACTCAAAATGTGAAAATGAAGACGTGAAAAATACAAAAAGTTCCTCTAAAAAATTGACCACCTTGGGGCGTGCGCGGACCGCTGCTTTCCGATCAAACTCAGAGAATGAACACAGCATGGAATGTAAACAGCATCGCTATTCTCTTTGAGTATCAGAGCTTGCATTTTTTTTGTATTTGCTGCCCATTTTTGGCGCGGTAATCCGATATGTCAATGTCGTGTTTCTTGAAAAACAGTAGTAGAGCATCCGTCATTTCTTGTCCAGACTGGCTACAATTGGAAATAAACTGTTCGAATGGGCTGAGGGCCTCCATTTATCTTACAGTTACGGATAATTGATCCGAGGTGTGCCGGATGAGGCTTTGAGTCAACAGAATAATAACGGTATTTTCTTTTTTGCACCCGTGCAATTACTTGCAGAAGTACTTTTTGTCCGATTGAAGTTTTAAGTTCTTCGCATATACATAGTAGATATCGTGCCCGCGTCCCACGTTTCCTTGTTGCATGATGTGTTCATCGAAAAATGGGCTAGATATTTAATACCTGACAGCTATTTTATACCTCGCGTCGATAATTTTCTATCTCGGTGATCGGTTGCTACATTTCTTGGTTTACACAAGCTAAGTTATGAGAACAAGTGGCATATACCAGAATTGAATCGGAATAATTCTTTCATTTGTCCGGAAGCTAGCTTAAAATCGAAATTTCCACGCGATGAGCAAGTTAAATAAAAGCTTGTAAAAAACAACGAAAATATGTAAAACTATAAATGAGCAGTTTTTTGTAAAGTTTTTCATAAGATTATTTTATTAACTACAGTTGAGGTCAAGGCAAAATTTTAAACAAACCACAATTTATAATGCTTTATTTATTTGATCGATATTTCGACTTCAATCTGTAGTTATCTTCAGGACTGCAAAAATAATAGTAAATTGTCACATTGTAAATTATTACACAATATGAGCACGACTTACTCTTACGGTTGCGCCGGTTCGACTAGTATCATGTGTGTTTTCTAGGGTGTTTCGACATAACTACCACGGAACCGTAACATAAGTTTTGTCGAGAAATTACTACCATTCATGAAAGATATGTCAGAAACAAGTTTCACGATAATTTTTTATTAAATGAGCCGCTCACTGCAAAAATTTACTAACTCGACTTTTTAAAAAATCTTAAATATAAGTGTGTTTTCTTTTAAGTACATGCTGAATGAACTGTCGATTTTCAGTTTGAAAATGAGTACATGCTGCATAATGCTGCATTAGGAAAACGTTTTCCTATTAACGAGAACTTCTTCTTTCGCTTCTAATCGCTGGATGCTATTTCTACCCAATTTTCGCGAGTTATGAATAACACGGTGCACAGTGGTCGGAGAAGCTATGTTTTACGCGAAAAATTAGAAGGGCTGTTACGATTATAATAAAAATGCATCATCGTAGTATTTTTATTATGCTAAATCTGGATATGCCATAAAATTTTTAGTTTGACAGTTGACAGCTGTCAAATCAACTGCTAATTTCTCTTAAAATAAGAAATCTTTTTGAAAATACCACTTATTAGGTTTTTAGGCACGCTAGTCACGGATTTTATGTCAAATTAAAAGTTTGACAGTCGACAGCTGTCAAACGGGCTGTCAATTTTTATAAAAATCAGAGTCTTTTTAAAAACGTTACTGATAAGGTTTTTAAACATGCTCATCACGAATTTTACGCCAAATTAAAGCTTTGAGAGTTGACAGCTGTCAAATTGACTGCTGATTTGATAGTAAGAAAATGTTTATTTAAATGCTACTGGTAAGGGTTTTAGACACGTGAAATTAAAACCTTGAGTTTTGACAGCTGCCGAATTGGCTGTCAATTTCTCTAAAAATAAGGAGAACTTCCAAACAAATTCGAGTTCTATATTACGAAATTTTTTCCATTATCGGAGAATACGCGTTGTGGGAGGCCGC
>NW_023458555.1:67714214-67715531 GCF_013731165.1 Rhagoletis pomonella | reverse complement strand
ATTTAAACAAGAAGATTTTTTCTGTACAAATGTCCCACCCGTGACGATGGAATCGCCCATAAGTAAAAATTTTAACTTGAAATAAAATGATTAAATTATCATACTAGAGCAAATTGGATAACTGTGAGGCGATTGTATTTTTATGACAAGCTATTTTTCATGACAGTAATTCACTTGAAGGTTTGCCATTGCCTGCCGAGGGGCGACCGCTACGTAAAAATACGGCACTCCCAGCGTCCAAAAACACAATAAAAACATCTCAAAAGGCTTTCAGAGGCCTCAAAACGGTCACTGGAACTCAAATCAACCAACTGGTCCCCAAATGGTACGAAAGTCTCTAATAACTAATAAGTAAGTAACTAATCCCTCCACCAAACTTACCCACTGAGAAAAATAGTTTGTCTCTGTCTAACCCTTTGAAATTTTTTGCTGGGCTGTGCGTTACATCGCAAATTTTACTTCTACCGAAACCAAAGATCAGTGTTGGCACTAATCGATTGATTTTTTAATCTATTAGTTAATTCTATTAAGTTCAATCCGATTACAGTTAATCATGATTAATTTTAATCTGATTAAACAGATAATCGTAACCACGATTAAAAAAATTAATCTTTAATCATTAACCCTTAATTTCATTAAGTAGGTTTGGTGAATAATTAATTTGTGCTAGAATTTTCCTGTGCACACAAGCCCAGTTAATCGGGTATATGGCTAAGTCGGTTTTCCTCATCAATCTAAGCAATTTGGTGTGCATTTTCTTTAAGATCTATTCCAACAGACGTTTTACAACCTATCTTTTAACATCCCTCTGCACATGTGCGCTGGGTTGTAAAAGTTCCCAGTTTGTGTATTACTAATAACAATAATTATGATTTTTTTAGATTATTAATAATTACTATAACTGGTGTTTGGTTTCAAATTGGAACAACTTAATCCGATTTTCTTTTTAATTGGATTAAAACCTAATGATTTAAAATTAATTAATCGTAATCGCAACCAGCGATTAACGATTACAAAAATTTAATCATTAATCGTTCAGTTGATTACGATTAATTACTTTTAATCGTCAATCGCGATTAACATTTTAATCGTTAATTTTTAACCATTAATCAGATTAACATTTTGCCAACACTGCCAACTGATGTATACATACTAGGGTCCTTTTTTGCGACTATTATATTTTGTGGAAAACATCTAAAAAAAACTCCCTGAAAATTTGAGCCTTTAATATTAACTTTAAGTACTCGCCCGAGGTGTGCAAAGATTTCCCATATAAAATATACGTAAACTTTGATTTTTGTTTAACCCTACAGCTTA
>NW_023458555.1:67711781-67714114 GCF_013731165.1 Rhagoletis pomonella | reverse complement strand
TGCACTTGTCGAGTTACAAAACGTCGAAACCGGTGAGTTTACAGTGGTGAGAGCTTTATTGGACCAAGGTTCCGAGGGAACCATAATCTCCGAAAACACCGTGCAAACTCTACGGTTAAAGAAAAATCCAAACGCAACCGAAATTCTTGGCGTGGGTAATCACTCAAGCAACTATTGCCGTGGCACGGTTTGCTTCAATCTGCGCTCACTTACGAATAGCAAATTCAGCACTTTAGTCGAGGTTGCTTATGTTTTAAATTCAATAACATCCTGTTTGCCAACAACTAACATAGTGCCTCAATCGTGGCCACATCTGCATGGTCTTCCTCTGGCAGACCCTTCATACCACAAATCCAGCAAAGTTGATTTGCTTATTGGTGCCGATCTATTCGCCCAAATCATTTTACCAGGAGTGCGGCGGGGCTCTCAGTGCCAACCGACGGCACAAAATACCCAACTAGGTTGGATTCTCTCCGGTAGCATAGCTCAACCATACGCAAAATCAACACAATTTCGCTGCTGTCATTCCACACTTGAATTGGAGAAGCTTGTAAAGCTTTTTTACGAGCTTGAACAAGTGCCGTCTCAACGAATACTCTCTGATGAGGACCAATGGTGTGAAGAGTTCTTCCAACGCACTCATACCCGTCTAGAAGATGGCACGAATATGGTAAGATTACCCTTAAAATCAATTTTTGATCCAAATCAGACTCTAGGTCGATCAAGGCAAATGGCTTTAAATCGCTATTATCAGCTCGAGCGTCGTCTAGCTGCTAACTCGGAATTTCGCCACGGTTATTCCAGTGCCGTTGAGGATTACTTCAACCTCCAGCAAATAACCCCAGCACTTTCCACCGAAGACCAACATCAAGTCATTTCATCCACAGGCAAACTGACCTTCACGTCTTGTGTCCTACCACACCACGCAGTCATAAAGGCGGAAAGTTCCTCCACGAAGTTGCGCGTTGTTTACGACGCCTCATCGAAGACATCAAACGGCAAATCGCTGAACGATTTACTTTGTGTGGGACCTCCCTTACTCAATGACTTATCAGCTGTCATACTAAATGGGAGAACCCACAAATATGTGTTTACAGCAGACATTCAGAAAATGTATCGCTGCATTCGTATGCACCCTGATGATGCTCAATACCAGCGAATTCTATGGAGACGTGACAATGGTCACATTGAAGAATTTTGTTTGACAACAGTCACTTTTGGCACTGCGTCGGCGCCATTTACCGCCATCCGGGTTCTGCATCAAATTGCCGTGGATGAAAGACAACGATTTCCATTAGCAGAAAGGGTAATAAGGCACGAAATGTACGTGGACGATGTCCAAACAGGTAGTCACTCATTACAAGAGGCGTTGAAAATTCGTGAACAACTCAAAGGTGCTCTTCTATCAGCTGGCATGGAGCTCCGAAAGTGGGCAAGCAACCATGATGCCCTCTTGCAGTCCATACCCTCAGAGCATCGATCCAATCAAGGGCCACTTCAACTCAATGCCAATGAAGCCATTAAGACACTTGGTCTGTTTTGGACCCCTACAACAGATACTTTCCATTTTAAAATGAAATCGGATATTGACTCTAATCCAACGAAACGTTCTATACTTTCCACTATTGCCCGACTATTTGATCCGCTTGGATTCATCACTCCGGTAATAGTATCAGCGAAAATGATATTGAAGCTGGTGTGGACAACAAAGGTAGATCGCTCGAACGGCTACACAACGGGATTGCAGTGGGATGAAACACTTCCAGCCGCTCTGAGTGACCGTTGGCAGAAGATTGTGCAAAATTTAGCTACTATTCACCGAATAACGATTCCAAGATACATCAACTTCGCTCCTGAAGATATTTCATCTGTCGAATTGCACACCTTTTGCGATGGCTCATCTTCAGCTTACGCAGCTTGTACTTACATAAGGCTGCAGTATGCAGATGGCGCAACTCACACCCATTTATTAGCCGCAAAAAGCAAGGTAACTCCAGTAAAACCTCTCACCATGCCGAGAGTGGAACTATGCGGTGCGATGTTAGTAGCAACACTAGCCACTTGGGTAAAGCAAAACCTTCGCATACCAATGGAGACCGTTCATATGCACTTCTGGACAGATGCAACTGTGGTCCTTTGTTGGATACGCGGGGACATAGACCGTTGGAAAACGTTCGTGGCAAACCGAGTTGGCAAAATCTTAACGTTAACAACACGGAAGCAGTGGCATCACGTTGGTACCCTCGAAAATCCGGCAGATTGTGCAACACGTGGCACGACCGTTGCCGAACTCGGCAATCTGAATATTTGGTGGAATGGACCAACATGGCTAC
>NW_023458555.1:67711514-67711771 GCF_013731165.1 Rhagoletis pomonella | reverse complement strand
GTCGTCTGACTGGTTGTCTCATCTCCAATCTCGGCCAAAGTGGCGCCAACAAGAAGCCAACTTGAAAATCAACGAACTGGTTTTAATAAAAGATGATCGCTTACCGCCACAGCAATGGATGTTAGGAAGAATCATAGAGCTACATCCCGGAAATGACAAGCTAGTTCGGGTAGTTACTTTGCGTACAAAGATCGGTATATGCAAACGCTCTATTTCAAAACTTTGCCGCTTACCAATCACTTCTTGCACCGAAGAAA
>NW_023458555.1:67710354-67711414 GCF_013731165.1 Rhagoletis pomonella | reverse complement strand
GACGAATATATTTGTGTTCGTATGAAATAGTAGCTTATGTCGGGAGGCTGGCTTTAGTAAAATGTACCATTTCCTATATTCTTTAAACCACAAGAAATTTTTTTATGAAACTTTATACGAATATTGACTTGCTAGCATCGCCATTAACATTACCGTCTTTTACGTTTATTTTCCAAGAGTTCTTCAATGACTCGGCGCCAGGGAGTCTTTCGCAATCGTATGCTGCGAATGGTTCATTATACTAAAGCCAGTCTTCCGACATAAGCTACTATTCTATACGAACACAGATATGTATACTTCCTAATAGACTTGTAAAATGCTTGGTACGCTCAAATCTGGCATCGCTGCAGCAAGTACAGCGCCAGTGAAACAGTGTTGATATTTTAAGTACAATTATACTTTTTTCAGTACAATTAATTTTAAAATGTACTAAAGTACATTTTGCCGATTTTAAGTACAATTTCAACATCAAAAATACATTTTGTACCAAACGCTCAAATCCCTTCTAGCACTTTGATTCTTAATCCGTTTACATTTAAGTAAATGGATATACCTATATTTCATATTTGCTACAAAACGAAATTATGAATTGTAATTTTGAATGTAAACGTGATTGTGAACAGTAATATTAGTGATGTGCGTTATGGTGACTGCTATTTCTTATCACCGGCGGGTGAAATATCCCTCATCGCTATTTATTTTGAAAAAATCGTTGGAAATGCAGTTTACTTAATGGCGATCCTGCAGAAATAGAAGTAATTGAGCAATTCGGGGGTTGAAAGTAAAAAAATTATGTAAATTCCATGCGTTGAAATTATAAATTTCCCTTCAGGATTTTATCGATAGTGATCTCATTTTATGTTCACTAATATGAACTGACCTATATAGTGTATTAATGTTTTATCATCATTGACTTCATCTTTGACCAAATTACACGGTCGCCCGGTATTTATTTTATTTTTTTAAATAATTTTAATTATTTTTTTTATAAAATTGTAGCTCATTGGCAAACGAAAACCTTGCAAATAAATCGAAACTTGAAAGAATGAAAAAAATCAAC
>NW_023458555.1:67709351-67710254 GCF_013731165.1 Rhagoletis pomonella | reverse complement strand
TACCATTGATTTTTTGAATTTTTCTGTTTACGGTGTTGCGCACTTTCTTCCATATAACGAACGTACACATTTTATATTAAATGGATGAATGCGCGTGTAGCGTTGTTTTTTATTCCAATATTTTAAATTAAGCTTAATTTTATAGTTTTTCTTAGACAATGATAAATGATGTACACAAATTTCAGTATGAAAAAAGTGCAACACCTTCAACGAAAAAAGTTCTCAAAAGTCTACGCGAATTGAATGTACTATCTCGATCATTTAAACATCTCGGACTCGCCCACCACTAAAAATGATTATTTAAATCTTAAGTATATATTAAATGATGTTTAATATTTGCTTTAGAGATAAAATTTCGACAAATTTGTTTAAACAAAAATGTTAAGCGCATATGCAGAATGTGGAAGCGAGATTCTTCTGCTTGCGTTTCTATGTTTATATCATTTATCAGTTTAAGCACATACGACTACGATATAAAAAAAAAATTATTTTTAATTGTGGATTCGAAAGAAATATTTATTAGTTGCATTGAGTTACGCAAAAAGAGTGCCGAAAATCAATCGATTGTGCTGAAGGTGCCGGCTGCTTCCGAAAGGGCCGAAAATGGCACAATTCACACAATCTCACTATTCTGTTGACTTCGCCCGGCTAGCCAAACAGAGAGCGTTCCGAAATAAGGATCCGAAATGAGTCTTAATTTTGAGCTTGTTAGGATTGCTTTTTTATAGGCTGCAAAAAATGCACCTTTTTCTGAGGGCTTTTGGAGTGATGAGCGTTAATGCTCATTTATGGGAGAATTTTTTGAGCATTCATCTAACGGGACTTAAAAAGAATTTGCAGCGGCGTCTTGCTAAGCGAACTTTATATAAACAGTTTAAAGTCAATCCTTGAGCCGTTCCGCGT
>NW_023458555.1:67694379-67709251 GCF_013731165.1 Rhagoletis pomonella | reverse complement strand
TAATGTTGATTATTTTAATTAAGTCCTAAGATAAGTTTGTGAATCTTATCAGTGTTCTATGTAAGAACCAAAAATCAATCCCCTCGCCAATTAGAACTTTTGCTTTAAAAGAAAAATATACATAGCGCATTTACTCAATACTTGGTCTGGCATCCCTGTTTGAGCATTGATGTGCTCAGCTCACTGTTGCCAAGGTTGTGCATTTTGCACTAAATTTAGTGCTTTTGGGAAACCAAAAAGCGAAAATGATTGGAATTCAATGCTTGGTGCGGTATTTAGTGATGCTTTTTTAATTTAAGCACACCGAATGCATAGGTACATATGTATGTATGTGAACACTATACACTAATATTCTACATTAAGATGGAATTCATTTACTGAATAAAATGTGAGGAATAGGTAAATTAAATATGTTTTGCGTTGTTATAAATGTATTGAAATTAATTTATTAATAAAAACGTGAGGAAATGGATATGTATATACACTTTTTACTGAATCAAACAAATTATTAAACATGATAATAAAAACTTGGCGCGTTTGTTTTGGAAAAATTGGCTGTATCTGGTGGCCTGATGCCACACTGGCTCAGTTGTCGCAAAAGTACACATACATACACGCATTTTTACTTGAAAATAAGTGTGTAGTGGTTAATATGTATACGATGCCATCTCCGTACAGCACACTTCACCTCGCCTAGCACGCTTGCGTGCTTGCAGTTTGCCCGCGACGTCGACTGCGTGCACCTCTGCTGTGCATCCCTACTCTAAACTAACTGGGAATTGAGTCGACATCCCTACGTGAAGCTCTAAGAATTCGAAACGGCAGAGGATTGGCTGTAGAAGAAAACATACACTCGGAATCAGAACTATCTGGGAAAGTTGTGAATCTCTGATTGCCTTCTCGCTCGGGTTCCGGTTTCCCTGTCGACGATGATCTCAGGGGCATCTTGGAGTCACCACCCCCTTCTGTCCACACTTGAAGCAGAACACATTCCGAATCGCTTCCTCGCGATAGATGTAAGAGTGTCCCATCTTGTCACAGTTCCAGCACTGTATTCTTGAATAGTCCGGTTTCCTAGTCCTCTTCAAATTTAGCGCTTCCACTTGTGGATCAACTTCTCCATCCATTCCTCCTGTCCATTCATCCGCTGTGATAGTCATGATTTCGTTGACATGCCGTCTTGAATAGTTCGGTACCCGGCTCCTGGTTTCCTTCAGGATCTGTTGGCCTTTCCTAGCAACGTCACGTAGGTCATGTAGGGTTTGCGCACCAGCATTAAAAAGCTTCAACTTCAGGCTGAGGTCATTGGGTGCGGTTTGAGATGCAGTTACCAATGCACTTAATGTGTTCATATTTTCCCGCATTGTTCTCATTTCAGCTCTCATTTCTTCTTGCGAAGTACGTAAGAGCTGATGAAGCACCCCTACCCACGAATCTCCTGCCGGCGGTCCGCCATTAGAACGTCTACTTCTATCTTCTGCAGTACCTTCACCAAAAACGGTATTCCCTGGCAAAGACCTATCATTTTCCTGTCTTTCCGAAAGCATTGTCATGGAGGTAGCGGAAACATTCTGGATCGAAGTCACAGGTGGTGTCAAGTAAGTTTGAAGTTTGACTTGATAGCCGTTAAGTCCCGGAGCGGGGTAATGGTAAATATCAGATAAGTAGTCGCAAAATGTTAAGAACAGGTAGGAAAAGCAGGTAGTTAAGTCAAGGTGTAATTCAGGTAAGTGGTTCAAGTTAGCCTAAGGTACTTATAGTTAAGTCTTAGTTTCTGGTTTTATTTTCTCTTTAGGTCTTTAAAGTATTTGCTTGAAATCTTCAATTTTCTTTTTCCTTTTTAGATTTATTTAATTGGTATAGTTATTATTATTATTATTATTTATTTGTATTGTTATGTAGTGGCCATTTGTTTATAATAATTTCTAAAATTTTTCCTTTTAGGTTTTAATTGTCGTAAGTATTAAGTCGCGGGTTTGTTTTGGTTGGTTTCACTTTTAATTCAAGTTAATTTAGCTTTATTTCATTTTATTTTACGTCATTGGATTTATTTTGTTTATTTAATTCAATTTTAGGTTAGCTTAATTTGCTTTCGCTTTAATTGTACAAGTGCACCGATAAAACGTATATCTGGCAAACAAAATGACAAATTGTAGCCAATATTTTTTGCCTGTGGTCGTTGGAGTAGTTGTGTAACAAAACTGGTCAAATGTCATATTTATCAACTTTGATAAAAATGGCTTTAAACGTATTATTTCTTAAGCTATATAATCGAGCAGTTATATAAGTTCCCACTTCTACTTGACCTTTGACGTACGTCAAAGAGAACATAGACTTTTTACAAATATATATTTTTTGTTTGCTCTTCTTTTAATACCTGCATTTCTTTCTTTATTATGATTTTTTTGGACCAATCTTAAAAAAAAAACTACAGACATAAAACAAGAAAGTGTGCACTGTAATTTTAAAACAAATTGTCGTGATTTGCTCATGATGTTACATATCATCACCTGAAATGCAAACAGACGTAACAAACATCGTCGCTGAAATACAAAAAGTCGTAACTAATAAAGAATTCAAAATTCAGTTTTTGATTGATATGACGGATTTCATCGAATTTCAACTCCCACATCAATTATGGTATTGTTACGTCTTCTTGCATTTCAGGTGACGATATATTCCATTCAATCATTTCAAATGTGGCTCTTTGGGGAATTTATTTTAAGGAAAAATTTTAAAAACAGTAATTTTGTTTACTTGTTGGGAAATATTTTTTCATAGATATAAATATTGGATCCTTGCCTACAGGCCTCTGTGGTAAAACTCTCCCCTACGTCTCCCTTCTTTGCTATTTGAAGTTAAAGATTAAGCTCCCACAATAGGGAATTCCAGCAGAAATCTTCAACATTTAGCTATAAAGAGAATCGATACTGAATTTGTACAAAGCTATAGGTCCGACCTTGAATTAGGTAAGAATTACGTAACTATCTGAAACCCTCATCATTCGTGATTCCAATAATTCTAATGATTAAAAAAAACGGGGTGCTTTTAAAAAAAAAAACAATATTCTGATTCGATTCGGCTGGCAGCCAGGATCTTAAAAACAGAATCTTGTTCAAGGTTTTCATTTCTGGAAAATAATAATTTATTTTCCATATCCACCTATCTAGCTCGCTATATGCACAAATTTTTCAAACCAGTCGCAGAAGACTCATTAAAATGAATTACAAAAACTAAAATCGAAAAACGCTGATGACGTTACAAGTTCTTCAAATTCTGAAACTGCTAAAGGAATGAGAATGAAGAATTCTTTTAAAAAAAGCTTCAGAAAAACCTGACACATCTGGTTTGGTTTGTAAGCGCTGTTTAAACAACGATCTCGTCATTATGCTAGATTCTTCAAGTGAACATGAAAGTCAGGAGGATACATCCGACATTTGCAGCCCCGATGCAATTCTTATTACTTCTTATTAAATAAAATTTTCAATTTTTAAATTTAAGAGCTAAGTAAAATAAACATTATTAAAAATTACTAACTTTATAAAATTTTTATTTACCTAAATAACTTAGTTTACTTGCCTGGTTATTTCTCAAAAATACTTGACATCCGCATTCGCATTCGCATCCGCGGATGTTAGCTGTTAGACATCCGCATCCGCATTCGCAACCGCGGATGTCTAAAATTTCACATTCGCAACATCCCTAATATGTATATGTATGTATGTGTATATGTACATACATTGGTGTAAGTAGCTGTGTGCATATACACTGGTACGTACGTACCCTGTCAGAACCAAGTAGACAGCCTTACAACTAAAAACTGGATAATTAGTTAGCATTTGATTACTTTGGAACAAAAGCAGCAGAGAAACGGTTAGCTGTTTATATCGTGACTGTTTTGTAATTTTAACCATTAATTCCGAATTCTCTTAGCCAAAAGCCTTTAAAGATAGTTAGAATCAAGTGCGGAATCAAACATCGCCGTGTCATTACAACACACGCTTGTACTACTTACAAAAAAAAAATTTTTCAGTAATGTCCGTTACGTGGGGTATATACTCAAATCAGGACAGGTCTATAAATCATATACGTATGTATACTACTTAGTAATATATATGTACATAGAGTACTTATCCTGTGTTAACTTTACAAAGAAAAGTTCTGGTTTTTGTTTACGTGTTTGTCTGTTCTTAGGTTTTTCTTTCTTATTTTTTTAGGCGTACCTAACTTTTATCAAAATTGCTGTATATTACACATTTAATATTAAAACTTAATCATATCAAGTTTCCTCTCTTCCTTCTTTTTGTATGTAAGTTGGGTGTTTCAAAAAGAATAAGTGTGTTTCCCTTTCTCTGCCGCTGTCGTTGCCGCCCGGGTGCTTACCCCGGTTGATGACGTTGTTTTTGTGGTCGCCTTATGCGGTCCTGTTGCTGACGTGGCAACCGCTCCTATGGCGGGTTGCTGTTGCCGTTACCGCCCGGATGCTTACCCCGGTTGATGACGTCGCTGTTATGCGGTCTTTGTTGATGGTACCGCCCGGTTGCTTACCCCGGTTGATGACGTTGTTTTTGTGGCCGCCTTATGCTCCTATGGCGGGTTGCTGTTGCTGTTACCACCCGGGTGCCTACCCCGGTTGATGGACGTCGCTGTTATGCGGTCCTGCTGTTTGCTGCTATTGCTGAGGCGCTGTTGTTGTTGTCTGGGTGTTGCCGCTGTCTTTGCCGCACGGGTGCTTACTCCGGTTGATGCTAGTATGGCTGCTGCTGGGGCAGCCGTTGAGAAAACGAAGTGTAGCCTAAATCAGACCCGAGCACCTGGAAGGGAAACATTATTACGATTCAGAGCGACTCAGATCAGATCTCATGAAACATTCTTCAGTCAGAAACCCTCACAACAGTTGACGGGAAGCACCTAATCACGGGGCACCGAAATCGGCTCAACCGAACTGGGCATACATGCTTTATTTCGGTTTTGTCATATGCATTATCTCGGTTTTTTCCATATGCACAACTTCAGGGTGCTCCTAGTCACCCGTAAAACGACTTTGTGGTGTGGAGTGAAAGAAAAAGAGGTGCACAACATCCCGAAATCGGGGCACCAACACACCACACACCAACATGAGGCCAATACGAGCCTTCAAGCGTTTGCTGGGTTAACTTGTTGACTGCAAGGTGTATGTGTACGCTTTCCTGCTCCAAGTTACTCCATCCCAATAAAAGAAAGGCTGGAGCAGAAATCGTGCTCAAATGGGGGCAGAAGTAGGGTAAGTTGGAGCAAGGAGGCTCGCACGGAACACCACGTACAGTTCACTACCCCGCTTATGCTTATGAATATAAAGACGACTTACCTGGTTTGTGGCTGTTAAAGATGGTGCTGGTTGTCCTTCCGCGAGGTCGGTGGTGGTTGGTGGTGATAGGGATGCGTAGCAGGACCCCCGTTGGTCTTTATGATGGATGGTGGAGTGCCATTCACCACAGTGGAATTTTCCATTTCTTCTATCGCTTAAGGAGCGACTTAATTGTTCCCCCTTTTCGTTTGTTTTTCTTTCAAGGCAATTCACTTTTCAATTGTATCTCTTTTTTTGTCCTTATCGCGTTAAAAGCGATTTAAATCTTTTCCCTTCTTTTAGTTTTATATAAACGAAATTAACTTAAACTTTTCGTCACCTTTCACTTCCACACTACTTGCTGTCGATTCCAGAATGTCATGGCCGATTGCGGGGTTGCCAGCAGGTTTTATACTCTTGCACTGCGGAAAATTAGGTATTCCATTTGGAAGAATAACGGGCACTGCGTCATGTGGACTAGTCCCGTTACTCTTCCAACTGGAATTTGCCGCAGTGTAAGAGGGAATGTCAAAAAAGTATGTTCGAGACTGTCCGGGGTTACCATGACCCTGGTGAGTAGTCCAAAAGCTTTGTTCCCTTACTGGCCGTCTTCACAGGATACAATTTATTGTTGTTCA
This sequence comes from Rhagoletis pomonella, assembly GCF_013731165.1. Lineage (NCBI taxonomy): Eukaryota > Metazoa > Arthropoda > Insecta > Diptera > Tephritidae > Rhagoletis > Rhagoletis pomonella. The sequence continues at coordinate 67,703,287 of NW_023458555.1, read as the reverse complement.
GCTATCTGTTTGTTTGCTAGATATAAGTTATATTAGGGCGATATTTGTGCAGGTTTTTATATCTTGACATCCGCGTTTGGCAAGTATTTTTACCGGACTTAACCGCTAAAAAACAATCTTTGAAAATCGATAGTTTACATCCAAGAACACAATACCAAATGATCCAACGGAATACAGCTCAACTTTTGCTTCTATGGGCCGTGCCAATTGATAGAATGGGGGAATCTTTGACGGATCAGCATACAAATTTGACATTTCTTGTGGTGATTACGGACGTCAGAATTTTTTCTAGCTCATGGGGCTAGGTAAAATTTGACCGCTTCTAAATGTGTATATACATAACCTTGTTGGTGATAGTAGAGCTAAAATCGAAATGGAAACCAATGAAAACCACAGAAAACGTACGTTACTTGCAAGTATAACTAGATGTAAATTTTGACAATTTCAGCAGCACGCACAATTAGAGCTTTCGCACATGCGTTTGTTACGTATGTTTTTTCACTGTAAATATTTTACTTTGCGTTTGACACGGCAAATCTCAATTTATTCGGACACCAGGCAGAAAAAGTTATAGATTGGCACTGGCCCTATATCAGAATAACGATAATGTTTCCGCCAGAATGTTTTAGTACAAAGGAAATCGTATCTGTCAAACTACCAAGTTACTGCAATAGATGCCAAGATATAAGCCGCGATATGTATTGTGCTTCACATTCCAAGAGATGTGTCAAGTTACAAATTCCATCCTGTGAAGACGGGCAGTTACAGACAATTGTCACAAGCCATCACTAGCCTCCGCTGGAAAGCGTTTATTAACAAACAAAAAACCAACAAAATAGTGAAAATCAGCGAAAGCTGTCCGCAAAGAGACACAGCTATCACAAAATGGCAGACCTTCCATGCTACCGGGTGCACTAGAGTAACCCATACCAATTTCTAAAAAACCTGGGTAACAGTTATTCGTCGCCACGTTATATTTTGTTCAGGCGACGATATGTATATAGTATTTATATATACATTTTTAAGAAATATTAAAGCTTATGCAACTCGTTTGCCTATTATCTTTATTTGCTATTTCTTCCGATTGTTTTTCGCCATTTCATAATTTATATCCATCTAAATCCATACATATGTATGTAAGTATATATACATATGTATGTGTACTTATGTATGCAATATGCTTGAAGTATTGAGATCTGTGTTTATTTTCACATATGTTCAGTTTAAGCACATGCCAGCCTTATTAAAAAAAATAAGTTATCGATATCCGCAAATTCAAAAGCTTATTCAAATTAATAATATGAAAATCACATCTACATATACAATTACAATTTTACTTAATCTTTTTAATAAATATTTTATGTTCCGAGTTGTCCATTGAATTCCGGTTTTTTCTCTTAGTTCCTCTTTAATATTTAGCTTCAAAGTATTTATATGGATTAGATTTAGTACCAACGGTTTAGTCATCACTGAAAAAAAAGAGAAAGGAGTTCCATTATTTACATGAAATTTCCATATGCAAGATATACGAGTACATATGTATACGTATATAAGCAAAAAATTACACCAACAAATTATACGCATAATGGCAGTATTAATTAAACCAAACACTTAATTTTGACGATATGCTCTCCACGTAGGGATGCAAACGATATATCGAGTAATTGCGCAATTTTTCTGGCGCTAGCTCAATAACGCCAGCGCTACCTGTGGTGTCAGCGCACTAACCCAGCGCAATAGCGCAGTGTACTGAATTGAAAACGGCGCCATCTGAGTGTCACCACAGTACCCATCGTCATACAGTGCAGTACACCATACAATGGTGTCATGTCTATTCTTTCTATAAGCGCTGAGCAACGCTTGTACCGCCAACTGAATCTAATTGCTAAGAATGTAGTAAATGCCACGATATCCTATCATTCTTCAGTAAAAGCTTTAAATTTACGTTCTCAACACTCAAAAGCAAAAACAAAGTACGTGTAAATTTTCAAAGAGTTAAGGCGAATTGTGTGTGTGCCTCCTATGTTGCTTGGTGTTAATGGCGCTGGCGCTTTCCATTTACTGGTGTTGGCACGGCAACTCCGGCTATGGTATTAACGCAATCGCGCCGCGCAGCGCAGTGTTACCCATGCCTAATATCGATGATTTTTCGGTAGATATTGATATTTTTATATCGATGTTTTGAAAACCGATATATCGACATCGACGATATTTGTTTTCGATACTACGATATTTATATTTTGACGAACTTTTAGTTTCCTATATGTAGATGCTTCTTTGATAACTTGTTAACCACGATCCAGAAAATAAAGGCCATTCGCGGACCGCTAACCCTCTCTTCGTCGATTTGACAACATCCACCTAATCGCTGACGTCATAAAATACTTTTGTTTACATTCCCTGTTGCCAACTTCATGCTTTTCGCACCAAATTTAGTGGGTATTCTAAACGCGACAATTTTTGAGTTTGGTGCTTGGCGCGTTTTTGGTGCTTTTGTTTTTAGTTTGAAGACACCAAATTAGAAAATCTTAAAAAAATTTATAGCAATCGTAAGTGTGATAAGCAACTTTACAAAAATTTAAACAAAATCATGGCACAGTGACAATCATAAGCGACAACAAAATATGTGGCAGCACCTTCAATCATGCCAGAAGAAATCAACCGTCGTGCAAGAAACAGTGATTTTTATTAATTTGAATCGGCATCCTTACAATAAAATTATGTATTCATATAAAGTCCATAAAATACACCAATAAAAATTGGGTACTTTTTCAAATTCAAAACTTGGCAATACTGCCTTTCGTTCGATGCTTTTTCTTTTTCTTGTCGAGTTCGTCTTGCTCTCTCATTCTGGTATATTTTGACGTCACGGCCAGTTGCTCTCAGCTCGATTGGCGCAATCTTGTATTCTATCATTCATGCTTGTTAACAACAAAATTGAATTCTTACTACACTACGGTGACCATAAATATGGATTCAAAATGAAGGACAATTTTTCAAAAATATGCCTACATATATTTACGTAATATGTAAATATCAAAAGAGTATTTATGATTCTAAATTCCTAATACATTTTAAACTTTACAAATTAATCACGTTTTCTTCATCGATATTAATCTTTTTTACATGAAAATTTATCAAAGTATAGTAAAACATATAATAATTACAATAGCTTACACGAAAAGTGAAAATCTTTAAAGGATTATTTTATAGGCAAATGTTGAGTCATTCAAAACGAAAACAATACCCTGCGCTCCATAGTATCTACATTTCTAATCCGATTTTCATTATCTTTGGCTCAAAGTTTACTGTAATGATATATCTTCCTTATCGAATTTTTAAAATAATGAAAAAAATAATCAAATGAAACTGCGTGTTTGATTGAAAATCTCACTTTTTTCGACTTTGAAGACAAAATGCAAATGGTCGCCTGTAGCACTAAGAATTTTCATTGAAGTCGCCACAAGTTATATATTTTGGCAAGAGGCACATCAGCTGTAAGTCGCTTACGTTGATTTGGAGATTTTTTCATGAGATATTGAAGAAAAGCTACGAATAGTACCAAAAAACACTTTTTTGAAAAAATCCGCAGCTGTCCTACCATACGTGCTATCACGGCTATAGTAAAATTAGAGCAGAAAGAGAGTATAATATCCTTACCTAAAGTATTCTTCATGTTTGTATAAAGACGTGGGGTGAAACCCGCCGGTAAAAGCTAGTTTGAAATAAAACTCAACTTGCCTACACACACTTTCAGTCCCGGATTGTATTACACAATTACTTATTAAATCAGGACGTATTGAAACGCTAACAATATTTATTAAAAATAAATCAAAAGAAGAAATACATACATTACACTGTAGGTCAATTTTAAGGTTTTGAAATATCACAGCTAAACGGCCAAACACGTAAACTTAATTTTGGCCTCTAGATTACGGTGGCGTTTTCAGAAAATCCGTATCACGTCAAAATTTTGAGATATTTAGGGGCGAAGTTTAAGAGTTCTGAAAGTGAATTTTTCGTCGTTTAAAACACTGTGCTCAGGTTTTGAATTTTTTTCTGGGCAAAGGTTTTGATAACTCATCTTACTTAACTGGGATCTTTTAAATTCAATGGCTTCCTCCGTTTTTCCAGATTGGCTCTAGTTTTCGAGATAACGGTGCTTGAAAATCTGCTTAAATTTTAGGTTTTTTGTTAATAATTACCTCACATTTGCGTGTGCTACTGTATTCTGATATTACCTTAGCTATTTCTGAAAATTCTCAAACTCATATTTTATGTCGTAATATTTTTTTATAATATTAGTTTATATACTATTTGGACCTAAATTTGGGTTCTCTTCAATCCCGTTTTGGCATATTTTGCTAGTTTCTATTGCTCGAATGATTTTTTAAATATCCTTTGCCTCCTGCGATCGACCAGCAAAAGTCCGCCAACATTGGATTCAATCGTTTTCCAGCGAATCGGTCCTCAAAACACATAATGGATTCGTGAAATCTCTCTCCTACCTCGCCGCTTTCTGTTGAAAGCTGTTGCTCGTAAAAGTCAAAGTGACTGTGTAGCATGTGGATTTTAAGCCACATGTGCACATCAAAGGCGTTAAAAGATTCCATCAAGTTCGCAATAAAAATGGCATATTCTGGTGAATGCTTTTTACACACAACGTGTTTAATTAAAGCCCGAACGGCATCCCATGCAACGGCTGCTGTGCCATCAAGAATTTCCAAGAAGCCTTGATCTTTCATTAATCTTCTGATGTCCGGCCCATTCAGCACACTTGAAATAAAAATTATAGGGTTCTTAAAGCAAGAGGGAGATATAATAAAATATATGAGCGAAAATCACTCAAATGGGCCACCCAAAATTGGACGGTCAAGATATTTTCGCACAAATCGCTTTATTCGGTTTACAACCACTTGAGAGATTTTCACTCATATACAATCAAAAAACTACCTTCAAGGATTTTTTAACGGAAAGTTTTGGAAAGGCATTATTTTTCAAATATAGGAATGCAGTTTAGTTGACTATAACCAAATGTTTGATGTAATTCTTATCAACGCCAAGTTTGATATGTAAATCGGGAAGCATGATTTTATTAAGCTCTATCAAGGGCTCGTGAACTATATTGAATTGACCAATCGATTGTTCCTTTCTTTTTGGCCAGTCACATTTGGTACAGTGATTGCATTTGGCTCTACTATCCCAATGACAGAACAAAAAAAAACAGTAATTAGTGTAGCCCGTTTGCATGCCTGATAGTAGTGAGAGAACTTTAAAATCACACTTTACGCGCCACCTGTGCTCTTCGTACTTGATGCAATCTAAGATTAATTGCATTGTTTCGTATGATTTCTTTATTCCAACCGCATACAAGATGGGAACGGGTTTCTTGCTACTATCGCGATAGAGCAAGACTGCTTTCAAACTTCGCTTTGATGCGTCAATAAAGAGACGCCATTGTTCGGGTTTATAGTCAGTAATTCCCATTTCATTCAGCAAACCTGCAACATCAATGCAATAAGCCTGAGTGCCATCTTCCGATAACTTGAAATATGGCATAAACGGATCTTGTCTATGTTTGTAGGCCGTTACTTTTACTCCTGGTGCTAAAACATTCACGCTTTTCAGTTCTGATGCCAAAATCATTGCGTTGTTATGGGGTTTAGGTGTTCTTGGGAAATGAAAGACGGTAAATTGTTTTCAATCGGAAAGTAATCAGATCCATCATCAAGTGGTAATGGCGTTGCCATAGACTGTTTGCAATCATAGACAGTTTCGAGTTCGAACGGATGATTTGGAACTTGTAATGCATCACTATGTGCAACAGGTAAATGAGCGCTCGGTACAACTTTGTAGACGACAAAAGACCGATCTATTGAATTAAATATTTATGAGTATATGTACGTACATATATATGCATATATCGATGGCTGAGTGGAAGTTCGACCTATCTCAGCTGCCGATTTAAAAACGCCCTATCTCAGCAAATTTTCAATGTATTTTGAGATAGGGCGTTCTTCAACAAAATTCTGAGATAGGATGTTTTTCAATAAAATTCTGAAATAGTGCGTTCTTCAATCAAATTCTGAAGTAGGGCGTTGTTGAAAAGTTTTCTGAGATAGGGCGTTTTCGAACTGGCTGCCGAGATAAGTAGATCTTCCACTCAGCCATCGATATACAAATGTTAAGTTTGTTTGTTCGGCGGACAAAAACTAAAAAAGTTCTGCACCATTGTTTTTTTTTTATTTGGACATCTGCTGCAGACTTTTCAAGGTTGGTTATACTTAGGCGTGGTACCTTCCAAACATACAGACACTTTTACCTATTTCATACACTCAGCGATTAAGGTGGGGGCAAACTATACATAATTTCATGGTTTTATTTAAATTTACTTACTTTTTCGATTGAAACCAAGTGTATTGTTGGTGCATGCATAACAGTTTTCAGCTCCGTGTTTTCCGGGATTTGTCCAAATCATTGGTAAACCGAATGGTATTGAAAATCGTTTTTTTTGTCCACCAATAATTCATCGTACTAATGCACGAAATACATGTGAATTCGGGAGTGTATTTATTTTGTGCAGGTTCAGATTGAAAAAAGTACCATTTATAGCATGCTAGTGCATTTTTATTTGAGACTAATTTACGCTGGTCTGATTTCAAAACGAATTTACCACAAACGAAATTTATTGCAAAGATTTTTAATTTTTTTCATCCTTAGGAGTTTCCGAAGACAATGATATGATGAATAAAAGTTTTTCGCAAAATGTTCGATGTTTTTTATCAATTAATATGACAGTAATCGCGCGCGTAGATTTTCGGTTTGTGTTTTTTGGTTCCCACCTTATGTGAAATAGACGCGGTATAGACCGCCGCCTATTTGAAAGCATTACTCAGTCACTTTGACTTTAACGAACAACAGCTTTCACAGTACAAAAAGGTATTAAAAAGCGATTCGTACAACAGAAACTGCAAAAATATGCCAGAGTGGGATTGAAAAGAACCCAAATTCAGGTCCAAGCAGTGTATAAACTACTATTATAAAAAAATATTACGAAATAATATATGAGTTGTAACGCAAAACCACATATCTGAACAATCAGTTGTATGGGAGCCATTAGCGCACACAAGGGGTGCGTTTTGGGGTTCAAACCCCCCCTAAAGCTAATAACCTCAAATACAAACTGTATCTTCAAGCTAAGAATCCAGCACTCAAGGAAATTATAAGAAATATTTATTATAATTTCTGTTGCCTGAAAAAGCGGCAAGGAAATAAATATACGAGCATTTTTTTCTTGAGAGCTGCAAACTGATTTAAGAAATTTTGGTAGAAGAAAATTTCTTTTCCATTTCTCGTCCGTCGTTTTATATGAATTTTTCGTTTTTCTTGAGAGTTGAGTTAATTTTTTCGGTACTAGAAATATTAAGAAAATTTAGCAATCGTGAAAACTCACCATCTCTATCGAAAACCAGAAACCAGAAATCGAAAAGATGAGCATAAAAGTGCAAAAATTTATGGAATCAATAAATTTATTTTTACTGACTCTTAAAATTTTTTATTAGGTACTTTTAAAAGTTGAGCGCATTTTGAGTTTATAGAACTTTTTATTAAACAAGTAGTTTTTAAGGAAAGAACACAACCGACTTCAAATTTAGGGGTACCGTTAATTTCTTCATGATCCAATGATCGGATCTCTATACCAAATTACGGGACGATCTTTCCGGCGTATTGATAACCTCCTCTTTTTTTAAAGTCGGTTAAAAGTGCTTGAGTTCTGTTAATCTTATGTAAATAAAGTGCACTTTATGGATTTTAAAACGTTTATTTATTTATTACATACTGTACATAAAACTTGCATGAATGTATTTTAAAGAGCGTATTATCTGAAGCAAATTTTCAGTATTTTCCGGTGATATATATTCAGAAATATAAAACCCCCCCTAAAATATATTCCTGGGTGCGCCCCTGATGGGAGCTATATGTTATAGTGAACCGATTTCCATGATTTTTAGAAATAGCTAAGGTAATACCAAAATATAGTCACATGCAAAATTTTAGTATAATAACCTTAAAACTGAGGTAATTTAAAAAAAAAAAACCTAAAATTTAAGCAGATTTTCAAGCACCGTTATCTCGAAAACCAGAGCCAATCTGGAAAAACGGAGGACACCATTGAACTTAAAAGATCACAGTTAAGAAGGATAAGTTATCAAAACCTTTGTCCAGAAAAAAATTCAAAACCTGAGCACAGTGTATTAAACGACGAAAAATTCACTTTCAGAACTCTAAAACTTCCCCCTAAATATCTCAAAATTTTGACGTGATACGGATTTTCTGAAAACGCCATCGTAATCTACAGGCCAAAATTAAGTTTACGTATTTGGCTGTTTACCTGTGATATTTTTGCCTCCCTACTAGAGATGGGCACGGGCCGGGAATTTGGCAGGGTCCGATGGGCCCCTGCGGAAGCCGCGGGTACGGGCCGGAATATTTGCTGTCAGCACGAACTCGTGCGGGCCTGGGCGTTCAGTAAAATTTCATAAAAGCACGAAAAGGCCCGTTGCTAATACTAAAAATTTAGATGAGCTTTTGTTTTTATACAAAAAAAAGTACATAGTTAAAACTCTTTTGATAAGAGAAAAGCAAAAAAAGAAATATTTGGAAACCGATAGAAAATATATGATACTTAGTAGTTTTGTTTACATATATATCTGTACATAAAATACCTTCCACTTTTTCTACTTCCCAGAAAGTATATTATAAAAATCTTTGATGTAAAATATTGATTCGCTTAAGTAAATATACATATGGACATAAACACAAAATTAAAAATATGTACATATGTATACATACAAATACGTTTTAATGCTAAAATATACATGTTTTTTAATAGTGTTTATTCATAATC